>NW_003852403.1:34989188-35005849 GCF_000181295.1 Otolemur garnettii
GTGCCATGGTATCATAGCTCACAGCAACCTCAAACTCTTGGGCTTGATTGAGCAATCCTCTTGCCTCAGCCTCCCAAGTAGCTGGGACTACAGGCTCACACCGCTATACTTGGCTAGTTTTTCTTTTTTTTTTTAGAGACACAATCTCACTTTGTCGCCCTTGGTAGAGTGCTGTGGCGTCACAGCTCACAGCAACCTCCAACTCCTAGGCTTAGGTGATTCTCTTGCCTCAGTTTCCTGAGTATCTGGGACCACAGGGGCTTACCACAACACCAGGCTAGTTTTTGTTGCAGTTTGGCCAGGGCTGGGTGGAACCCACCAGTCTGAGTATATGGGGCCAGCACTCTACCCACTGAGCCACAGGCGCTGCCCTATTTTTTTTTTTTAAGAGATAGTGTCATTTTGTAGCCCTTGGTAGAGTGCTGTGGTGTCATAGCTCACAGCAACCTCCAGCTCTTGGGCTTAGGAGATTCTCTTGCCTCAGCCTCCTGAGTAGGTGGGACTACAGGCACCCGCCACAATGCCAGGCTATTTTTTGTTGCAGTTTGGTGGGGGCTGGGTTTGAACCTACCACCCTGGGTATATGGGGCCGGCGCTCTACTCACTAAGCCACAGGCACTGCCCTAGTTTTTCTATTGTTAGTAGAGATGTGGGTCTCACTCTTACTCAGGCTAGTCTCAAATTTGTGAGCTCAAGGAATCCACCAGTCTTGGCCAGAGTGCTAGGATTATAAGCCTGAACCACCCATGCTTGGCCCATCCTGCACAACTTTTTTTTTTCATTAAACTTAGTGTGCTTGTAGAAAAAAATTGACCATAAGTGTAAAGATTTATTTCAAAACACTCAATTCTATTCCAGTGACCTACATATCTACCCTCATGCCATATCACACTTTCTTGATTACTGTAAGTTTTGAAATCAGAAAGTCTGAGTCCTCCAACTTTGTTCTTTTTCAAGATTGTTGTGGCTATTTTGGGTCCCTTGAGTTTCTTTATAAATTTTAGGATTACCCTGTCAATTTCTGAAAAATAAAACAAACAAAAAAATCTTGGATTTATTTATTAAAAAAAAAAAAAAAACAACTTTTGAGACAGACTCTCACTCTGTTGCCCTGTAGTGTCATAGCTCACAGCAACCTCAAACTCCTGGGCTCAAGCAATCCTCTTGCCTCAGCCTCCCAAGTAACAGAGACAGGCGCCCACCACAATGTCTAGCCGGTTTTTCTAGTTTTGGTAGAAATGGGGTTTCGTTCTCACTCAGCCTGGTCTTGAATTTCTGAGCTCAAGCAATCCACCCACTTCAGCCTTCCAAAGTGCTGGGGTTACAGGTTTGAGCCACCACGCCCAGCTCCCATCTTGGATTTTAATAAGAATTATATTGAATTTGTAGAACAATTTTGGAACTATTCCCATCTTAACAATTTTAAGTCTTCCCATCCACGAACATGGGATATCTTTCCATTTATTTAGGTCTTCTCGAATTTCTTTTTCAAAGCTTTGTCATTTTTAAGAGTACAAGTTTGCAACTCTTTTATTAAACTTCTACCTAAGTGTTTTTATTTTTTTTTATTGTATTGTAAATGGAATTGGTTTCATAACTTTATTTTCAAATTTTTTTGCTAATGTACAGAAATCAATTGATTTTTATATCCTGCAAACTTGCAGAACTTGTTTGTTAGTTCTATCAGTATTTTAGTAGATTTCTTATAATTTTTTATCTACAAGATCATGTCCTAGCCTGAGCAACCTAACAAGACTCCATCTCTATAAAAAGTAGAAAAATTAACCAGATGTGGTGGTACATGCCTTCAGTCCCAGCTACTTGGGAGACTAAGGCAGGAGGATCAGTTGAGCCAGAAGTTTGGGGTTGCCATGAGTTATGATGATGCTTAGCTTGGGTGACAGAGTGAGAGAGATTCAGTCTCAAAAAACAAACAACCTCTGCTTCCAAATCACAACCAGACAGACAAAACAGAAGAATGGCATCAGGCTTACTTATAGCAACTCTGGAAGGCAAGTATTTGGCAATTATTTTCAGAATAATAAGGCTATGCCTTCAGAATTCTGAAGAAAAACAGTATCTAACAAAATTCTATAGTCTGCTAAACTATTCATATAATTTGGGTATGAGGGCATAATAAAAATATTTTTGAAATTTTTATTTAGAGACAAAGTCTCACTTTGTCACCCTTGGTAGAGTGCCGTGGCTCCACAGCTCACGGCAACCTCCAGCTCTTGGGCTTAGGAGATACTCTTTCTTTAGCCTCCCAAGTAGTTGGGACTATAGGCGCCTGCCAGAACGCCCAGCTATTTTTTTGTTGCAGTTTGGCCGGGACCGGGTTCAAACCTGCCATGCCACCCTTGGTATATGGGGTCGGAGTCCTATCCACTGAGCCATAGGTGCCGCCCAGTTTTAGAAATTTTTAGCTATGCAAGTATTCAAAATTTTTTTTCTCAATTACCTCCTTTTTCTGGGATGCCACTATGCTCAAAGTAATAAGGTAAAACAAGAAAAAGGACAATTTGGATACTGCTGTTTTCATAGTTAGTCCTGTGCAACTAATTGACTTTTTAAATCGTATGCATGTGAAATGTTGAAATTTAAAAAAAATGCTTAAATTTTAAAAAAGGATTAACTCTCCTTGTGGACTGATTGAGGACTGTTTGGTGAAAATGTTAACTAAAATCACCTCAATTAATTCTAGTCTGCAATGGTTACTGTTTACCCAAGAGAGCAAGTAAAACAAAGAGGCAAAGATTTTTAATACAAATTTTCTTTTTATTTTTGTATGGCAAATGATGAGTATTAGTAAACTAGCCTTTTGAAGTTTTCTTATATAAATGTACCACACTGTGGTATAATCAGTAGACACCTTTTAGAAGATGAAATAATTAAGCTCATTAGAACAGGTGCTTGTGGCTGGGTTTAAAAAAAAAAACCCAAAAAACCCAATGGTCCCGACATAGGCATTAACAATGAAGATGCAAGTAAACACTTCAAATAAGATTGTTTCCTGAAATGAGCACACACAAACGGTGTTTTACTAAATTAATATATTGCTTTTTGTGATATTTGGTTTTAAATACATATGAGAACCAAATTAAATATTCCAAGTGAAAGAAAACAAACTAGCCATCAAATTGTTTCCCAAAAGTTATCTTTTTCTTTCTTTTTTTTTAATTTCCAGTTAATATGAAGGTACATACTATTAGGTTACATTGTTTGCATGTGTAAGGCAAAGTCTGAGCTGTAGTCGAGTCCTTCATCCAGGAGGTGTGTGCCATATACCCCTACATTGTACCTGATGGGGGGAACTTACTGAACTCTCTCTCCAATCTCCCCTTCTTGAATTTAATTGTGTTTTTCTCTAGTGTGGGCCCGTAGTTGTTAACCTACTAGGATCTTTGATTTTCACTGAGGAGGTGGCAAGAAGGGAAGCAAGCTGACCCTGTCATTCCTTGAGAGCTGGGGCCATGACTTACTGATACGTCCCATGACCATCTAAGGAAGTGCTTCTCCTTCCTCTTGATTGTATCACCCTGTTCTTTGCTTCAGAGCGCTTCCCACTCCCTGTTATTTTCTTGTTTATGTATTGGTTTATATGCTTCAAGTCTACCTCCTTCACAGGAATCTAAGCCCAATGAAAGCAGGGACCCTGCAGTCTTGTTCACACTGAAAGTATCCCGAATGTTACCCAGTGCCTCCCAGTCATAATGTGCAGTAAAGATTAAACAGACTTAGAATGAAAAGCCAGTAAACAACGTGCACCGATTAAATCTTCCCAGCCACAGTTATCTGGGTTTTCAGAACCAGGCTCAGTGAAGAGCTTCCAGTTTCCTGAGTAAGAGAGGCTGTTGCTTCCCCCAGGGTCTCTGCTCACCCTGCTTGGGAAGCCCCCCTTCCTGGTCCACTTGTTCGTCACTACTCCTTCCTTAAACTCCACAAAATCTTTTCTAGCACTTTCCTGAGAAGAAATAACAAACCCTCTTGCCAGTGAGCCTCTTACCCACACTTGTACTTCCTACAGGGCCTGGCTCCTGGCTAATCCTAAAACTACATTTCTCATCACTCTTCTATTCTTTACTCTCAGTACTGGCCTCTTTGCAGTTCCTTCAAACCTCCATTCTCATCTGCTAGGAGTGAAAATTGTCTGCCCAGGTATTCACACAGTGACTTCTCAAGTTCGTTCAACTCAAAGGTCACCTCCTGGGAAAGGCTGACTTTTACCAACCTAACCAGAGAAATTCCTCCCCTTCTCATTTTTCTAAACAGAACCTAGCCCCTCACCCTCGCTTGCTTTTTTTTTTTTTTTTGTAATACTGATCTAATATTGTATAATTAGTAATGTATTTGTCTTCCCTTCTAGAAGATAAACTCTGTGAGGGTGAACTTTCATTTTGTTTACTGTTGTGAATTCCGCTGAATAAACAGATGAATGGCACTTGGGGTGCACAAACAGCTTGACACTATGCTGTCTTCCTCTGCTAGACAGCAGGACTTGTGTCCTACAGTTCTCAATCTCCAGCCCCTTGCTGGCAGAGTCACTTCTTCATTTGCCTTGTGTGACTGAAGACATCAAGTAGATAGGACCTATAATAACAGTTTCCAACAAAGGGAATCCACATGCATCAGCTGAAGAATACAACTATGTTTCTATACTCCCTTTATCCACTGCTCTTGGAACTAGACACATTTCAAAGTTCAGAATAGTTTATCATTTAACACCCTTAGCAGGGCCAGTACCCTGTTATTAAAGATATCAATAGCTTTGCAACAAAATGTGATAAATCCTACTTACATGTGATAAAGAATGTTTAAGTCAGCTTTTGCTGCCAAGTGAGTTATCACAATAGATTTTAATAGTCTGGGATTTGGGAGTTGAGGATAAGGAGCTATGAATACAGATTAGCATATGGAGATTGGTGAAATATCTCCATGCTAAAATGGGTTCCCCACATTACAGAAGATTAAGAACTACTGATTTAACGCATTTGTTTAAAACATGTCTTTTTTAAATAACAGGTACTATTAACGAAGCTTTTACTCTGTGTCAATCCTTGCACTAAATTCTTTGATATGGATATACAACCATTATTTGCCCTATTTTATGGGTGAAGAAACTAGTTGAGGGAGAGGTTTGGCATCTTGCCCAGACAGCTAGTAATTGACTAAGCTGGCTCCAAAGTGAAGCTGTTTCACAGCACAAAGCCACGCTCTGGACCAACTGATCATCATACTGACTTCATATTGTGTAAGATAAGAATTTGTTAGTTATGACAAGTTTCTTTGTGATGGTGAATCTAAGAAAGTATCTCAAATTCAAGTGAATATGAAAACCCTCGGGCTAGGCTCAGCACCTGTAGCTCAACTGGCTAAGGAACCAGCCACATACACCAGAGGTGGCAGGTTCGAGTCCAGCCTGGGCCTGCCAAACAATGACAACTACAATCAAAAAATAGCTAGGCATTGTGGTGGGCGCTTGTAGTCCCAGCCACTTGGGAGGCTAAGGCAAGAGAATTGCTTAAGCCCAGGAGTTGGAGGTTGCTGTGAGCTGTGATGCCATAGCACTCTACCCAGGGCCACCACTTAAGGCTCTGTCTCAAAAAAAAAAAAGAAAAGAAAAGAAAAAAGAAAATCCTCAGGCTGTAAGTTTCTCTTTGTAAAAAATAGGTTGGTTAGATGTAGCCAACATTTAACTGATATTTATATGTACGTACAACAAAATAACTTATTTCCTCAGCTAAACTGATGTTTTAAATATTTATAGTAAGAGAAAAGTGATTTCAGATAGTTAAAAAAATATATACGCACACTAACTTGCCCTGATTTCCTCTGCAGAACCCAGATCTGTTGTTCCCCTCTAGATAGGAACGGAAATGGGATAACAGATCATCAAAAGGCACTAATTATAAATAATATACAGAT
The DNA here is from genome assembly GCF_000181295.1 of Otolemur garnettii. Lineage (NCBI taxonomy): Eukaryota > Metazoa > Chordata > Mammalia > Primates > Galagidae > Otolemur > Otolemur garnettii. The sequence continues at coordinate 34,995,114 of NW_003852403.1, forward strand.
TTTTAACTTGCTCTTTTTTGAGAACACCTTAGTTGCTTGGATTTTTTGAAGCCAGATAGAAATTGATAAAATATATTTGTGATGACCAAATTTTGAAACTCCTTAGGAATTACCAAATATAGCAGCAATAGTTGGCATTAAGGAAGTCAGTTGTATAAAAACAATCAAGTTATATTAAAAAAATCTCTGTGTTAGGGCTACAGCTTCAACCGAAGACACAGTGTTTTAGACCTCACTACATGCACGGGAAAGCCTCACGTTCAAGTTTTGAAATGTAGAGTAGCAAAAACACCACACATAGTTGTTTCATGGTACAAGGAAGAGAATATAAACATGAGCATTAAGAAATGAAAATAACATATACGCTGAAAACATCACAACAGAAACAGGCTTTATTTGAACCAGACAAGTGAATTCTTCAATTAGCATCAACTTCTTCAAGACTTGAAGATATGGAAATTAAAGATGGTGCTCAGAAGGCTGAGAAGGAAAGATCCATCGTGGAGTAATTATACTGTCCTTCAAAAAATCCTTTCAACAATCACAAGATCATTAGACCTCATGCGTTCCAATATCGGTACATGACCCTCATTTGAAAGTTAACCATCAGTTTTAATAGAGTCTTCCAAAAGGAGAAAATACATAGATCAGTATCATAAATTATTTTTTAAATTTTAGAAACTGGGATTGAAGTACAGTTTTCAGTTAAAAATATGAAAAATGAAAAAACTTAAACATCATTATTTAAGATGTCTTGTTATAAAGTTTCTAGGTACATATATACACAAAACAAATAGATATTAATTACTACCTGACACCTCAAGTCATGACTTACCCTAAATCTCCTGATACGAATAATGCATCTACTGGGAGGCTTTTCCCCATTAGTTTCAAACTTCTTGGACAAAGTTTTGCTGCCATTGATATGCGGGGCGTGAATGAGGACACTTTATCATAGACTATTTTAATTTAACATAACCTAGCATAAAATAAGCCCAATGAAACACTATTTATAAGGGATAAGACAAAATTGCATATAATTTGCAACTTTTGCCAGACTCATTAAATCCATTAACACTTTCAAAGTCTTCCCTTCCTAGGCATTTTCCAGAGCTTTAGATCTTGTGCTTAACTTTGTATCCCGGTCAGCACCTTGACTGATATAAACAATTACATCAAAGAAATGTTATGGGATGGGAGGCAGACCATTGGAGGACAGAAACAGGGGGAAGGATTTTTTTTTTCTTAAGACATCCAAACAGGAAAACAAGACAAAGAAGGGCAAACAAACAAACAAAAAAAACGTGTTCACAGTAAAACAAGCCAGATTTGTAGTTTCATTTGAAACCAATAGCAAATCATGAAACGTCATGAAAAATATAAGTAAAGGTAAAATCTCCTAGAGTAATTACTAAATGAAGTTAAAATTACCACACTGATCAGTAAACCCCAGAAGAAAAGTGAACAGCGCATACATATCAGGTCCTTCTTAAACATTATACAACTTTTCAAAGTTAACGCATAAAATTGGTAGGTTTGGCCACGCTGCACACAATTTTTTTTTTTAAAAAATACAGTATACAGAAAAAACTCTTATATTCCCCATTTTGAATCATTAGCTCAAAACCTAAGTAAAAGATCAGCTAGAAGGATTTTAAATTATTTACAATTCCAGCAGGTGCTTCTGCCACAGTGGCTCGGCTTCCTTCCCACGCTGCCTTTCACCTTCTCCAGCAGCAGTTTTCAGTTCTCCGTCCCCTCGGGAGGCTGTCCCCATGACGGCTCATCTCTACTGGTCATCAGTCATTTTGAACAGTTCCAACAGTGCCCCAACAGCTCCAAAATAACCCTACAAAAACAATGGAAAACTTCTGTACAATTATCTCTGAACCTTAGCCAAATATCTATTGTTTTTCATAATTCTAGGAATGCTGCCCCTCCATGTTGTAGATAAAGAGAAATTTAACACCTGAACTCTGTGCCAACAAACACTGTAGAAAAATAATGATAATAACAGTCACAACAACTATATAATTTATTGGACACCTACTTGTTTATATATATTAAATTAGTTAACATATGTAAAGCACTTAGAATGATGTCTGGCACATGGTGTGTGGTAAATAAATGCTGGCTATTATTAGTATATAACTATTTCATTTTAACTTTGCCATGGCAAAATTTACATTATTATTTTACAGATGAGAAATGGAAGGTAATAAAGTCAATTACCCTTACAGTGTCACACCACTTGTGCCAGGGCTCTACACCAAATCCAACTTCAAAGCTGTACATAGGGGAGGGGGGACCCTAAGCTTCCCTCAGGAGCTCTTGAAAAGATAATTCAATCAGCCTGAGTTTCACTTTGCCCATCTGTAAACAAAAAACCTATGTTTGTGTGAAAATGAAAGGGATGAAAAACAGAAATTTCTAGAGAACACATGTTGTGGTCTGGGCTGCTACTTATAACAAAGAACCATAGGCTGGTGGCTTATAAACAATGGAAATTTCTTTTTCAGCTCTAGAGGCTAGGAAGTCCAAGATCAAAGTGTTATGGAGGGCCCATTCCTCACAGATGGCCGACTTCTCACCATAACCTCACATTACTGATATGGTGGGAAGGGCGAAGGAGCAATTGGGTTTCTTTATGAGGATGCTAATCCCATTCACGAAGGCTCAGCTCTCATGACCTAATCATCTCCCAAAAGCCCTAACAGTATCACCTTGGAAGTTTAAGATATAAATTTGAACGGGGGTGCACAAATATTCACTCCATAGCAATCTGTTTCCAGAAGACAGAAGACTCCACTCCTCTGGTATTTACTTGAATCAACAGTTAATTTACTGCAGAAATGGGTGTGAACGTGTCAGGACATGAAAAGATCTTTGCTGCTGTTGCTGTCAGCTTATATACACTGAGGTTTCATTAATGGGGTAGAAAATTTTCTGAGCACTTTACATGAATTTCCTCATTTACACATCACAATAACTCTATGAGACAAATATTACTATCACCCTATTTACAAATGCTAAAACAGAGAAGGACGGTAGAGTCATTCTTTAAGATCTCTGAGTCAATAAAAGGCCGTGTTCTTAACTGGCTAGCTAGACTACTTCTCCTAGGCATTGTTCAATAACATTAGTTAAATGAATGAGAAATTCAATGAATGCGGACTCCTAAGGCCAGGTTAGGTGACCAGAAAGCCACTATACCAATTCTTCTCCAAAGTTCTCTCCATAGTATTCTCTGGTAAGGCCTGTTCACACTTAAAATGTAGAAAAATCTCTGAGGGACACATTCAAGGCATTATAAGAACGCTTGTTTCCCTGGCCATGCAGAGTGAGTTATCTTAGATAGTAACAAATGAAAACCATAGTCTATAGAGGCTTAGGATTGCAGGGAGTGATACAGTGACCACGTTTCTACCTGTAGATGTGACTTTCTTTTTTTTTTTTTTTTTGAGACAGAGCCTCAAGCTGTCCCCCTGGGTAGAGTGCCGTGGCATTACAGCTCACAGCAACCTCCAACTCCTGGGCTCAAGCGAGTCTCTTGCCTCCGCCTCCCAAGTAGCTGGGACCACAGGCGCCCGCCACAACGCCTGGCTATTTTTTTTTTGGTTGCAGCCGTCATTGTTGTTTGGCGGGTCCGGGCTGGGGATTCGAACCCGCCACCTTAGGGGTACATGGCTGGCGCCTTAGCCGGTTGAGCTATAGGAGCCGAGCCAGATGTGACTTTCACCTAAACCTTGGATTGTATTCTTCATATTACCAACTAACAACCTGTGTGAACTTGCAGATAACATTTTAGCCCTGAAAGTTTCCAGGCTTTGTTCTCTGCATTAACCCAAGAGGATCTGGACTTAGGATTGCCAGATAAAACACAGATAAATGCCAGATAAAATAAATGGGCATCCTGTACTTTTTATTGCTAAATATGGCAACTCTATCTGGAATAGAACAGTAGTTTTCTTTTTAATAATTTTTTTTAAAAGCTGAGAAGCTTTTTTCCTTTTCAAATAAAACTTTACATGGAAATTCCATAAATAAGTAGATTAAAAGGAGCTCTCTGGCCTAGGAGAGGAGGAATGAAGTTCTGAAACCTCATTGCTCCCCCCCCACCGAAAAAGAAATAAATCACTCCATGCCTTAAGCCTGCTATTTTTTTTTTTTTAATGAAAGGCTTTTTTTTTTAGTATCGGGCCTTCACTATTTAGTATTTAGGTTTTTATTGTTTTATATGGTTTAATAAAACAAAATATAAGCAAAATGAGCGGTAAATTACTTCTAAATGCAAAAGTAACTTCTTAAGGATTTCAGTTTGGGGATGAGAAAAATGTAATAGTTCTTCATTACACTAGAAATTTACAATGGTAGTTTTCTCAATGTCTTTTCTGCTGCAATATACAAAGAGATTAGGTATCTCCTGTGATAAACGGTAGCTCTCTATAGCACTGACTTTAAAGAGGGTGATGAAGAAGTGGGGAGAAGACAGGAAGCGCCCCCACTCACTCTTAGACACCTTGGTTTATTTACTGTGTGTAGAAACTCCATATACAGGACTCTGGATTTACCAACATCTCTCCATTTCCTCTGCAAACAGGTTAGGCTACTCTTAGTGGCCCAAGCACTTCTCATAAGTTGAGTTGTTTACTTGCCAAGAATCCGCTGTGTGAATCCTCTTGTTAAAATACTGATCTAACACCTCACTCAACAGGAACAATACTCAAAAACAGACCTTGGTCTTACATCCAAAGTTTGGTCAGTAAATGCAACTTTTTACATTTAAAATTAAAATAGTTAAAATAGGGAGATATTTTTTAGTGATTACTCATTTTAACTGACTTTTACTTATTTATTTTTATTTTTTTCCTGAGACAGAGTCTTACTCTGTTAGCCTTAGTAGAGTGCGGTAGCATCATAGCTCACAGCAACCTCAAACTCTTGGGCTCAAGCGATCTTCTTGCCTCAGCCTCCCAAGTACAGACCCCCACCACAACACCCAGCTATTTTTAGAGATTGGGTCTTGCTCTTGCTCAGGCTGGTCTTGAACTCCTGAGCTCAGGCAATCCTCCTGTTTCAGCCTCCCAGAGTGCTAGGATTATAGCTGTGAGCCACCAAGTCTGGCATTAACTAACTTTTAAAGTTTTAAAAAATTATAATTATGTATTTGTTGGATACAAAATGAGGTTATGATTTATGAATACAATGTGAAATGATTCAATCAAGCTAATTAACATATCCCTCACCTCAAATAATTATCACTTTTTGTGGTGAGAACATTTAAAATTTACTCTCTTAATTTTTAAATGTGTAATATGCTATTAACTATATTTGCCACAGTATGCAATAGATCTCAAAAATACCTATTCCTATCTAACAGATGTTGTACCCTTTGACTGTCACCTTCCTAGTTCCTCCACATCTGAGCCACTATAACCACCATTCCACTCTCTGTTTCTATGAATAAGAATTTCTTTCTTATTAAAGGGTGAATAGTATTCCATTATGTATATACTGCATTTTCTTTATCTATTCAACTGAGGTTGATTTCATAACTTGGCTACCATGAGTAGTGCTGCAGTGAACATGGAACATGCAAAAATCCCTTTTGCACATGGATTTCAAATCTTTGGGGTAAATACCCAGAAGTAGGATTGTTGGATCATATTATAATTCTATTTTAGTGTTTTGAGAAATTGCTATCCAGTTGTCCATAATATCTGTACTAAATTATATTCCCAGTGATTTTTTCCTGATTAACCAACTACTTGTCCTGATTGTCAGATAGGAGGGCTTCCATTTTGCATATAGTTCTTTCTTATCTTTTGTGTAAATGCAAAGTTTAAAGGCAACCTTTCTACTTGACTGATTCTAAAACGAAGACCCGCTCATTGGTTTTTTAGACAACCCAAAAAACACTTAACACAGAGGACAGTTAAGTCCATGTAAGCTCAACTTACCTCATGTTCCAAAAACAGAGCTTTTAGCTGTCCTTTGGACCAAAAATCCATGGCATATGCTAGGAGCTTCATGGAGACCATAATGATTCTGAGAAAATTCCCAACAAACACAACTCTATCTATATTCTGAAAAAAAATGTTAAAGAAAAACAATTGAACCATGGCGTAAAAATAACACTTAGCAAAGACCCAATGTTCTGTATGTCTCTGTACAGAACTCTGCAGAGTGAATTTTATTTTATTTTCTTGATGGAACTTTTTCAGAATTTCCAAAATGAAGTTCAACAAACCACACAGGACATTCTGCAAGAACAGGTGAGTGAGATTTTAGTTGGGCAAGGCAGAAACTGGTATTGGGCTAATTCACAGGTGTTATTTAAGACTGCCTTTGGTCTGACATGAACTTCAGCTCCCAACACACACATAAAATTATAATTGGAGTTCAAGTTTGGCTATATTTCTATGCATTCCCTCAATCCCCTAAAACTTCCGAGTACAAAATACTATTATAACCAACTCATGAATAAAATGGCAGTGGCATGGCTTATTCACCTAATAGGTTTGCTCACTCTGCTCTGGGTCAGACACTAGAATTAGAAAACTAAGAAACAATACTGAGTTTCTGCCCTCAGGATATGTGCTGGAATATCCTGTTTCGTCATCATATGGCTTAAAATATGGTAGCCAAAATTCTAAACATACGCTTATGAGCATTCCTCTCCTGTCCTGCCTGTCCATGCAGACGTGCTTCTAATGCCATAAGTTTCCAGCTGCAGGGTGCTCACTGCACTTCTCACTCCCCCAGATATGTCTTTAAGCTTAAAACGGAGCTTAGCCTGTCCACTTGCACAGGCTGTCCACCACTCACTCATGCAGCCAGTTGCTATGGTCACTCTTATCAAAGGCAAGAGAGCCTTTGAAGCTGGTATTATTTTCTGCTTAGTTTATCAAGAGTAATCAAGATTGAGTGGTGCCTGTGGCTCAAAGAAGTAGGCACCGGCCCCATATGCCAGAGGTGGCGGGTTTAAACCCAGCCTCAACCAAAAACTGCAAAAAAAAGTAATCAAGATCTAGGAACATCACCTTTTAACTGTCTCAGGTATTACCGATGCATATTCAAGAACACATAAGCCTCAGCTGGACACCTGTAGCTCAGAGAGTAGGGCGCCAAACACATACACCAAAGCTGGTGGGTTCGAGCCTGGCCCAGGCCTGCTAAACAACAAAGATAACTGCAACCAAAAAATAGCCAGGTGTTGTGCTGGATGCCTGTAGTCCCGGCTACTTGACTACTTGAGAGACTGAGGTAAGAGAATCGCTTAAGCCCAAGAGTTTGAGGTTGCTGTGAGCTGTGACGCCACGGGACTCATCGAGGGAGACATAGTGAGACTCTGTCTCCAAAAAAAAAAAAGAACACATAAACCTCTGCAAATTTCCCATAGGTAGATGGGTAGGGTTGGTTTCAGAAAGTTCATAGATAAAAGAACTGTAGTCACAAATTACCCAGACTAAGAGGTGGCAAGGAACACTCAAAGTATGAAACTCAGATTAAAGAGAAATTTAATTATATCTAGGCATTTCAGCCTTTCCCCTGAAACAAAGGATTCCAAGCGAGGACTTGTTCTAAGCCCAGTCCTGTATTACCCTGGTAGAAAGCCAGAAGGAGTGGAGTGGCATTAAAAGCTGATGAACAGTCCATGTTGCAAATAAATTCCAGGTGAGTCAAAGAGACCTCTCCCCCCCTTTTTTTTAAAGAGAGACTAGACTAGAGGAAAACATAGGAGAATTAAAAAAAAAAAATAAACTTCATGTTGAAGTAGAAAAGGCAAAATACTTAAAAGTCCATTTTGGATAGATTACTATAGTTACTTAAAAAACATCAAACATTTATTCAGGGGGAAAATATCACTACAAACAAATCCAAATGGTAAGCAATAAACAGAAAATATTTTCAGTCCATATCATATGAAATGGATTTGTTATCTAATTAATAGAGTTCCTACAAATCAGTAAGAAAGACCAACAGCCCAATACAGAAATGGGTGAAGAGTATTAATAGACTGTTCACATCACATGGAAACAAAACAAGAAATACAAATGGCTATTAAATATATGAAAAATGCTTAACTTCACTTATAATAATAAAAATGCAAACTAATCCCAAAATAAAGCATGATTTCTTACTTATTAGATTGAAAAAGATCAAAAAGTCTGATAGCCCTCTGTAGAGAAACTTGTACTCTTATGGAGGGAATTTTATAATATCTATTAAAATGATGATCAACATATCCTTTGACTCAGCAATTTGCCACACAGGAATTTATCCTACAGGTATGCTTGGATATATGCCAAATGATGTGTGTACACACTATATATAAATATATAGAGGACTTCTTTTGTTTTAAAACAAGAAATCACTCTCTTGCTCTGCCTAGGGTCTAATAGTGTCATCATAGCTCACTGCCACCTTAAACTCCTGACCTCAAGCAATCCTCCCACTTTAGCCTCCCAAAGTGCTAGGATTACAGTGTGAGCCACAGCACATGGGCCATGTAGATATTTTAATAATAGGAAAATACTAGAAAAACCTAAATATCATTAGGCAGTTGATCGAATCAATAATAGCATATCTATAGGTTAAGATGCTATATGGCCATTAAAAAAAGGAAACGGCAGGGTGTGGCCTAAAATCAAAGATCCTCAAATCAGTGACTCCAGAGAGCAAAGCAAGGACTAAAGGACCTGGTGACTGCTCTCACAGGGAAACACGATGTGTCAGTCACTGGTGTGTTCACTGGGAGGCTGCACTCAGGAGACACGCTCTGATGGAGCCTTGGCCCCAGGATGACAGGTGATTCCCTTCATTTATTCTAGGCACTACAGAAACATCTAAAATACAGTACATAACATGGCTACATTTTCAAACAGACATTTCTATTACATTCCAACAATAAATGGCATTAAAAGTAAAATCAGGGGCTAGGTGCAGTGGCTCATGCTTGTAACCCTATTTTGAGATGATGAGACAGGAGGATCCCTTGAGGCCAGGAGTTCAAGATCAATCTAAACAACATGGTCATACCCCATCTCTACAAAAAAATTAAAAAATTAGCTGGGAGCGGTGGTGCGCACCTATAATCCTAGCTATTACCCTGAAGGCTGAGGCAGGAGGTAGGAATTCAAGGTTACAGTGAACTGTGATCATGCCACTGTACTCCAGCCTGAGCATTACAAAGTAAGACTAAGGAAAGGGGAGGGGAGGGGAAGGGAAAGGAGCAACGACAGAAAGGAAGGAAGGAAGGAAAGGAGAGAAGAAAAAGAGTGAAAAATAAGTCAGTTGCTCTCTCTCAAAAGAATTATGAGAACCCACTGGCTCAATCTAGGCAGAAGTGCAAGCCAGTTCTGTGAAAGTAAGGAGACAGGGCACTTATTGCTCTATAGGGGAAGGGATGTTACTGTCTTACTGACCTTTGAGAGCCCATGAGTATAGTCAACTGCCCAAGTATTAGACTTAGGGCTTATTTGGCATCTTGGAAAAACTCCCTTTAAAGGTTAACTTAAAAAATAAACTCTCTGTTATGGTAAGTCCTGGCAAAGTGGGCTTTGAAATGGCACATCTCTGGAATACTTTTTTATATGAATGTCAGCCTCCCATGGAAACTCCATCTAAATTAGGGACTTCCAAAGAGTTATGTCCCTTATCTACAGGCTAGTAACATAGTCCATTCAATATTGTGAAAGGAAGGTGTCTCTTTTGTCACCTCAGAGTTCAAAGGCAGGGCTAGCACCCACCCACTTACCATAAGCACTACCTCATATACCAACACTCTACTATGCAACTACAGAGGGTTGGCGGGGGGGTGTCTGAGTACCTGCAATGTTGTATTTCTCTACCTGAGTAATGGCTGTACGTGTTTGTGAACCAAGCCCTGCAGTTACAATTTGAGCCCTCTTCTGTATGTATATTTCCACTAAAAATTATCTTTTTAAAAACTCCATTACAAATCTACTACGATTCTTTAGCACCCTTCTACTACCTGTTCCACATCCCACCTTCTTTTTCTTGTCTTTCTCACATACCTCCGTGAGAAGAGTTGTACTTTGCACATCTTGTATTTCAGACATATGTTCCATATGTGCCAAAGAAATTTTGCTATGTTTGAAAACATACTAACAAAGCTTTGTCTGTCACCAGCTACACACCCCTTCTTGGGCCTGGGGCTCTGGCTGGCCTCAGCTGTAGCAAGCTCTCTGTGCTTTGATAGCCCTGTACAATGCTGCTTGAACTCCATGCCACAAGGCAACACTGTAAAGAAGCTGAAAGCAGAGAGAATATCGAATAGTGCAAGTTGAGCATTTTACCTGCATCATTTGCAAGGATGCTCAGAGCTTTTCCTCACATTGCAGTGGCCACATGGCAATAATGATGGCCAGAGAAGCTGTGACATGGGCTGTGATTTACCATGTTTCTACAGTTGGAGGTTTTATGAGTTGTTATGTAGTGCCTTCTTAAAAACAAAATACATCCTCCTTCTCTTTCCCTAATACGTACCCCTCCTGCCCTAGTAGGTGTGATTGCAGTAAAGAATACATAGTTTTATAAGAGTCAATGGACACTGCGCTGCCAAAGATGATGTGTATGAATGACACATGGCTTTCCCTGGGTTGAGCAAAGCCTTACCTCATTCAATGCACACATCCGAGCAATGGAGCCAATGTTGTTGGTGATGGTGACCAATGTGGCCCGGGCAAGGTCTTCCTTGCTGATGGAATCTC
>NW_003852403.1:35006423-35022573 GCF_000181295.1 Otolemur garnettii
TGTCGCCTTTAGCTGCCATTTCCAGAGCTTCTTCAAAGGTCTCACAACCAGTCAGCAAGCAACATAGGCCTAGGAATGTTCCACCTCCAAGACTGAAGGAATAATAAGGTTTATTTTTAAATTTTATTTTAAGATATGCCCATCCAATTCCCCAGCTACATCAAGACTATTAATATAGGTTAACAAAAACAGAAGAAAAACCAAGGTGCACTTGAATTACAGTGCTAGTGTGCAATGGAGCTTTAGGATAGGTTGGATAAGAGGCCAGAGACTAAAAATAAACATCAAGGAAAATCTGCCCCCAAATTTGAGAATAAAACCAGAGAAAGACTCTCACTGATTTCCGTTGTGAGACCTTCAACTAGCCACTAACCTAAGTGCTTTGTTTAGCCTTCCCACCTATGAAATGGGGCCAAGTCACGATCTCTTCTATTTAGAGAGTGGTCTGAAAGTAGCAAACATCCAAGAAATGACTGCTGTTAAAAATCCTCATGCAGTTGAATACAAATACTTAGAAATACAAGGCATGTGTACATAAAGTATAGTTTATAGCTATTCAGCTAAACCATCCAATCAAAAAAACTGACCTAGGACTCTGCCAGGAGTAGCCAGCCCTGAAGATGTCTTTCACCTGATCTTCCTTGTCTAGCAGAGATAGTCTCATTTAGTTTTCTCAGAATTCTAGAAGAAAACTGCGGACCTATTCTGCTAGTGAACTTTTTTCCAATAGATTTTGAAAAAGTTGGCTTGGTGCCTATAGCTAAGCGGCTAAGGCACCAGCCACACACACCAGAGCTGGTAGGTTTGAACCCAGCCTGGGCTTGCCAAACAACAATAACAACTACAACCAAAAAATAGTCAGATACTATGGCTGGTGCCTTTAGTCTTAGGCAAGAGAATCGCTTAAGCCCAAAAGTTTGAGGTTGCTGTGAGTTGTGATGCCACGGCAACATAGTGAGACTCTTGTCTCCAAAAAAAAAAAAAAAAAAAAAAAAATAGAAAAGAAAGAAAACGTTATTAATATTTTACATAACACCCAATAGTAAAAAATAGCAACAAAAGCCAATAAATGGTCTCAGTGTTTGAGTAATGTTTTAAAAGCTTTTAATTGCTTTGGAGAGAGTTTTTCTAAGATAGTCTTTTCAGACAAAATTAGAAACTAATATAGTAGACAAGAATGAATGCAACTAGGTATTAATATCAATGAATGGGACTGGTCGCAGTAGCTCACGTCTATAATCAAGGTACTCTGGAAGGCTGAGCTGGGTGGATTACTTGAGCTCAGGAGTTCAAGACCAGCCTAAGCAAGAACAAGACCCTGTCTCTGTTAAAAATAGAAAAAACTAGCTGGGCATCATGGCAGGCACCTGTAGTCCCCGCTACTTGGGAGGCTGAGGCAAGAGGATCACTTCTTTTTTCTGTTTTTTTTTTTTTTTTTTTGAGGCAGAGTCTCACTATGTCACCCTTGGTATAATGCCATGGCGTCATAGCTAACAGCAAACTCAAACTCTTGGGCTTAAGCTATTCTCTGGCCTCAGCCTTCCAAGTAGCGGGGACTACAGGCGCTGCCACAATGCCCGGCTACTTTTTGGTTGTAGTTGTCATTGTTGTTTAGCTGGCCTGGGCCCCGTTCGAACCTGCCCACCCCAGTGTTTGTGGCTAGCACCCTAACCACTCGGAGCTATGGGTGCGGAGCTAACAAGAGGATCACTTGAGGTAAAGAAACTGAGTTTGGTGTGAGCTATGATGATGCCACAAGACTGTACCCAGGGTGACAGAGTGAGCCTCTGTCTAAAAATAAGTTTAAAAAAATAGTAATATCAATGAATGCAATTGTGTATTAATATTAAAGTCACATAATGGAAAGAAAAGTAGATTCAGAATAAAGCCATGACCAGTGAACTCCAGACAGGAAAAGGAGCACTGTTTCCTAAAGTTACAGACATAAGTTTGTCTCTTTATTTAACATGTGGAAGAATAAATATAGGAGAGTTGCTCTTATCAGTCTGTTCTGAAACCCCAAAGAGCTACTAGCTCTAAGAATCCAATTGGTGTTTAGGCACTGGCTTTTAAATCTAAGAAAAAAAAAATCAAGTTGGGATTAATGTAAGTTTGAAAAATGACACTTTCGACAGGTGAGGCAGGAGGTCATTGAATTGAGCACAGGAATTCAAGCTTACACTGAGCTATGATCATGCCACTGCACTGCAGCCTGGCAACAGAGCGAGCTCCTGTCTCAAAGAAAGAAAAAAAAAAGGAAAAGAAAAGAAAAGAAAGAAAACTTAGAGTAAATTGTGTTTATTTTCAAAACTGTCTAATAAGAAGTTACCAGGTTCTTAGTAGAAGCTACCAGATTCTTAGGCACACAGTTCTTTAAGTTGCAAAGTGAACTGCATGGAATAGTCTTACACACGATTGAAATTATGGGTTCTCATGGAAAATTACGTAGCTAGGCACCCTGAGCAGCAGCTACGTAAATTGTAGGTGCAACACCATGAGAAACAAAGTGCTCCATGCCTATTATTACCTTGACAATTCAGTCCCAGTAGAAATTGTGGCCCTCCTCTAAGAATTTTATCTTTGTTTACATGTAACGTGGGATGTCAGGGTACGCTGCCAGTTTCAGCCTACCCTACAATGCTAGCATGGGAACACTTTTTGCTTTGTCTGCAATCAGGATTTGTTTTTTTCTCCCTGTATATGTTTTAAAAAGACTTCTGGGCTCCCATTTCTAGCTCCTAAATATCTTTCACCCCCCTAAGAATTTTTCTTTGCCCATTAAGTATTTGTATCAATCAAGGCATTCAACAACCCACTTCAAAGATAGGCAACCGAAGACACTGGCTGACTCAGAAAGAAGGTAACTCAGCAACTGATGTGTTGGTAGAAGTGAAAAAGGGCAAGTGCCTTATATGATTGGAAAAGGGCAGGTGACTCCAGACAAAGAGCTGAAGCTGAATGGGAAAGCGAGCATGCATCTGCACAGTGGGCACACTGCAGGGAGGAGGAGAGGGTGCTCAGCTGCAGAGGAGCCACAGTCTCCATCACTTTACTAACATCCTCACCCTGCTCGGCACTCTTTAACCAAGTGATTTCCTTGCTCAGAACCAGATAATATGTTTGTGTTGGCAGGCACACAGTAAAACCTTCAGTAAATCAGTGACAAAAACATTGCTAGAAAAAGCCATTGAATATTTTCATCGTTTGAAAACAAAACAAAACAAACGACCAACATTGCAGTGAGGGATGCAGAAAGAGAAGACTTTAGTAACTGAGCACTCGTGTCCTTAAAATAAGGTTCCAACATAAGATGAGATGTACTGCTACTTTCACCAAAGTTTCAAAATTCCTTACATCCCTCTTTTAACAGACAAAACATTCTAACCATGTCAGCTCTAAAGTAACCTTTTCCCCACTGACTTCTATAATAAAATTGGAGTGATGTCACTACAAAAAAGATGTTGCTATGTAACCCAGGATGCAAAAAAATTACACACGACACTGAAACAAACCATTTAAAAGCATGTTTAAAAGGAAGCTGGTATCCTGTAATAAAGTGGCTTCTTAAAAATACTTAATGGGAAAATCAGTATAATACAATTAACAAAAATCCTGGAATTATATCAGTTTATAGAAGGAGTATTAAAACTTAAGGCTTACACCCTTTGTTAGATCAATGGTTCCTAAAGTTTGCTCCATAAGCTGATGTTCCCTGCTAACTGTAATGGTTAATGCCAGAGATTTTCTAACTTGAATCAAAAAAATCTTTGACAAAAACAACTCTGATTGGATAAGGATCTGGGCCCTATATATTTGATGTTTCACTGCCCTGCCCTACCTGTGGTAGTCCCTGCAAGGGCTTCCTAAGTACCTTCAGCATCTTCCAAAATGATTGAACAGAGAGTTTATTAGATAACCAGAATTTATTGATGATTGCACAACACTGGTCATTAATGGGCATTTACCAACATTGGGAATTTATAGACACTACTACTTGTGTAATAACCAAATACCATAATTAGCTCCTGAGCAGCTATTCAAGAAGATAACCCAGATCCTGGGGGCTTCCAAGTGTGAGAAAGTATGCCTGTAATGGAAGTCATGAAATTGATAAGTACTAATCAATAAAACTGTAAATATCTCTAATTGTGAGAAATGTTTAGCTTGTTGTTACCTTGGGACTAGCTTTACCAATTCAATTACTCCTTCTGGGAGGAAGTCTATTGTTTCTTAAAAACTAGATACCTTTTTCAAGAGAACACTCTCAAAGGTAAAACCAGATCAGCTGAAATGTTAATGTCTCTGACACTCTGACAATCCTAATGAGGCCATTCTTACATGAGCAAGTGTGTTCAGTAGTATTCCTAGATTCTTGTGTGAACAAGCAAGCTTCTGGATTCCCAGTGATAACATGTGTATCTAGTAGCAAAATGACTCACACAGCAAAACCTACACTCTGAGCCCAGCAGGCTTCTGTCAGAACATGTGTATGTGCGTGAGTGTGTGTATGTGCATATGCTTCTCAACAGCAGCACTGCTGACATTTGAGGCTCAATAATTTTTTGTTATCGAGGAGCTGCAGGATTTTGGCAGTATCCTTAACTCAGTAGATGCCAGTAGCATCCCACCTCCAAAAAAGTCTTCCTCTCCTAAGCAGGAAACCACTGATTTATCTCAAGTCATGGAAATACACTGGAAAAACAGTGCTGTCCTCCTGTGGGTAAATAGTCCTGTAGAATTTTGGTACTGGAAAGTCTTATGAAGTCAACTTTATAGAAACAATCCCCTTTAATGGCAGAAATGAGAATAATGAGACCCCAGGAAGGTATCTTCCTCTATCAAAAACAGTAATTTCAACATCAGGACCAAAGCGCATTGTACACAACACTAGTTTCTTAAGTTGTCCCTCCAATAAGTTAGAGAAATACTTTATACCAAATCTTCCTCTTTGAAGTAAGGAGACTGTTTAATTTTGTTTACACTGGGAAGTCTTGAAAGGTAACTGACCCCTGGTCCTTTCCCCGTGTTGACTCCCCACTAATGGGAAGCCGGGCCTATTTGTCCCACAAGGGCCTTGGGCAGGTGCACAGAAAAACAAGCCCTCTGCCCCACTGAGGCCACAGGGCTGCTTTCCTGCCCACAGCATTCCAAAATTCCTGGGAGGTGTGTTGACTATTGTAATTTTCAGCTGGAACATTTACCTGAGGGAGAAAAAACATTCTTTGTAAACCCAGTTTGGTTTGCTGGTTGGAGGAATGTATTATTTCAAACAAGTCATCCTGTGCTGGGCATCAGGAAGGTTCTATAAGAAAGTTTCTTCTGAAGCCCTCTCTGACCATCCTAAGCATCTTCCCATCTGAATTCTACTGTGCTGTTTGTCCCTGCTATTCTTCTGGCACTGAGTATAGACCTACTCGTTGGCAACATTCTGATGTGTACAACCTTTCTTCCCTCAACCTGACCATAGTTTCCATTACGGCAAAGACTATGTTTTATTAACCTTTATATAAATCACCCTCCTTATTACTACATGTCATTCAACAAATTCTATTTGGTTGACTGACGGCCATGATATTTCTTTTAAAAATGTAATCAATAAAAATAACCTTTTACTATAAAGTAGTCATCAAGGAAGAGGCCTAAGTTTAAACACAAAAAGGTTCTCGTCGTAGAAAACATGTTTACCTGGTCCCTGTAACTCTTTTATAGTTGTCCTTGGAGTACACAGCTAGAATGCTGACACCTGAGCCCATGTTAACCAGTAACATAGGGTATGGATTATCAAGGCAGTACGGCTTTTTTTGACACAATTCAGGATTTGTGGGATTTTCAAAATAGTAACGTTCCGGCTTGCCATTGAAGCCAACAGAGTCGACGTAAAGCAGGCCCTGAATCAGACAGTCCAGTTCATCCAGTTTATGCAGCTGCAGGTCAGCAATCTGAAAGAAAACAAAATCTTGTGAGATAGCATGACCACCTACGAGAAGCCCCAGAGGCTCTAGCTGGGTTTAAGATCGGGTTATTCACGTTCAAGGCCTAGAAACACCTCCAAACCTACAAACTGAAATTTTGTTGATAATCAGCCACTCCAGTGAAAGAAAAGCCTTTACCAGATAGCAAATCTGCCCCCGGTACAGGCTAAAAGACACGAGCCTGCTGGTTGCTGGGAAAGCATCTACCTGCATGTGTAATGGTTGAATGATGGCCTCTGAGAGATACACCCTGCCCTAGTTCCCAGGACCTGCAAACGCATCCTTATTTAGAAAAAAGGTCTTTGCAGATATAATGAAGTTAAGAATCTTGAAATGAAGTGATCATCCTGGATTATCAGCCTGGATTATCAGAGTAGGCCCTGAAATCAATGCCAGGCACACAGACACATAGGAATGACTAGAAAGACACGGAGAAGGCCACAAGAAGGCAAAGGCAGAGACTGGAGAGCTGCACACAGGCAAGGAACGCCAACAGCATCCGAAAGCTGGACAAGCAAGGAATGAAATCTCCCAAGAGCCAGTGAAGAATGGCCCCGACAATGTTTTGATTTCATACTTCTGGCCTCAAGAACTATTAGCAAATAAATTTCTGTTGTTTTAATCACCCCATTTGTGGTATTTTGTTATGGCAGCCACAGGAATCTAATATACGATGTAACAAGATGGGGGTTCTCCTGCAGGATGAGCAGAGTAAGACTATTCAGAAAGCATCAAGGATCTTACACATGTTGAAAGAGCATGAGGTCCAGAGAGACTAGGAACTAGGAAGAGTCCCTTTTGAGCCCACAAAGCCCAACTACCCTTTTCCCAGGCTTGGGCTTTGTAGTTCAACAGACTTGACTTTGAATTCTAACTCGAAAACTTACTTAACTAAAGGATTTGAGGCAATTCACATCTCAAACCTCAGTTTCCTCATCTGTAAAGTGGGAATAATAAGTGTGTAGTGTTGCTGTGAAGATGACATGATAATAATGTGTGAGAACAAACAATTAAGTTCACAAACTCATCCTAGAAAAAGTGTTTTGTGGGCTCGGCACCTGTGGTTCAAGTGGCTAAGGCGCCAGCCACATACATCTAAGGTGGCGGGTTCGAATCCAGCCCAGGCCCGCCAAACAAAAATGACGGCTGCAACCAAAAAAATGGCCAGGCGTTGTGGCAGGTGCCTGTGGTCCCAGCTACTTGGGAGGTGAAGGTAGGAGACTCGCTTGAGCCTAGGAGTTGGAGGTTGCTGTGAGCTGTGATGCTTGAGGGGGACAGCTTGAAACTCTGTCGCAAAAAAAAAAAAAAAAGAAAGAAAAAGTGTTTTGTTAGTTGGTGAAAGTATTTTTTTTGGAAAGGAAGTTTGTTTTTTTGAGACAGTCTCACTATGTCGCTCTCACTATGTGACATCACAGCTCACATTCACAGCAACCTCAAACTCTTGGGCTTAAGTGATTCTCTTTCCTCAGCCTCCCAAGTAGCTGGGATTACAGGCGCCCACCACAATGCCTGGCTATTTTCGGTTGCAGTTGTCATTGTTGTATAGCTGGCCCAGACCAGATTAGAACCTGCCAGCCTCGGTGTATGTGGCCGACGCCATAACCACTGTGCTACAGGCGCCGAGCTGGAGAGGATGTATTCTTGATATACAGAAATAAGCACCCCAAGTGACACTTGATGATGACACAAATCTATCCATAAATGGTTCCAAACATTTCACTTTTTACCAAGGGAAACTTTTGGATGAGATACATGTGATTATGCACGTAAGGAGACAATAATATAAATATGAAACTACTTGCAGATTTGAAAACCAACAGCAGGGCACAGCAGTGTAAATGCCATCTCTATCCTTCCTGATTCCAGTGCTCTTACACCACTGGTCATAGTTTGGCTTCTTTTCCAGTTCATTGCTGTCCCTAGCACCATCCTTGAAGTTATTCCCGTCATAACTATTTAATAAACATTTATTAAATGGAACAGGAAAAGTTATTATGTCCTGGATCATCCCAAACTAAAAAGTAGCAATTTCATCAGTCAGTCTTGGAACATAGATCAACTGGCTTAAAAATTAATCAGATGTTCATCAACAATATTGACAGCAAAGCCCAGAGCTAACACCACAAACACAGACAAAGTCTATCCAGCTGGACATTCTGAAACTACGCTGGAGGGAAAAAATATAAAAAACCTGCCCAGGCAAATAAACTAAGCACGTACAACTCTGATTTGAAAGGAAAGGTTATCAATCTTTCTCCCCCAAATCATTCTCAAATAAAGTGCAAGTAGCAAACAAACATCTCTCTGCACATTTTACTGAGGGATAGATATTTATGAAACCTGAGGTCATGCAAACACAGACTGGGAAACAAAGGTATTAGTCACTTTTACCGAGACCTAGAGAGACATTTCAAGTTTTTGCCATCCAGGAAAAAGTATAGGCTCTCAAATACAGGCAATGAGTCACTGCTACTTAGATTTTTAAATAGGACATTTTAAATTCAGGACAAATTGGGAATTAATCCTCAGGCTTTGCAGTTTGTTAGTACATCTGAATTAACTTTGTAGAAAGCTTAAATGTTAAGATTTCAGCTCAGAGAAACACCCTTTCCCTGGACTTGGTTTTCTTTATAACAGGGGTCACAAATTCAAATGCCTAAAGAAGACACTAAGAAAACAAAGGCCTGAAGCCCTTGACTAGAAGTAAAATCACAGAATGATGGGCACTGCAGCAAAGACAACCTGCATGTATTAAAATTCACCTCCAGTTGGTCTGGCGCTGTGCCGAAGCAGGTGAATTGCTTGAGCTCACAGGTTTGAGACCACCCCAGTAAAAGTGAGACCCCTCCCCTCTAAAAAATAGCCAGGCATTGTGGTGGGCACCTGTAGTCCCAGCTACTTGGGAGGCTGAGGCAAGAGGATTGCTTTAGCCTAAGAGTTTAAGGTTGCTGTTAGCTATGACACCACAGCACTCTACTGAGGGTGACAGAGTGAGACTCTGTCTCAAAAAAAAGAATGAATAAATCAATCAATAAAAAAATATATAATTCACCTCTAGCTCATTGTTGCCATGTGGCAATGGGGGTCCATGTGCCCCAGGTCCACATGACCCTACTTTTGAAGAGTAAGAAATTTAGATTTTTATGTTAAACCTTCCAATTTTTAAATGCTGACACCTAATTTAACATTTTTTAAAAACAAACTGCAGGTCAACAGAAGATGTCTATAGGGTGAATCTGACTTCCATAATAACAATTATATACATAAATATACATATTCTAATGCTGATCTGTATAACAAGCCTTAAATGAGGATGAATGTGAACCATCAGATCCAGCAAAGATGCAGATGATTCTTCATGTAATCTGAGCATAATCTAAGGTATGATGATAACCAGCTCTCTGGGAACAAAAGCCCTAATTTTAGTATTTATTAATGTCTATGGTGTAGACTGCCCCACATGACCAATTTCAAGTTGGGAAGTATGCAGAAGCTGGCTCTAGCACCCCACCACTTGTTTCTTAGCAGTTTTAGAAATTATGAGTTCTGCAAACTCAGTAAGTTAAATTTAAGTCACTCCTCAAACTAAAAACTAACAAACTCAAGCTTGCCCTAAGACTTAACTCTATAAATAATGGAAGCTAACTCATAACTATATCACATCTGTAGGACTCTGGGCATGGAAGACACTATTATTATCCATCCATTAAAATCACTGAGCAGGTTAAGTAACCTACCCCAAATCCCAAGACTAGAAAGTAGGGGAAGAGGTAGAGAAAACTTTAAAACCACAACTATGAAAAACTAACATCATTTTGCCTAATACTAAAGTCACTCAAACGTCTGCGTAGAATAGGGCTCTCAAACTTTACGTGCATCAGACGTCTGCGTAGAATAGGGCTCTCAAACTTTACGTGCATCAGACGTCTGCGTAGAATAGGGCTCTCAAACTTTACACGTATCAGAATCATCTGGAGGGTTTGGCTGCTGGGCCCTAAACCCACAGTTTGTAATTGCATTTCTAGCAATATCCCATGTGATGCTGATGCTGCTGGTCCTGAGACCACACTTTGAGGAGTGCAGTATTTGGGGCTAAATAGCAGGGAATGAATCCATTACCACAGCCCAGTACAGGTTTGCTGATTTGTGATTTGACAAAGTCACATACTCACTAAGAGCACTTGCCCCACCAAACTCACAGGGCTGTTTTCAAGAATCAAAGGAAATGGTTGTGTGAACATGTTTGGAAACTAAAATACTATACACATGAGTTATAACTAACTATACACATGAGAAGCAGGGTAGGTCTGCCCTGGCAGTCCTCTTAGGGAAGGGCTCTTTTCCACAGTACCATTGGTCTGGCAGCGGCCCCAAGGTGTTTCCTGGTTACTTTTCTTTTCTCCAGGTATAGTTTTCTTTGCTTTTGTTGAATTCCATTGCCCCCTTTCTCATCACAAAAGTGATATTATAATAGTTCCTTTTGTTTATTTGATTCATGCTTTATTTTTTAAGTAAGCATAAACTACCTTTTTCTTTTTTTACTAGGATTCTGAAAGTAGTAAGTGAAATGTACTACACTCATGAGAAGTAACATAATTCACATCTCCTTATCTCAGATTGCAATGCATTTGGAAATACCATTTCAAAACCGAAGACTAATATTGAGAGGGCATTCAGTCATTCCCTGTGTGCTCATATTGGGAGAAATATAGACTTTAAACACAAGCATGCTCAGGATAAAAGAGAGTCTCAACATGTTCTTTAGCTCAGTTGGTCAAAAATGATTTACTAAACAGCCAATGAACTAACTAAATAAAGAAATTTGGCAAAAAACTATCCTAAGAGGTTTCACATCTCCTCCCTGGGAGGATTCTACAGACCCATCCCAAACCAGTTATATTAGTATCATCTCTCACCTATAGTTGAGAAATGAGTCACCAAATGTATTTTGGAAAGGAGTAAAACATATATCTGTGTGACACCTTACACTTCCACAATGCTTTTGCTGACTTGAACTCCATAAATCAAACTGGAAGTGACAGAAAAGGTTATCCTACTAAACCAAGAACAATTTGCATATAAAATGGTTGATTCTCAATTACAAAGTAACATTCAGGTTTATTTTATTTTCACAAAGGAGACCTAACAGAGACCTGACAAAGAGATGAATTTCAGACAATATATAACAAAACTTCACAGATGGCTTCTTCCTCCCTCCACCAGGTAATGAAAGGGGCCATCTATGAGTGGTCAAAAGTATCAAGCCAGAATGAAATGAAGTATGATAGCTTCTATCAAATGTTATGCTCCTGTAATATCAAAAATCAGTCCCTAGACTAATAATGGGAACCAGGCTAATTAAGAGGTTTTTTTTAAGAGACAGAGTCTCACTTTGTCACCCTCGGTAGAGTGCCATGGCGTCACAGTTCACAGCAACCTCCAGCTCTTGGGCTTAGGTGATTCTCTGGCCTCAGCCTCCTGAGTAGCTGGGACTACAGGCGCCTGCCACAACACCTGGCTATCTTTTTGTTGCAGTTTGGCTGAGGCTGGGTTTGAACCCACCACCCTTGGTATATGGGGCAGGTGCCCTACTCACTGAGCCACAGGTGCCGCCCTAATTTAGAGTTTTTAAATGGTCCCTTAGATTTAGAGATTTCATATATCCATAATTATTCTGCCCCTTCCTAATGATTTTTCCACCATTAAACTTTTTCATAAGGCTATTCCTTTGCAGATTTCTGGAATAAGCAAAACCAATTCTCAAGTCCTCACACATGAAAAAAAAAAAGTGATGAAAGCTGCCAGAGGCTGGGTGCAATGACTCACGACTGTAATCCCAGCAGTCTGGGATGCTGAGGTGGATGGATTGCTTGAGCTCACGAATTCCAGACCAGCCTGAGCAAAAGGGCAAGACCCCATCTCTACTAAAAATAGAAGAACTGAGGCAAGAGGATCGCTTGAGCCCAAGAGCTGGAGGTTGCTGTGAGCTATAATGCCATGGCACTGTACCCAGGGCGACAGCTTGAGACTCCGTTCCAAAAAAAAAAAAAAGGAAAGCAACCAGAAAATTGTTCAGGCTTGGTGGCTCATGCCTATAAATCTCAGCATTTGGGGAGACTGAGATGGGATGATCATTTAAGGTCAGGAGATTGAAACCAGCCTGGTCATCATAGTGAAAACTTGTTGACCACAAAAACTTAAAAATCAGCTGGGTACGGTGGCACAAACCTGGGATGAGCCAGGAAGATCACTTGAGCCCAGGAGACAAAGGCTGCAGTGAGGTATGATCATAGATCGCACCACTACACCCCAGTCTGGGAAACAGAGCAAGACTCCATCTCAACAAGAAGGAAAAAACAAAACAAAACAAACAAACAAACAAACAAACAAAAAACAGAACAAGCAAATCCTTGGTGCTGTCCTAAATCTCATGTCAATCAAAGAAGAGTGTTTTATATCTTATTTGTTCAAAGGGTTGGGATTTTATGGTTTAAGTAATTAAAAGAGTCACTTACAACTTCTAATTAATGTTAGCCTTAGACTGAACAAAACTCACAAGAATCTAAGTATCTACAAGCACACTTTGGAGATGAGGGTTTACTTAGTTCCAAACCACTGCAATAAAGTCAGTATGGTAATAAAGCAGTCACATGAATTTTTTGGTTTCCCACTGCATATAAAGTTTAATACCTACTTTATACTGCAGCCTTGCAATGGGATTATGTCTATAAAAAGAATATGTATATCTTAATTTAAAAATACTTTATCGCTAAGAAAGGCTAATGATGATCTGAGTCTTTGTGAGTTACAATCTTTCTGCTGGTGGAGAATCTTGGCAATGTCCATGGCTGTTGATTTATAAGGGTAGTGTTTGTTGAAGCAATTTCTTAAACTAAGACAACAATGAAGTTTGCCACATCCATTGGCACTTCTTTTCACAAAAGATTTCTCTGGAGCTTGTGATGCTATTTTTTTTTTTTTTTTGAGACAGAGCCTCAAGCTATCCCCCTGAGTAGAGTGCCATGGCATAGCTCACAGCAACCTCCAACTCCTGGGCTCAAGTGAGTCTCCTGCCTCTGCCTCCCAAGTTGCTGGGATCACAGGTACCAGCCACAGCGCCTGGCTATATTTTTTT
Organism: Otolemur garnettii; assembly: GCF_000181295.1. Taxonomy (NCBI): domain Eukaryota; kingdom Metazoa; phylum Chordata; class Mammalia; order Primates; family Galagidae; genus Otolemur; species Otolemur garnettii. The sequence goes on from NW_003852403.1 coordinate 35,019,531, forward strand.
TGGTTGCAGCCATCACTGTTGTTTGGCGGGCCCGGGCTGGATTCGAACCCGCCACCTTAGGTGTATATGGCTGGCGCCTTAACCACTTGAGCCACAGGCGCCAAGCCTTGTGATGCTATTTGATAGCATTTTACTCATAGTATAATTGCTTTCAAAATTGGAGTCCCGCCTCTCCAACCCCGCTAACTCCTTTGCCAACTAAGTTTATGTAATACCTTAAATCTTTTGTTGTCCTATCAACAACGTTCACAACATTTTTAGAGGGGTAGATGTCGTCTCAAGAAATCCTTTCTTTGCTTATCTATAGGAAGCAACTCCTTATCTGTTCAGGTTTTATCATGAGATTGCAGCAATTCAGTCACACCTTAAGGCTCCACTTCTAATTCCAGTTCTCTTGCTGTTTCTGTCACATCTTTAATTAACTTCCTCCACTAAAGTCTCAAATCCCTCAAAGTCATCCATGAGGATTAGGATCAACCTCTTTCAAATTCCTGTTAACCTTGATATTTTTACCTCCTCTCGTGAATCACAGTATGTTCATAATAGCATCAAGAATAGTAAATCTTTTATAGAAGGTTTTCAATTTACTTTAACCAGATTCATCAGAGGGCTTGCTATCCATGATAGCTAAAAGCTTACATGTTGTATTTTTTCAGGCCAGGCACAGTGGCTCATATCTATATCTCAACACTTTGGGAAGCTGAGGTAGGAGGATCACTTGAGGCCAGGAGGGTGAGACTGCCTGAGCAACAAGGCAAGACATCTCTACAACAAGTATCTCTACAAAAAACAGAAAAATTAACTAGGTGTTGTGATTAATGCCTGTAGTCACAGCTACTTAGGAGTCTGAGGCAGGAGTCTGATGTTCATTATTTAAGCAATAAGATTTGAATGTCAAATTTATTCCTTTATCTACAAGCTGTAGAATGGATGGTGTGTCAGCCGGCATGAACACAACATTCATCACCTTGTACAGCTCCATCAGAGCTCGTGGGTAACTAGGTGCACAGTCAATGAGCAGTAACATTTTGAAAACAATGTTTTTTTCTGAGCACTAGACCTCAACAGTGGGCTTAAAATATTCAGGACACCATTCTGTAAACAGATGTGCTGTTTCCAGGCTTTGTTATTCCATTTATAGAACACAGGAGGAGTAGATTTCACACAATTCTTTTCTTTTTTTTTTTTTTTTTGTTGAGACAGAGTCTTACTTTGTCACCCTCAGTAGAATGCCATGATACCATAGAGTCATAGCTCACAGCAACCTCAAACTCTTGTGCTCATGTGATTCTCTTGCTTCAGACTCCCAAGCCTTTTGTGTTTATTGCCAGTGCCAATATTCTATGGGTTTTCTTTTTAGAGACAGAGTCGCTTTTGGTTAGAAGGCCATGGCATCATAGCTCACAGCAACCTCAATCTCTTGGGCTTAAGCAAGTCTCAAGGAGCTGGGACTACAGGCACCTGCCACAATGCCGGGCTATTTTCAGAGACAAGGTCTTGCTCTGGCTCAGGCTGGTCTAGAACCTGTGAGCTCAGGCAATCCACCCACCTCGGCCTCCCAGAGTGCTAGGATTTCAGGCCTGAGCCACTATGCTGATGCCTGTAAAGAAAAAAGAAAAAAAAAACCCCACAGAATACTGGCAATAAACACAAAATTACCTAGAACTTATAGTGCCCTGGTACATAGCCATGCAGGATTCCCTACCTAGAAAATCATATATTTTTTTTGAGACAGAGTCTCAAGCTGTTGCTCTAAGTAGAGTTCTGTGGCGCCACAGCTTGCAGCAACCTCAAACTCTTGGACTCAAGAGATACTCTTGCCTCGGCCTCCCAAGTAGCTGGGACTACAGGCGTCTGCCACAATGCCCAGCTATTTTTTGGTTGTAGTTGTCATTGTTGTTTGGCAGGCCCAGGCTGGATTCGAACCCGCCAGCTCTGGTGTATGTGGCTGGTGCCTTAGGTGCTTGAGCTACAGGTGCCACCTAGAAAACCACTTTTTAAATGGTGGGACTTCTCATTGGCTTCTCAATATCTTAGGCCATTTGATAAGTTTTTTCTTTTGTGTTCCATTTCAGTAAATTATTAATTTTTAGGGCTAATATTTGCCAGTCAGAAATGTGGTATGACAGTGATCCTAAAATGTTATAAAAGGAAGAAAAGATGGAGATAAGGAGGGAGAGAAAAACAGAAGGAAAGAGAAATGAAGAACAAAATGCATGTTTGTTAAGTTGAAAGTATTCTACACACAGGACTAATTCAATGCTTGTTTTGTGGTTCATAGCTCTTCCTTGTATATTCTAAATTTAAGAATGATTAACAATATCTGAAGATATAAGTATATATTCCCTATATAAGAGGGATATAGTCATCAAATACAACAATTGCTTGGCTCGGTGCCCATAGCACAGTGGTTACAGGACTAGCCACATCTACCAGGGTTCGAACCTGGCCCAGGCTAGCTGCAACAAAAAATAGCTGGGTGCTGTGGCAGGCACCTGTAGTCCCAGCTACTTGGAGGCTGAGGCAGGAGAATTGCTTAAGCCCAGGAATTTGAGGTTGCAGTGAGCTGTGATGCCACTGTACTCTACACCAAGGGTGACATAGTGAGACTCTGTCTCCAAAAAAAAAAAAAAAAAAAAAAAGTAACAATTGCTTACTATTCAGGGGCTGTGAAACATCTTTTATTTAGCCCTAATCACTCAGATGGATTTTTAAAACTTCTATCTGTAAAGTTGTATATGTACCAAAAACAGTGATTTGGTACAATAACAGAATCCCACAGGTATATACATGCACTACTTTATTACCTGTCAAATTGTTTAATTTATACTATATGTGTTTTTCTGTTCTGAAGAGGGGGAAAGCTTATACCTAGGACACCTAAGGGCCTTAGCACTTAGCACTGCTCCATCTGCCTACAACACTCTTCCCTGGATACTTGCACGATTTGCTCCTCATTTGGGATTCTACTCCAGTGTCTCCTCACCCACCAAGGCCACCCTAGCACTCCCGGTCTTCCTTGCCCTGCTGTTGCTTTTTTTTT
>NW_003852403.1:35023454-35049939 GCF_000181295.1 Otolemur garnettii
AAAAAAAAAAATCTTTGAAAGGATACCGGCACAACACTTAGCGCACTGGTCAAAGAGGATACAAGAAGAGGATCCAGCATAGAAACAGAAGACAGTCCACAGACTTTACTTTTACAGATGGATGCCCAGCTGGGCCAGGCCATTTTGTAAATACTCCAGACTTAATCTTTGCTCCAGTCTATTCATTAGGTTACAATAGCCTGTCTGAAGGAGGAGAGGTTTCCTTATCTCGGTTGTAATGGAGTACACCCTTTCTTATCTCAGAACCTTGAGAAACACACTTGGTCAAGGCCAACACACAGGGAAAATTGAGTCACTTTCTCTCAGGGCATATATCACCCCATGGGAAGGATGAAGGTGTTGACACAGATTGCATAATTCCTCTGGGTCACTTTAGTTCAGAGGTTCCCCACTGTGTGACATTAGGGACAGGTTTCACAGGAGATGATTTTTCCACGGATGCGGGTCCTGGAGGGGATGGTTTGGGATGATTCAAGTACGTTTTATCTCCACTTCAGAGCATCAGGCATTAGATTCTTATAAGGAGCAGACAATCTACATCTCTCGTGTGCACAGTTTGCGCTGCTATCTAACAAAAGGCCACGCTCAGGCAGTAATGCGAGACATAGGGAGCAGCTGTAAATACACATGAAGCTCTGTTCATTTGCCTGCCTGTCCACTGCTCACCTCTTGCTGTGTGGCCTGGTTCCTAACGGGCCATAGACTGGTAGAAGTCCACAGCACAGGGTCAGGGACCGCAGCTTTAGTTCACTTCAGAATCTCTAGAGTGGAAATCAACAGACAGAATTACCCTGAGAGACCTGGGAAACTCAGAACACTGGGGATATGCCAGCATTTTCATCGGAATCAGAATTGACCCAAAGTCCCAGCTCTGATCCAGAAGGCATTACTAGAACTGCCAGATCTCTCTTTCTGCATTAGTTTCCTCATCCACATAAGCACCAGAACGCTCTACCTCGTCATCTCCACTGGTTACTTCCAGTTCTGACATCCTATCACTGCTCCCTCCTCTCTCCACCTTACTGCCACCTTTTTGCAGAAGCCTGCTGCAGGGTAGGTCTTCCCCAAAGTCACCTACTGATGAACTTCAGAAACAGACAAGAATTCAGGTTTAGTGCTTTTTCCATTATGGACTCAAATTTACTTCTCATGCTTATAGATCTTAAACACCTTCAATTTCAAAACTTCTTGGTCATTGAGCCCTTTTGATTGGAAAAAGATCCCATGGGTCATTTAAGTGAGTGGTGATGTCAAATTTTACTGCTGGGTAGGGTAACACAGAAGAAAAAACTAAAATCTGATCAGTCTCACTTTTATCATTTTTGAGACAGAGTCTCCTTCTGTCACCCTGGGTAGAGTGCTATGGTGTCATAGCTCACAGCAACTTCTATCCTCTTGCCTTAGCCTCCTGAGTAACTGGGACTATAGGTGCCCACCACAACACCCAGCTAGTTTCTCTACTTTTAGTAAAGAAGGGGTCCCACTCTTGCTCTGGTGGGTCTCAAACTCCTGAGCTCAAGCATTCCACTTGCCTTAGCCTTCCAAAGTGCTAGGTGTGAGCCACTGTGCCTGGCTGATCAGTCCCACTTAAAACACTGCGCTACGACTCTGTTGTTGGCTCTTTAGAAACTACTAACTATAATCAATGAGGTAAATAGTATTACTTTCAATGACATAAATAAAATTTGTACTTATAGCTTTATTAATACCGTAAGTCAGCCATGATGGCTCACACCTGTAACCCTAGTACTTTGGTAAACTAAAATGAGAGAATCACTTGAGGCCAAGAGTTTGAGACCAGACTGGGCAACACAGGGAGACCCTATCTCAAAAAAAAAAAAAAAAAAAGAAAGAAAGAAATGAAGTTAACCAGGCATAGTGATGTGTGCCTTCCCAAGTCCCTACTTGGGAAGCTGAGCTGAGAGGATTGTTTGTGCCCAGGAGTTTGAGGCTACAATGGTTTATGATCATGCTGGGAGACAAAGCTTAACAAAAAAACCACTATGAATATACATTGATTCAATAATTTATTAATTAATGGAAGACTTTATAGCAAGACTGAATTATGTTAGTACTATGACAAAATGCTAGTAATTTTTACTACAGGCCTTGAAAAAATGTATTTCAAAACTTTGCCTCACTATATTTTCAACTTTGTAGTAAGAGTAATCCTAAAATCTTCCAGCCTTTCCCTCCCTTATGTTTAATAGCTTTTGTTTATCTAGCTCCCTTTATTCTACATCTATTATTATTTTCTGCTCACTTTATTCTGTGAAATGAAGCTTGACAATACAGAGATCTTATCTTGACCAGAGAAGATGAAGAATTTGGAACACACAGATGTTAAAGAATTGCTAAATAGATTTTGGATCCCATGTTACTTGTCCTTATCTTCCATTGAGGTACATGTGTCAAATCTACATAAGCAAAGCAGAGTTGGTCCTGTTGCCAGTCAGCATTATTCCTACGATGTAGAACCATGCTCCCTAAATGGTATTCATTAATGAAGAAATTTACCTGTAAATACTGTCAAAGATCTGATTTTTTTGTTTGTGAGCAAAACTTCTGAATGACATTCACATGATGAGAAAAGATATCAAGGGACCAGGCGTGGCGGCTCACGCCTGTAATCCTAGCACTCTGGGAGGCTGAGGTGGGTGGACAGCTTGAACTCAGGAATTTGAGACTAGCCTGAGCAAAGGCATCTCTACTAAAAATAGAAAAACTCGTCCAGTCAGGTGTTGTGGCAGGTACCTATAGTCCCGGCTACTTGGGAGACTTAGGGAAGAGGATCACTTGAGCCCAAGAGTTTGAGGTTAGAAGAAGAAACCAGGAGGAGAAAATGGGTAGACAAAAGTAATCATTTTTAGTAGGATTTATAGAAAGTCTTCCTGTGGATCTCAGTCTATATATGCATAAAACTGTTATGGTAATTACGTAGCAAGAGTCTGTGGAAAATTCTAACCAAAATACTTCAGAAGGGGGTTTACCATTTTGTCTTTAGTGTATTACACAGTAACGATCATGACAGAAATGATGATGAGGACAACCAGTATATAGGGAGCATCTACTAAGGGCCAGGTACACATTATCTCATTTAACCCTTCATGTAACAAACCTATGAGGTAGGAGCTATTTGTAGCCTCGTATAGGTGAAGAAACTGAGGCACAGAAAGGTGAAGTGAACTTGTCCAAAGTCTCAAGGCCACTAGTGAAATTCCTAGGTGTGAACTGCCAGGACTATGGACACCTGAGGGGATTTGTTGTTATAACCCGACCTACCATTCTGAAGTCCTCTTCAAACTTGAAAGCCCCACCTCCCGTGGCACAGAGGGTGGTGTGAAGGCTGGAAAAGTTCTTCTCGCTGCCCATCTGAATGAACCTGTGCATGGCACAGCTGGGGAAGCGGATGAAGTGGAGGTTCCCTTTGCGCCCACACATGGTCAAGTTTTTCAGTTCCAGGTGGACGTCCCGGATCCCGGTTTTCCCATAAGCAGTGTTAGAAGTCAGATACTTCCGGATGCTCTTCAGGTTCTCTACCTCCTCTTGTTCCTCTTCGGCTGTAATATCCTTTGGTTCAAAGTAGACCAACTTAACCAGTGTTCCACCAATGTCCATGCCGAACCACGGGAACGCTAGAGGACAGAAAGAGCGCTGCTGAATTCCACACATGCAAGGAACTGTTCAGATTTTTGCATATTAAATAAGAAAATGCAGTGTCAGGCTACATGTGCATTTAACATTCAGTTTACTTTAACTCAACTATATGTGCCTAAAGGAAACCACAGGCAGAGAGAATTTCACAATTTTTTAAAAAATTTTCTTTTCTTTTAGTTTTTCTTTTCATTTCCTTGCCTTTTTTTTTTTGTTGTTATTGTTGAGACAGAGTCCCACCCTATGTCCTGAGCAGAACACACTGGTGTCATAGCTCACTGCAACCTCAGACTCAGGCTGGGGCGTCCTGCTGCCTCAGTCCCTGGAAGTCACTGGGATTACAGGTGCTCGAGGCAGCACTGGCTGGGTTTTTGATTTTTTGAGTCGGGGTTTCACTCTCGCTCAGGCAAGTCTGAACTCCTGAGCTCAAGCAATTCTCCCTCTTCAGCTTCCCACAGTGCTGGGATGACAGGCGTGAGCGACGATGCCCAGCAGAATTTTGCAATTTAAAGGGTACCCAGTACTCTGCCCACATTCTACTCAATGAGTTTGTCTCAGAACGGGGTGAGATGACCAATAGCATGCTGCATTTTCCTAAACCAGTCTCAATGCCCATGTGCTTCTTGGGGCTTAAGTATCTCACCAAGCTGAGTGCTTTTCTAGTATTTACATATATATTGCATACACTATGGCTCCCAAATGCTAACCATTTTATCAGAATCTTAGTCAAAGAAAATGATCTGTTTCAATCCCAGAGGAAAAACTGCAATGTGAGTGTACTAAGAGACAGTGTGTTGGTCTCCAACTCACATGGCATCTTCCTGGTGTGTTTATCAATGATTCAGTTTTTGCCTCATGAGCTGACTTTGTAAGACACCACTATGCTGTTTTCTTAATCTACACAATATATACAGAGGAGAAAGGGCATGAAAGTAGACTATGAGAGGTGATCAGCAGACATGATGATTTACGGGGGCGAATTCTAAACAGAACAATTCATGTTATATCTGATTTCTTCTGCATCAAGCAGAGACACTCCATCCCAAGTGGCCTGTGGCCTACCCAGAATGTCTCAACCTGGCTGCAAGTTAAAATCACCTGGGAAGCTTTTTCTGGTCTCTTCGCCCACAAATTTTGATTTAATTCAGGTGTATTCTCCCACAAATTTTGATTTAATTCAGGTGTAGGACCCAACTATGAGCTTTTCTTTTTTTTTCTTGGCCGGGCCCAGCTTTGAACCCGCCATATGGGGCCAGCACCCTTCTCCTTTGAGCCACAGGCGCTGCCCAAGTATGAGCATTTTTTAAAAGTTCACAGTGGTGGCTTGGCACCTGTAGCTCAAGAGGTTAAGGCGTCAGCTCTTCGAACACCAGAGCTTGCAGGTTTGAATCCAGCCCGGGCCTGCCAAAACAACAATGACAACTATAACCAAAAACTGGCCAGGCATTTTGGTGGGTGCCTGTAGTCCCAACTACTTGGTAGGCTGAGGCAAGAGACTCACTTAAGCCCAGGAGTTGGAGGTTGCTGTGAGCTATAATACATGGCACTCAACCCAGGGCAAGAGTTTGAGGCTCTGTTTCAAAAAAAAAAAAAAAAAAAAGTTAGCAGTGGTTCCAATCTGCAGGCTTGAGAACTACTCAACCAGAGGCAACGTGGGCAGTGACAGGCGAGCCTGCAGGTACCCGCAGCTCCTGCTCAGGTCTGAAATACAGAGGCATGTATCCGGGTGTGTGTATCTACTTAATTTGCTTGAGATGTTTACCTAAGACAAAATCAATCTCCATCATGGCAATTTCAATTACTGTTAAGAGAACAGGCTGACTTTATTTAGAGGTAGCCTGTTAAGTTAATGCTGCAATGACTCTTTTTGGAAGCAGGGTCTTGATCTGTCTCTCCCAGGCAAGAGCTCAGTGGCACAATCATAGCTCACTGCAACCTCGTACTCTTGGGCTCAAGTAATCCTCCTGCCTAAGCCTCCTGAGTAGCAGATTACAGGCACACATTACCACACCTATCTAATTTTTATTTTTTTTAATTTAATTTTTTTCTTTCTTTTTTTTTTTTAGAGACAGAGCCTCAAGCTGTCACACTGGGTAGAATACTATGGAATCACAGCTCACAGCAACCTCCCACTCCTGGGCTCAAGCGATTCTCCTGCCTCTACCTCCCAAGTAGCTGGGACTACAGGCACCTGTTGTGATACCCAGCTATTTTTGATTGCAGCCATCATTGTTGTTTGGTGGGCCCAGGCTGGATTCAAACAGCTCAGGTGTGTGTGGCTGGTGCCTTAGCCACATGAGCCACAGGCGCTGAGCCTAATTTTTATTTTTTTATAGAGACAAGGTCTTGCTGATGTTGCCCAGGCTAGTCTCCAACTCCTGGCCTCAAGCGATACTCCGACTGCAGTGAGCTATCATACTTGGCCTCAAAACGATTCTTTTATTTCAGCCCTAAAGAATATCCATATAATGTTAATACATTGCCAGAAACACAAGTGGGCCCTGCGGAAGGTCTTATTTTTAGGCACCCCCTACTACTACTTAGCTTTTAATTTAGGAGGATTGAGGGAGGGGTACATGCCAGGAAACCACTCCTATAAACAGAATGTCTTCTCCTGTGCCTCACTGTTATTATTTTAGTTATGAGCCAAGCCAGCTGCTCCACACACTTGGTAAGCATTAACTCTAACATTACAGAAAAATTCCAAGCCCCCAAAAGTTTAACAGCAACAAATTTCACTGACAAAATCAAGTCAACAAATGTCCTGTTACCTCTGCAGTTCACAAAGTAAATTTCACACAACCCAGTGCAGATTGAGAAGCTTACGTGTCCTAGCAAGAGATAACAGAAAGCGGGAAATAATTTATTCCTACCGGTCAATTCAGCTCGGAGATGAAGTTTGCTGGTCCAGTCTCTAAGACTCCCTGTCAGCATGGCCTGCAGTGTAGGAGCAGCACCATATAAAAGATGAAGCCCCAAATCAGCGCTCAGAACAACTGCTTCCCTGGTGCAGCCGCCAGTAACTACCTCACAGTCACTCCACCTCCTGGGATCTTAATTTCCTTAACTATGAGAAAAATGAGTTCCATTAAAACGGTTTCAGATCAACTTTCCATGAACTCTTTAAAAAAATACAAGAAAGGCCAGGTGCGGTGGCTCACACCTGTAATCCTAGCACTCTGGGAGGTGGAGGCAAGTGGATGTTTGAGCTCAGGAATTCAAGACCAGCCAGAGCCAGTGTGAGACCCCGTCTCTAAAAATAGCCAGGCACTGTGGCGGGCACCAGTAGTCCCAGTTACCTGGAAGGCTGAGGCAAGAGGATCAGTTGAGCCCGAGAGTTTGAGGTTGCTGTGAGCTATGATGCCAAAGCACTCTACCAAGGATGACAAAAACACAGAAAGAAAGAAAGAAATACAAGAAAAATCACAAGCATCCCCAATCATAAAAGGGGCCACAGTCTTTTTCAGTGGACTAAAAGCTGCTCTGAAAGTAGTGAGTTACCTCACTAGACTGTTCACAGTCACAGGTTGAACTCCTGGGTGTACTCCTCCCTCTTCTTACTACTGCAATTGGCTAATCTTAAAAATAAATAAATAAACAAACAGACTCCACTAAAATATGTTACGGCAAGTTAATAGTGCCTAGGTTGTGCAACCACTTTTATAGCTGTAATCTCTTCTCAATGGAGTAGGGAAAATACTTACTACTGGATGGGGGGAAAAGTACTCTGGAACATTGCTAGGATAACCATTATGGAAAGTTTTTGGCAACATCTATTAAATTTAAAAGTATACATGCAGTTTTAACCCAGCCAACTCCTCTCCTGGGCCCTAAAACCATAGCACAAGTTTTCTTTTTTTTTTTTTGAGACAGAGCCTCAAGCTGTCCCCCTGGTTAGAGTGCTGTCACATCACAGCTCACAGCAACCTCCAACTCCTGGGCTCAAGCAAGTCTCCTGCCTCCACCGCCCAAGTGGCTGAGACCACAGGCACCCGCCATAATACCTGGCTATTTTTTGGTTGAAGCCATCATTGTTGTTTGGAGGGCCCGGGCTGGATTCGAACCTGCCACCTTAGGTGTATGTGGCTGGCGCCTTAGCCACTTGAGCCATAGGCGCTGAGCCAGCACAAGTTTTCAAGGGCAGATACAAGAACGTTCATTGCACATGAACGCCTGCAGTGTGTGAGCACCCTTTACATCCTTAGCCAAACTAAAGAAACAAACCAAGGCTGGGCATGGTGGCTCACGCCTGTAATCCTAGCACTCTGGGAGGCGGAGGAGAGTGGATTCCTTGACCTCATGGGTTCGAGACTAGCCTGAGCTAAAGTGAGACCTTGTCTCTACTAAAAATACAAAACACTGAGGCAAGAGGATTGCTTAAGCCCAAGAGTTAGAGGTTGTTGTGAGCTATGATGTCTCCATGGCACTCTACCTAGGATAAATAATTAAATAAATACACAAGAAAATAAAATAAAAAACCAAAACAAACAGGGAACAAAGCACATGCCCTTTAACAGGGAAACTATTCATTAAAATGACTTCCAACCAGTGGAATATTAGGCAGCCATTAAAAACAATGCATGAAATCTATTCCAGCTGACTAGAAAGATTGTCCAATCTTTTATTAATGACAAAAGAGATACCTAGAAGTGTAGATAATTTTTTTGCCCTATTTGGTTTGATTAAAAAAAAAAAAGAGGAGGAAGGGAAGAGGAAAGGATCCCTGTACATTTATGATCATATGAGCCTATACAGAGGTATATACGGCCTCGGGTAGTTAGATTGATGGGGGTGGCAGGATGAACGCGTGTATAAGTGGAAGCTAGACTTTCAGGGAAGGGAATGGAGAAAATTCTATACTTAGAATTTTCAGTACATGAGGAAATTTTAAAAAGTAAGAATTCGGGGCAGTGCCTGTGGCTCAAAGGAGTAGGATGCCGGCCCCATATACTGGAGGTGGCGGGTTCAAACCCTGCCCCAGCCAAAAACTGCAAAAAAAAAAAAAAAATTCAGCAATAATGAAAAATAGGAGCTACCTCAGCAGACCATGTATAACCCCCAGAAAATGATCTCTACCTGACATCCAAGATTCAGCCAGGCACAGCTGTTACCAGACCTCTGAGAGGAAGAGCCCCCCATCACCTTTCACATGGTTGGGTACCGGTAAACATGGGCACATGAAGAGGTCTCACTTTTTAGAATGCTGCAGAGTACACCTAAACATTTCAAGTTATTCAGAACCCTGGTGTCTTCTTCCTATTCTACCTCCCACTCATTTTTGAGCCCTTTTGAAGCTTTTCTTGGCAACTTAACAAAACAGTGAGAAAAAAGTATAGAGTTTGAAAATTCAGTTTAATGTTACATCAGGAGTTTGGGTTAAGGTAAAAGAGGTAAGGATTATGTAGTTCCAGCTACTTTATCAGTTGAAATGGCACTAGAAATTGCTTTTCCTTACCTACCTTCATTTCTTACCTTCAAGAAAAATTTAATGCTCTTCTAGTCACATTGTAATGCTTTTCCAGCACACTGTATTATCTTTCAATGTATGGTTTTATTGGCCTTCCTAATATCAAGATCTGCCTAAACCTAAGCTTCCCATACACAAGCTGCAGATCTAGATAGTAGGAAAGAGGAAGAAAGAACATCCCAGAGCAGCCGTCATCCATGACTCATCTTTTCACCAGTCCAGGATATCTAGATTTGATCAATTCAGCTGAACTAGTGAGAAGAGCCTATTCTGTGTTTGCCAAGAGAAGTGATGTTGTTTCCAGATACAGGATGCTTGCATTTACACTCCACCTTCTTAAACCACATGTCATTTTCAAAAAATTCTAGAGTATTCATCAACACTGCACAACCAAAGACTAGGTTCAAAATTCCTAAGAATATTTCTGCAAACAAATAAACAAACCCACTCATTCAAAATGGCTTTCACCGTGGTAAGATGTGTATAAACTACAAGCTTTGTTCATGAAACAAAGTGCTACAGAAAAAATGGTTACCTGTAGGTCCAATTCTGGTCAATGTAATGGAAAGGATAAAAGGAACTATTTACTAGAGAAATTTTTTTTTTTTTAAAGACAGAGTCTCACTATGTCACCCTCGGTAGAGGCTGTGGCATCACAGCTCACAGCAACCTCAAACTCTTGGGCTTAAGCGATTCTCCTGCCTCAGCCTCCCAAGTACCTGGGACTACAGTTTCCTGCCATAATACCTGTCTATTTTTTGTTGTAGTTGTTGCTGTTCGGCAGGCCTAGGCCAGGTTTGAACCTGCCAGCCCCAGTGTATGTGGCTGGTGGCTTAGCCACTGAGCTATAGGCACCGAGCCAAATAGAGAAATTTTTATACATGTGCATGAAGTGACATATACAAAGATATTCACTGCAGTGATTTTAATAATAAAAACCAGTAACAATCTAGACATCCACTGATATATAAATAAAATGTGACATACTTAATAATGGGATACCATATAGTCATCAGAATCAATTATATTCATATGTTTCAAAAGGCATCTCAGTCCCAGCTATTTCGGAGGCTGAGGCAGGAGGATCAGTTGAGTTCAGCAGTTCAAGGTTACAGTATACTGCATTTGCACCTGTGATTAGCCGCTCACTGCACTCCAGCCTGGGCAATGCAGTGAAAACCTGTCTCTCCAAAAAAAAAAAAAAAAAGGAAAGAAAAAAGAAAAGAAAAAACATACCTCATTGGATAAGAGCTCAAAAAAGTAACATACTATATTGTTACTTCCAGGCCAGAGTATTATTTAGTTGCAGGCCTGAGATCCTCCAGAGTGAAATCCTTCTGCCACAGTGATGGGAAGCATTCCAGCCTGGATCCTAGAGTGAGGACACAGCCAATCCTCAATGGATGTATAACATCAGCACAAAATAAACCTTTGCTTTTTAATTTTTTTTCTTTTTCTTCTTTCTTTCTTTTTTTAGACAGAGTCTCTCACTATGTCACCCTTGGTAGAGTGCTGCAGCGTCACGGCTCACAGCAACCTCAAATTCTCTTGCCTCAGTTCCTTCCTGGAACTACAGGAACCTTTGCTCTTTCAAACCATTAACATTTGGACATTGTTACTACAATAGAACTTGATCCATTCTGACTGATAAAGTGAAGTGCGGCTTTAATAACAATAAAACTGTGTGGCAGTGGCTTAGAAGCCAGACAGCAGGGAGGGAGGAAATGGATTTTAAAGACTGGCAAAGCATTGGTAAAACAATCACCTATGATAACCTGGAAAGCAGATAATATACCTGAAGAATTAGCAGATCTAGTGAAAGTTTGGAAATCAAGTATTAGTAATGTGTGTTGGTTACTTGTGGCTACTACAGGCTTCATTTTAAAAGATATAACAAAAAAGTGAGATAAGCACAGAAAATAATTGATTGGTTTATAAACAAAAGGAATTCAGTCGATTAAGTTGGACTTGCATGATCAGAAAAAGCAGTTGCTTCTCTCTCTTTTTTTTTTCTTTTTGAGACAGTCTCAAGCTATCAACCTGGGTAGAGTGCTATGGTGTCACAGCTCACAGCAACCTCAAACTCTTGGGTGTAAGCGATTCTCTTGCCTCAGCCTCCCAAGTAGCTGGGACTACAGGTGCCCGCCACAACGTCTGGCTTTTTTTTGTTGTTGTTGTAGTAGCTATCATGTTGTTTTAGCTGGCCCGGGCTGGGTTCAAACCCTCTAGCCTTGGTGTATGTGGTTGGCACCCTACCCACTGAGTTACAGGTGCTGCCACAGTTGCTTCTCTTTCCCAACAGATAAAAAAATAAAATTAAGGAAGCCTTAATATAGCTAGGCATTGTGGTGGGTGCCTGTAGTCCCAGCTACATAGGATGCTGAGGCAAGAGCATCGCTTGAGCCTAAGAGTTTGAAGTGGCTAGGAGCTATGGCACAGCACTCTACTCAGGGTGACAGAGTAAGACTGTTTCAAAGAATAAAGAAAAGTCAAATAGTACATAGCACTTGTCTTTTAGCATTTTCATTCTCTAACGTTAACACTTTTGAAAGAGTGCCTACAAACGAGAGAGCGAGCTAAGATGCTTCTGAGTAAAGATATAGTTGAGGTTGTGGCTTCTTGGTTAATTTTTTCAATTAGAATAACTCAGTGAAAACGAAATGGAGTTGTGGCTCTCCCAACAAAGCCAGACTGGTTCAAAGTATCATTCATTAAGTCAAGAGAAAAGCATGAAAGCAAAAACACAAAGGTATATAGCAAATACAGTAAGGATGCCTAGAAACACCTGAGGCATATGGAAATAAATTGGAATCAAATAGATAAGAAATCTATTTCCTTTTGAAAAGAATCATATTGCCAAAGGAATCATAAGCCTGACCTCAGATAGCTGGGGAGACTATCCAAAACCTGAAAGATGGCTCAGTGCCTGTAGCTCAAGAGGCTAGGGCGCTAGCCATATACACTGGAGCTGGCGGGTTCAAATCCAGCCCAGGCCTGCTAAACAACGACAACTACAACCAAAAAAAAAAAAAAAAAAAAGCCAGACGTTGTGGTGGGCGCCTGTAGTCCCCGCTACTTAGGAGGCTGAGAGGCAAGAGAATAGCTTAAGTCCAAGAGTCTGAGGTTGCTATGAGCTGTGACACCATGGCACTCTACCAAGAGACAGTGAGACTCTGTCTCAAAAAAAAACCTGAAAGAACTCTTGACCCCTCAGTCCTCAAAAGGCAGAAAGCAGCTGAGGACGCTGCTCAGCCTCTGGAAAGGGCAATTCCTCAGTGTTCAGGTCAGAGGGTACTGGGAAAGAGATACCTTCCAAGGGATGGAGCCAAGGGCTGGCTGAAGAAAACAATGCACTGGGGAGGCCCTGCCAGGGACAAGAATCAGGACCCAAAGGAATGTTCTCCACCTCCAAAGTGGGAGCCCAGAGAGACTTCAGAATTGCTCCAGCATTTGCAATGACTGAGGACCAGCGACTGCTGGATATCTCCCCTTCACCCCCTTTCAGAATGGGAGTTTTCCAATCTGTGTTTCAGCTATATGTTAATATACAACATGGAGGAGGGGTGAAGAGCAAATAACTTGTCTTTTTTAGCTCAGAAGTGTCTAGATCAAGAAGAACCAGATCCAAAGTTGATGTAAAAAGGACTATATCAACCCTTAATTTAGAGCCTAAATTAGGCGTTATCCAGATGCTGTGCCAGGTTGAACTTTGAAGTTGTCTCCTTTGGGGAAGGGAAGAATGTGTTTTGCCTACCAAGGAGAGTAAGGTAAATTTCTGGTAATGAGAAGAACAAACTATGATGGTCACTAGTGCGGCTGGCTAAGTACTTCTGGTCTCTTCCTTATAGGCCCACGGGGTCACACTGTAACTCCTAGACATTTCATAACTGAGCTAGGCAATATTCCTAATCTAGCCAGTGAGTTGTGAATTGTCACCTCCAGACAATACTTCTGGCTGGTATGAGACCCTTTAGGACGGCTTTTCTGTTGCCATAACCAGAAAAATTTAAAATAACAATTGTTCTTTCATTTGGATTTCGGAGTAAAGATGAATCAGCCACCATTCCACTAACTTATGCTGTAAGAAATAAACCTTTGTTGCTTTAATCCACTGAGATGTGAGTGTTATTTGTTACAATGGGATAACCTTACCTACCCTGAAAATATAACTTCCATCAAGATCTTTGGCTGTTTTTGTCCTCTGGAAACCTCCTTGTTTGGCAGAACCAGATGCAACGACTGTCTTTATCACTGATAAATACATGGTTGCTGAGTGTTAATAAAAGGGTATATATATCCTGTTATATTTTTTCTGTCTAAAAGTTTCTCCAAATATAAGCCAAGATTATCAATCTGGTAGTAGTTAAAACTGTGAAATGAATCTGCATTCCAAATATTTTGGCAAAAATACTTAGAAACTTTATTGGTAGTTAATGACTTTAAAATAAAGCCCATTTCTTAAACACCTTTTCAGAACCTAAGAGTAGTTTCTAAGGGGCATTTACGCTTCCTGTAGTAAATTTCAAAGTACACAGTAAACTCAAAATAGCATAAATGAGCATAGTCAAGAGGGAAAAGAACCAGAAAAGGTTTCCTACCAAAGAAATAATTTTAAAAAGCTAAGGGCGCTTGGTGCCTGTAACTCAGTGGCTAGGGCACCAGCCACATACACCAGAGCTCGCAAGTTCAAATCCAGCCCGGGCCTGTCAAACAACAATGGCAACTACAACAACAACAACAAAAATAGCCTGGTGTTGTGGTGGGCGGCTTTAGTCCCAGCTACTTGGGAGGCTGAGGCAAGAGAATTGCTTAAGCCCAAGAGTTTGAGGTTGCTGTGACACCATGGCAGTCTACCGAGGGTGACATAATGAAACTCTGTTTCAAATAAAATAAAATAGTTAAGGGGTCAAAATGGCTGACTAGATGCAGCTTTTGCTGGAGGCTCCTGTCCAGAGGGAGAGATACTGGACTGAAGTGGACTCAGTGAAGCTGAAGGAGGGGGGCTGAGCACAGAAAGAAGAGAGGGGCATCATCTCTGCTGAGACAAGCTGCAAGTCCAAGAAAGAAGAAAGACCAGGTATGGAGGCCATTGCCAAGATGATAGGAGACCCCTCCCCCAAGCAGAAGGTCCATGGAGAGCTTTCTGCAAGCCAGAGGGAACAAAGGACATCTCCCATTACCCCATGGAGAGAGTGGCTAAACTCCAGTCCTTCTCCTCCAGGGAGGTCCCACCTCTGAGCCTAGGTGTCATCCTGCCTTGCACAAAAGTGAACAAACAAAAAATTTCTCTGGAATTCTGAACATATAGTGTACCCTTCCCCCCATCCTGGCTGCCAGAAGGTCTGCCCCCTGCAGAGCTGGAGTGTTTGGAGTGTTTGACGCCCAGAGGAGGCCCCAGCATTGTGTGGGCTGCCAATCAGCAGCATGGAAACAGTGGCAGGGTCAGAAATGGTGGTGCCAGTGGAGACAGTGGGGGTGTGGAGACAGTGGGCTGAAACAGTAGAGGGTGTGTGGAGGCAGTAGGCTGAAACAGTGGAGGGTGTGGAGGCAGTGGGCTAAGACAGTGGTGGGATGTGGAGGCAGTGGGCTGAGATAGAGGGGGTGGGGGGGGTGAGCTGGGACAGTGGGGGGTATGGGGGCAGTGGGCTGAGATGGAGGGGGTGGAGGGAGTGAGCTGAGACAGTGGGGTGTGTGGGGGGAGTGGGCTGAGACAGTGCGGTGTGTGGGGGAAGTGGGCTGAGACAGTGTGGTGTGTGGGGGGAGTGGGCTGAGACAGTAGGGTTTGTGGGGGCAGTGCTGCCACAGTTCTGACTCTGGCTGGCGAATTTTCCTGACTTCTTTCTCATTGAAGGGGGAACCATTCCCCAGCCCCTTGGGAATTTGCAGACTGATCTGCCTGCAGATATATCAGTTTTCTGGCCACTTGGTGACCCTTTGAACTCTTTTAGGTGAGTAGTGTGTGCTGCCTGGGGCAATATGATAGGAACTTTCAGCCTGGAACCCAAGGTTGAGCAGTGGTGGTATTGCAGCAGAGAGGGTAGATTGTCCTCCTATAGCTATCCTCATCCAGGAGCAGGCTGCTGCAGGTGTTTGTATCTTTCTCCAGTTGAGATTCTAGGGTAATACCCTACCCGATTCTGTATGATTGGGTAGAGGCAGACTGACATCAAGACAGAGCCAGCTTGCATTATCTCACAAAGGCAGCCCTCAGAGTCTCTGGCTGCACCTATGACAAGTGACCTTTGCAAGGTTGTAGGGGAAAAGCCACAATCACAGCCCCAGCTCACTGATAAAGGGATGTTTAGCTCTAGTTCCTGAGGCCTTTCGATCTAGTCTCACCCCATCAGTTTAAATCGTCAAATAGCTGAAAATACTCTTGCGGAGGAACCAGCAGAGGAGCTCCAGATACATGAAAGATCAGAACAGATCAACTCCCCCAAGGGATTACAAAGAAAATACCATCCATAGAGAAACTGCTGAAATGTCAGAAGTAGAATTCAGAATATGGATGGCAAATACGATGAATGGAATAGAGGAAAAGATGGAAACAGAAATGCAAAGAGTAGTTCAAAAGTTGTCTCAAGGCTTGGTGCCCATAGCTCAGTGGTTAAGGCTCCAGCCACAAACACCAGGGCTGGTGGGTTCAAACCCAGCCTGGGCCTGCTAAACAACAATGACAACTACAACCAAAAAATAGCCAGGCGTTATGGTGGGCACCTGTAGTCTCAGCTATTTGGGAGGCTGAAGCAAGAGAATCATGTAAGCCTAAGAGTTTGAGGTTGCTGTGAGCTGTTACAACACAGCTCTCTACTGAGGGCAATATAGTAAGACTCTGTCTCAAAAAAATAATAAATGAGTGAATGAATAAATAAACAATTTTTTTAAAAAAGTTGTCTCAAGAACTTAGGGAATTAAAAGACAAAGTCACCAAGGATATGGACATAATGAAGAAAGATATAGCAGAGCTTAAGGAATTGAAAAAGGTATTTGAGGAATTTTGAAACACAGTGAGACCCTCAGTAATAGAGTTGAACAGAGAGAAGAAAGAACCTCAGAAATTGAAGGCAAGTCTTTTGAACTATTTTAGCCATTCAAAGAGGCAGAAAAAAGGAGAACAAGAACAGAATATTCCCTGAGAGAGGTGTGGGATCATTGTAAAAGAGCAAACATCCAAATTAAAGGAGAGAGAGTGGGTGGAGCCTGTGGCTCAAAGGAGTAGGGCACCAGCCCCATATGCTGGAGGTGACGGGTTCAAACCCAGCCCTGGCCAGAAACTAAAAAAAAAAAAAAAAATTAAAGGAGAAGAGTCCTAAAGACCTAGATGCTCTATTCCAGGCCTCCTCAAACTACGGCCTGCAGGCCACATGTGGCCCACCTAGGACATTTATCTAGCCTGCTGGGTGTTTTTGCCGCCGCTGACTGTCCTGCTTAGCAGCCGACTCGTCCTGGGGCCCGTAGTCCGGCTCTCCAATGGTCTGAGGGTCTGAAGGACAGTGAACTGGCCCCCTGTTTAAAAAGTTTGAGGACCCCTGCTACTCTAAGAGATTATAGTGGAAAATTTCCCAAGCATTTCAAGAGATACAGAAATTCAGATAGTAGACAATTTCAGAACCCTAGCACCACTCAAACCAAACATCTCCTACACACATTGTAATTAAGTTGCCTAAGTTAATATGAAGCACAAAATCCTGAAAGCAGCTAGCCTTAAGAAAAGTATTACCTACAAAGGGAAAAATACCAGGATGACCGCACATCTTTCAGCTGAAACTTTTCAACCCAAATGAGGATGGTCATCAGCCTTTAACCTTCTAGAACAGTGGTTCTCAACCTTCCTAATGCTGCAGCCCTTTAATACAGTTCCTGTGGATCATGACCCACAGGTTGAGAGCCACTGTTCTAGAACAAAACAACTTTCAGCCCAGGATCTTGTATCTAGATAAACTGAGTTTCATTTGTGATGGAGAAATCAAATATTACTGACATCCACATGTTGAGTAAATTTGCCATAACTAAACCAGCTCTCCAGGATATTCTCAGACCCATCCTCCACAATGACCAGCACAGTGCTCTACCACGAAAGTAAACTCACATAGAATTTAAAGAACAAAGCCTAGCTTCCACAAGCCAGATGAAAGGGATAAAAATATGCACTTGATCACTGAAAAACAAAATGACCAAAATGCTACCATATAGATATTCTCTCATTAATGTGAATGGCTTAAATTTACCTCTAAAGAGACACAGGTTGGCTGACTAGATACAAAAACTCAGGCCAGGTACACCTTACCTCAAAGGATAAAACAAGATTCAGGGAAAAGGGAGTGGCACCTGTAGCTCAAGCAGCTAAGGCATCAGCCACATACACCTAAGCTGGCAAATTGAATCCAGCCCGGGTCTGCCAAACAATGACAACTACAACCAAAAAATAGCTGGGCGTTGTGGCGGGCGCCTGCAGTCCCAGCTACTCGGGAGGCTGAGGCAAAAGAGTCACCTAAGCCCAAGAGCTGGAGGTTGCTATAAGCTGTTACGCCATGGCACTGTACCGAGGGTGACAAAGTGAGACTGTCTCTTAAAAAAAAAAAAAAAAAAAAAACCTAATGGATACTACAAAGAGGGAAATTTATAGTATTAGAAGCCTTCATCAAGAAAACAGGAAAAACCAAGTCAGCAACCTAATAGGCCATCTCAAGTAACTGAAAAAGGCAGAACAATCCATCTCCAAACCCAGCAGAAGAAAAGAAATTACCAAAATTAGAGCATAATTAAGTGAAATTGAAAACAAAAGAATCACTTGGGGCTTGGCGCCTGTGGCTCAAGCGGCTAAGGCACCTGCCACTTACACCTGAGCTGTGGGGTTTGAATCCAGCCCAGCCCACCAAACAACAATAGCTACAACCAAAAAATAGCTGGACGCTGTGGCAGGCACCTGTAGTCCCAGCTGCTTGGGAGGTGGAAGCAGGAGAATCACTTGAGCCCAGGAGTTGGGAGGTTGTTGTGAGCTGTGATGCCATAGCACTCTACCCAGGGCGACAGCTTGAGACTCTGCCTCAAAAACAAAACAAAACAAACAAACAAAAAATTTCCTATCTCCAAGGCCTATGTGTAAATTTGGTTGATAGTATAATGTCATTCTTTGCTAAAATATTCATAAAAACATTTACCGTTAAGAGGTAGGAACTTTAGGAAAACTAATCTTAGAAAACTAATCTTAGGCTCGGCCCCTGTGGCTCAAGCGGCTAAGGCACCAGCCACATACACCTGAACTGGCAGGTTTAAATCCAGCCCGGGCCCGCCAACCAACAATGATGGTTGCAACCAAAAAATAGCCTGGTGTTGGGGTGGGCGCCTGTAGTCCCAGCTACTTGGGAGACTGAGGCAGGAGACTCACTTGAACCCAGGAGTTGGAGGTTGTTGTGAGCTGTGATGCCATGGCACTCTACCCAGGGTGACAGCTTGAGGCTCTGTCTCAAAAAAAAAAAAGAAAACTGATCTTAGAAAGATCAAGGAATTGTCTGTCCAAGGTCAGTCACAGTAGTTATCAGAACACATTTTCATGTTTATGAGCCATTAAATTTCCTGCTTTGGTGGTAGACCAGGCTCAGTTGAGTTGTCTGTCACTTAACGGAATGTCCCAAAAGATATAATTTGTGTGAGCAGGTTTCTTATTTGAGACAGTTACTAATCTTTAAATGGAAGAAGATTAATGTATCACTCAGGTTCTGTTTATTCCCACAGTCCATCATCTTACATACACATATACAAAAGCCTCTAAAATCATATGTTTAATAGTATAAAAAATAAGTGTTGAAAGCCTAGAAACTATTTAAGGTCCTTGAAGAAAGTGTTAAATGTAAATTTAATAAAAAGGGTTTCTGTAACATTGTAAAGAAACCCATAATTATTGCACACAGAGCAATCTGTTAAACATTAACTATTCTCAAGAAACTTGAGTCATGGTTTCTTTCAAATTAATGCATACCAGATTTCCTTGGCTGGAATTTTAGTCACATGATAACACAGTTTTAGCACAGATACACGCACTCACACACTACCAATAGAAATGTAAACTGGTGCGATCTTTCTGTGGAGTTATTTGGAAATATATATTAAAAAGTTCCAGATTCTTAAATACTTTAATACATTGGTTCTGTTTTATCCCAATAATTATTCATGCCTCCAAAAAGTTAAAAAAATTAAAGTTTTATTTATAATAATGAAAAAGCTTATTTTTCAGTATTAGAGGGCTGATTAAACAAATGATTAATCCATAAGACAAAGGAACAACACACTATCACTAAAATAATTTTGTAGGACAGCATTTAAAGGTGTGTGAAGAATGTTTATTACATACATTCCTTATGATCAGAATTTGGGGCCAGGCAAGGTAGCTTAGGCCTGTAATCCTAGCACTTTGGGAGGCTGAAGCAGGAAGATTGCTTGAGGCCAGGAGTTCAAGACCAGCCTGAGCACAAGGGAGACCTCCTTTCTACAAAAAAATGGAAAAATCAGCCAGCTGTGGTAGAGAGAACCTGTAGTACCAACTGCTCAGGAGGCTGAGGTAAGAGGATCACTAAAGGCCAGGAGTTTGACCTTGCAATGAGCTAGGATAATGCCACTGCATCTAGCCTTGAGTGACAGAGTAAAACCCTAACTCAAAAGGAAAAAAAAGAAAGAAAGAAAAAAAAATTGGTTAACTTTGCTTCAGTGACCAGATAGATCTGTGGTCTTGCTTGTAGGAAATAGTATGCCTTCATTCCCTAACTCAACAGTTCTTTCTTCCGGCACACCCTACCTACCCTTATCACTCTCATCAGCCCTACCTATACTTATCTACTCATATCAAACTTGCTATCAAATCCATTTGACAGAAGCCATCAAGAATGGTGGGTATAAGCAGCCTGACACCCAAAAGCAAAGTTGTTCAGCCACTTAACAGCAAGAGTTACTACAAGTAGGAATTCATGGTGGGAAAAGGCCTGATTCACTCACCTACACCACTGTCAGGGCAAAAGCTGTATCTTAAATGTGTCAATTCAGAACACACTTAAGGGGGCACAGGCACGTTTGTGCAAAAGGATCACTGTGGAAAAGGCCTGTGTGACAATTATCCTTATTCCATTGACACAGTCCCAAATTCTGATTAGCATGGGTAGGGATAAAAGGGCTGATCATATTCTAATATTGGAGAGAGGAAAGGAACAGCCAGGATTCCTTTCAGAACTTTTGAGGCAAGTATAAGTATTGTCACATCAGCCACAGAGAGAAGTCAAGTCTGGATTTCACCTCCTCTGTCACTGAAGGCCAACTTAAGTGTTAGGCATTATAGGTATAGTGCCGAGGACCTGTGGTATTTTAGGCATTCCTAAAAATACTTTAATTTATTTCAAAACCAGAAGAAAAATTATGAATTTTTAGGCAAAAGAAAATATGACTTATTGCACAGTATTCATACATTTGTTCCCACACCAGCAAAGTCAAAAGTAGATGTGCCTGGGGCACACAAAATTTAAACTGAGTCTCTATAATTTGTATGCAATCATGTTTCTTTAAAGTAATTTTAATTTTATTTATTTATTTATTTATTTTTGAGACAGAGTCTCTCTTTGTTGTCCTCGTGGTGGCGTCATAGCTCACAGCAACCTCAAACTTTTGGGCTCAAGCGATCCTTGTGCCTCTGCCTCTCCTATAGCTGGGACTAGAGGCACCTGGGACTAGAGGGGCCCGCCACAATGCCTGCCTTTTTTTTTTTTTTTAAAGAGACAGAGTCTCATTTTGTTGCCCTCATTAGAGTGCTGTCCTGTCACAGCTCACAGCAACCTCTAGGTCCTGCGCTTAGGCGATTCTCTTGCCTCAGCCTCCCGAATAGCTGGGACTATAGGCACCTGCCACAACGCCCAGCTATTTTTTGTTTGCAGTTTGGCCGGGCCGGGTTTGAACCCACTACCCTTGGTATATGGGGCAAGCGCCCTACTCACTGAGCCACAGGTGCTGCCCAATACCTGGCTATTTTTTAGAGGGGAGGTCTCACTCTGGCTCAGGCTGGTCTCAAACTCCTGAGCTCAGACAATCCACCCGCCTCGGCCTCCCAGTGTGTTGGGAGTACAGGTATGAGCCAGCATGCTCAGCCCCAAAGCAACTTTAATTTTAGTATTTAGTATAACTAAATTTCAAAGTAGATTTGCTTATACCCTGCATTTATTTTTAAAAACCACAGGTCATAGGCGGGGCGTGGTGGCTCTTTGGGAGGCTGAGGCAGGTCATTCTCAAATCATTTCATTTCATATTAGTATTATGATTTTGACAGTCTTGCTCTGTCTCCCAGGCTAGAGTGCCATGGCCTGGGCCTAGCTCACAGCAACCTCAAACTCAGGGGCTCAAGCGATCCTCCTGCCTCAGCCTCATGGGTAGCTGAGACTACAGGCGCACATAAAGACATCCTGCTAATTTTTCTACTTTTAGTAGAGAACGGGTTTCACTCTTGCACTGCCTGGCCTGGAACTCTTGAGCTCAAGCGATCCTCCTGCCTGAGCCTCTAGCATTACAAGTGAGCCACCCCACCTGGCAGATTTTCAAAGTTTAAACACTGCTTTTAAAGTTCCAGGTATCATCCATCCACGGTTAAATCCCATGGTTGTGGTTTAGAAAGTTTCCATCTGGGGCTCCTCTCTCCCAGTGACTGCCATTCTAAGGGCAGACATACATTGTTCCATAAAGAAGTCACCTCTAGCAGCAGTACTCATGCATTTAGGTCACATAGATAGACATTCCTTGATTTGCAACCCACATGGCTGACCTTGACACAGACAACCACATGAAATCAGAACAACAAACAGAAATTTCTCCATAAAGCTATGTTACTCCTCCCCACCCTGTAGGGGAGAGGTCTTGTAGGGACAAAGAAAACCATGTCTTCTGGCAGTACCAGTAAATGTGTTCTTAGCTTGGACCTGGGCCAGGAGGAAGCAGGGCCAAGATGGAGATGGAGGTGAAGAGACCCCCAAACGTCAAACCTGTGAAGTTAACAACTTTTTTCCTTGTGTTTTTCTCAAGTTCCTGAGCAGTTCAGTAAGTGCAGTTTTCTTTCCCCACGTCCTGGCACTTCTCCATGCCACCTTTATGAGAGGAATCTAAGAGGAGGAGCATCACTGTTGTGATCAGTGAGCTCATCTCCCTGTTACTCCTGTAGACAAGCCTTACATTTCCGTCCTAGAGCTTAGGGCATGGGAATGGGAGGCAGGTGAAAGTTGTTTCCCATTCCCCAGTAATGTTCCCAGGCTGTTCCAGGGGAGGTGGGAAGAAAACACACAGACAGCTATGGTCATCACTCCTGTTCCTCACTAAGATGCTACTGGTTCTGCCTAATTTAGAGGAAGTGGAAAATGACTATCAACCTCCATGTGGTCCTCAGTTTGAAATTATACCATCTTCTTCATCAGAAATACAGTTCCCGAGGCTGGGAGTAGTGGCTCATGTCTGTAATCCTAGCACTCTGAGGGGCTGAGGTGGGTGGATGGCCTGAGCTCAGGAGTTTGAAACCAGCCTGAGCAAGAGCAAGACCCTGTCTCTACTAAAGATAGAAAAATTAGCCAGCTGTTGTGGCAGGTGCCTGTAGTCCCAGCTACTGAGGAGGTTGAAGCAAGAAAATTGCTTGAGCCCAAGAGTTTGAGGCTGCTGTAAGCTATGATGCCACAATACTCTACCCAGAGTGACAGAGTGAGACTCTGTCTCAAAAAAAAAAAAAAAAGAAAGAAAGAAAGAAAAGAAAAAAGAAAGAGAGAAAGAGAGAAAAAGAAATACAGTCCCTGAACTAAAAAGATGCCAAGGGACATGACCACCATGCACTGGTGTGACTATGGGTCTCCAATGTTATCATTTCAGCAACCATAGCTGATCATAGAATCTACCCAGGAATGGCTCCTCCAGCTTCCTAATGCCCTGCACTGAGGCGCAAGATGCTAATCTCATTACCTGCTTAAACAAATCCCAGTCTAAACTACCAAGAGGTTTAGCCTTCTGTCTTGACAAGCCAGCAGAGCATGCCTGCATACTCCAGGGATGCTACTGACAATTTAATACCAGGGAGTGGTTAATTAAAGAGGCTTCAGGGAGAATAGCATTTCTAGGTGGCACCACCAGGCAGAACAACAGGTCTACTAGAAATGGGCTTTTAAAATTTACTTTAGCATTGACTATGAAAGTCTAGCAATTCTTTGAAATTGAGCTGGATGGTGACTGAGGAAAGATGTACCAACTGCTCCCATGGCAATGCAAGCTCGGATAGAGATGATGGCACAGGTACCTGCCTTAAAAATCTGGGACCAGGGGCAGTGCCTGTGGCTCAAAGGAGTAAGGTGCTGGCCCCATATGCTGGAGGTGGCGGGTTCAAACCCAGCCCCGGTCAAAAACTGCAAAACAAACAAAAATCTGAGACCAACTAAGTTATCCCTTTGTATCCAAGGGTTTCACATACATGGATTCAGCCGACCACAGATCAAAATATTTGCAAAAAAATTCCACACAATTCCAAAAAACAAAACTGGAATTTGCCATGTACCGGTACTACGTTGAATCCATTAGAATGAAATGATGTGTAGTAATTTGTACTAGGTATTATAATTTAGAGATGATTGAAAGTACACAGGAGGGTATGTATAGGTTATATGCAAATACTATGCCATTTTATACATGGGTCACTAAGAAAGTTTTGAGACAGACTATGTTATGGTCCATTATTTCACTTCCAAGAAACACTGAAGATGGAGTCCTTTCTTACCCATGTAAGGTTCAACTTGCTTGGCTTATTGGTGTTGCAGGGAGGGCTTTATTTGTTGCTGTCTTCGCACATTTTGTTTCTTGATTTTTGTGTATCTCAAAACTTTCATAATGACCCATATGTAAGGAACTTAAGCACCCAAGGATTGTGGTATCTGTCTGGGTCTTGAAACCAATCCCCCATGGATACTGAGGGACATGGTTATTCATTTACTGTTTAATAATGAGCCAGTGTGCTAAACAGACGAGGATGCAATGAACCAACCTCCCATTTGACACTTAGTCCAGAAAGATCGATTGTTAACCAAGAAACAGTCTAGAAAAAAGTGTAAACTTTGCTATGTGTGAAATCCACATTGTCCTAAAACCAGACGTTACTTAATAAAACAATCCTACAATAACTACGAATAGCAGCTTTATGTAGGGGCACCCTGTGAAGCACAGTAACTATTATAAAGTCAAGTCAGACATTCTGTAACCACTCAAGAAACTTATATTTTGGCTTGGCGCCTGTGGCTCAAGTGGCTAAGGCGCCAGCCACGTACACCTAAGGTGGCAGGTTCGAATCCAGCCCGGGCCCACCAAACAACAATGACGGCTGCAACCAAAAAAATAACTGGGTGAGGTGGTGGGCGCCTGTGGTCCCAGCTACTTGGGAGGCTGAGGCAGGAGACTGGCTTGAGCCCAGGAGTTGGAGGTTGCTGTGAGCTGTGATGTAACAGCACTTTACCCAGGGTGACAGCTTGAGGCTCTGTCTCAAAAAAAAAGAACGAACTTATATTTTAACTGGACACGAGAATTAATCTTAGAAAAAGTTTAAAACCATAGGATATTAGTGTTGGAGGGATATAAGAGTGGTGGCCCTCAATAAGCACAAGAAAAGATACTTAATGTCATTAGTTATTAGGGAAATGTAAATCAAAACCATAATGAAATACCGCTTGAAACCTACCAGGATGGCTACGATAAACAAAAAAAAAGAAAACAAGTATTGGTGAGGACATGGAGAAATAAACACGAAGTTACTAAGTGGTTTAGCAATTTTACTACTAGGTATATACACCCAAGAGAAATGTAGACATAGGTCCACATAAGAATTTTATTTAATTAATTAATTTATTTATTCATTTATTTTTGAGACTTTGTTGCCCTAAGTAGAGTGCCTTGGTGTCACAGCTCACAGCAACCTCAAATTCTTGGGCTTAAGCAATTTTCTTGCTTTAGTCCTCCAAGTAGCTGGGACTACAGGTGCCTGCCACAATGCCTGGCTATTTTTAGAGACAGGGGTCTCATTCTTGCTCAGGCTGGTCTCGAACTCGTGAGCTCAGGCAATCCACCTGCCTCAGCCTCCCAGAGTGCTAGGATTACAGGCGAGGGCCACTGTCCCTGGCCTCACATAAGAACTTTACATGAATGTTCAGAGCAGCATTATTCATAAAATTCAAAAAGTAGAAACTGTCTAAATGTTCAATTGATGAACATGGATAAGTTGCATGTGATATATCTGTACAGTGAAATATTATTTGGCAACACAAAGGGATGCAATACTAATACATGCTACAACATAGATGAATGCTGAAAACAGTACACTAAATGAAGACAGCCAAGCACAAAAGATCGTATATGATATGATTCCATTTGTTTGAAATGTCTAGAATAGGCAAATCTTTAGAGACCACAAAATTAGATTAATGGTTGCCTAGGATGGGGAATTATGGGGAGAACTAGGGGAGTGAGTGCTAAGAAGTTTTGGGGAGATGATGAAATATTCTAAATCACAATCCTCTCGTTTTATATATAACACAGTTTAAAATATAAATGCCAAATGATAATAGCTTTTGAAGGAAATCTAAAATGCATGACCTACTTTCCCATATTCTTAACCAAAATAGACAATAAAATTTTAGCTTTTCCTGATGATTCATTGTTATATGAGAATCAATTATTATACCCACTACACATAGATGTCCTCAGGAATCATGTAAAATCCTGCTTCTCAGGCTGCTGTGGTTTTTATCTTTTTATGACTTTGCAGGTCTTGCTCTTGGGGCTAATGCTGTTAATTTCTTGCTGCTGTCAGTGTTCCTGCAATGTCTCTATCTGGAACCTGCTATCTAGAATTCAGAGAAACCAGGAAAGCAAGATTATTAAAACTGTAACTTTGGGGTGGTGCCTGTGGCTCAAAGGAGTAGGGCGCTGGCCCCATATACCAAGAGGTGGTGGGTTTAAACCCAGCCCTGGCCAAAAACTGAGAAAAAAAAACCCTGTGACTTTGAGTATAAGTAAATAGCTTCTGAGGGAGAGCACAGAAAGTACTCCCAAGTGTAAGATGCATGAAAATGTCCAATTTTAACTACTTCCCAACACTAATCTTGGTTGCTAGAAGTGTTTGTTTATTTCTCTTCAGCTCTTAGCTGGCTTTTAGGTTATCAATGACAAGCCAGAAGTGATAATCATTATATTAATAATTAGTAGTTATATATATGTATATATTTTTTAGTATAGTAGTTTAATTAGTAGTTATATATATATATATATGTATGTGTGTGTGTGTGTATATATATATATATA
>NW_003852403.1:35050015-35051189 GCF_000181295.1 Otolemur garnettii
CTTATGCGATTCTCTTGCCTCAGCCTCCCAAGTAGTTGGTACTACGGGTACCCGCCACAACGCCTGGCTATTTTATTTTATTTTTTTTATTTTTTGGTTTTAGTTGTCATTGTTGTTTGGCAGGTCTGGGCTGGATTTGAATCCGCCAGCTCCAGTGTATGTAGCTGGCACCGTAGCCACTTGAGCTCCAGGCGCCAAGCCAGATTCAAAATATTTTATTTGCCTGAGCCCATTTAGTTTGGGGGCATAGTGCTTTTCTATATCATTAAGAGTTAAGATTTTTCAAAGTCTTTAGCATTAAAACTTAACAGAAAATTATAACTTAACTCTGAACCCCATATATGAAAAGATAAAAGGAACATCTTGTTTGTACTAGTTTATTTTCCAAATCGCTTCACACATTTAATGTAAAGTTAATTAATGAGAGCATGATGTTGTTTTGCTCAACATAAAGGATGGAAACTGTCATATATGGATGACAGTTGTGGTTTCAGGAACTTCACTCCATTTATTTCTAGACTTTCTTTGGGTTACACAATACGAAGAAAAGCTTGATTCAGAGAGCAGATGCAAATCATAATTGTTCTTTTGAACAGCTTTTCTTGTAATCTCAGGGATTTCTTGAATCAAAACTGATTCTGTAGCTTGAAAACATTTCCTGAATATGTTTCACAAGAAGCTAAATACTAAAATATATTTAACTCCTCATTTTGTTTGCAATCAAATAGAAAACAACCTTTTATTAAGTACTAAAACCCTACGGCGGCATTATTCGGACGTGACAGGTTACCCATTTACTTGTTACATAACTGACCTAGGCCACACTGAGACCATTTGCCAAGAGAATATGACAAATCTTGACTACAATTTAATTGAGTTTGGTACATGTATGCTGACGTGGTGTACTAGCTTCTGTAACTTTATGGGGATATATACAGGCCAACTTTAAGACATTACAACTACTATATGCCTGGCACTGTATGCTAGGAGCTTGCATGCACTATGTAATGAAGTTCTCGTAACCCAATGAGGTTAAGTCCTATTAAATATGCCCGCTTTACAGATGACAAGACTGAAGCTAAGAGAAATTAAGAAACTCACTCAAATACTACCTGGGTGGTTTCCAGCATGCTTTTTAATTTCAGCTTTCATTTTTTATTTTTTATTTTTTTTT
>NW_003852403.1:35051899-35075771 GCF_000181295.1 Otolemur garnettii
ATAAGCTAGGCATGATGGTGGGTGACTGTAGCCCTAGCTACTTGGAAGGCTGAGGCAGGAGGATCACTGGAATACAGGAGTTTGAGAGCTAGGCTGATGCCATGGCACTCTAGGCTGGGCAACAGAGTGAGACCATGTCTCACAGAAAAAAAAAGGAAAAGAAAACAATTGCCTGGAATTACAAACTCCACAGATTTTGTCAATGTCCCTCTTGTAACCACTCTCCCCAATCCACCCCAAGTTACATCCTAAATTCAGCAACTCTAGATTCCCAGGTGTGAGCACAGACCTAAAACCTAATTGTCTCCAGGAGAACTAGCTTGCTTACTCCTGCTGGCCCCACCCTAATGACTTCATAGGAAAGGAGAGGGGTGGAATTCTTTTTATTTTATTTACTCTTTTGAATTTTCAAAAATATTTTTGTAGGGGCTAGGTGCGGTGGCTTACCCCTGTAATCCTAGCACTCTGGGAGGCCAAGACAGGTGGACTGCCTGAGCTCACTAAGTTTGAGATCAGCAAGAGTATGACGCCCTAACCCGCTGGGCGTTGTGGCGGTTGCCTGTAGTCCCAGCTACTCAGGAGCTGAGGCAAGATTGTCACTTAAGCCCAAGAGTTTAAAGTTGCTGTGAGCTATGACACCTTGGAACCCTTCCAAGGGAGACAAAATGAGACTCTGTCTAAAAAAAAAAAGAATTTTTTTTGTAGAGACTAGAGTCTCACTATGTTGCCTATGCTGAACTCAAACTCAATGATCCTTCCACCTGCTAAAGTGCTGGGATTACAGGTGGGAACCACTGTGCCTCACCAGAATTCTTTTAATACAGTTCCTTATTTCTTTCTCTTTTCTTTTCTTTTTTTTTTTTTTGAGATAGAGTCTCACTATATCACCCTCAGTATAGTGCTGTGCCGTCACAGCTCACAGCAACTCAAACTCTCGGGCTTAAGCGATTCTCTTGCCTCAGCCTCCCAAGTAGCTGGGACTACAAGCACCCACCACAACGCCTGGCTATTTTTTGGTTGTAGTTGTCATTGTTGTTTGGCAGGCCCAGGTTGGATTCAAACCCACTAGCTATGGTGTAAGTGGCTGGCGCCCTAGCCACTGAGCTACACGTGCAGAGCCCGTTCCTTATTTCTTAATCTATATTTCAAAACAAAAAAAATCTAGGTGACACTAATTATTTTTTAAGGCAAGTGTGAAATAAAGTTTACTGAGGAAGAGAAAGATAGGTTTACAGAGTAAGACCAAGATATATAGGCTTACAAAATAAGATTAAATTTACCACAGATAGCAAATGGTCCCCATTGCTGCAACAAAGAAAAGGCCTCCCTCCCTTTTTTGGAGACAAAGTCTTACTCTGCTGCCCAGGCTAGAGAGCTGGAGTACCTTGGCCTCAGCCTAGCTCACAGGAACCTCAAACTCTTAGGTTCAAGCAATTTCCCTGCCTCAGCCTCCTAAGTAGCTAGGAATATAGGTGCCTGCCATGATGTCCAGCTAATTTTTCTGTTTTTTAATTTTATTATTGAACCCACAGAGGGGTTTATAATTTTTTTATTTTTAGGAGACACGAGGTCTCACTCTTGCTCGTGAGCTCAAACTCCTGAGCTCAAGAAATCCTCCTGCCTCAGCTTCCCAGGGTGCTAGGATTACTGGTGTGAGCCATTATACACAGCCCACACTAAAATCATTTCTAATCCAGTGATACTGGGGTGATTCCACAGCAGCTTTTTGGCATAGGCCTATTTCATTTCAAAAATGAGGTTTCAAATATCAATGAAGAAATAGTTAAATATTAATCATAAACAAACAATAACAGGTATTGGGTCAACAAACACATTCTCCAGGGGTAAAACAATATCAAGTTTTCATTTGTTTTTCTAAAACTGAGATGTAACCATTTTAACTGTACTTAGGTGACGAAATTTATTTATCTAATTGGGCATATAAAACAGTGGCTATAAGACATGGTTAACTTTCACAGCAAATAAAAATAGATTGTGGTTATGTTTTTTTTTTAAAAAGTTCTTATCTTTTAGAAATACATATAAAGACATTTAATACCGAAATAATACGATTCCTGAGATTTGCTTCAATATCATCCAGTTTGGGATATCTGAGGAGACTGGGATATCATAATTAAAGTAAAATAAGATCGGACATGATGTGACAATTATAGAAGCTTAGGAATGAGTACTTAGTAGTTCATTATACTATACTCTCTAGTTTTGCATAATGTTTGAAATTTTCCTAAATGAAAATGTTTTTAAAAATCTCAACACTCTCCAAATACTAATCAGGACAATGAGAGGACAATGAGTTACCTCTGGAGTAAAATCCAAATGGCTCTGAACTGGCAAGTCCCCTTCTTGCCTCACAGATTCTGTTTATGAAATCAAACATACCAAGGTCCTTTCCCCCTGGCTGGGACAAATTTCAACCTGCCCTAACTAGAAACACGAAATGAAGACATTCTGGCAACTCCACCCAGACATTTAAAGGAGTGATAAATAAATTATAATCACCCTAGGAAGGTACCACTCCCAACGGGGCCAGATATATACCTCTTTAATGATAAAATGTTGGTGGTCCCCAAACAAAATAATTCAGATCATTAAAAAATTAAAAAAATAACAAATAATGAAGTATAAATAAGTCCAAAGTTAGGATTTTCCTATGAAAACTACTTTGGTGCACGCATGCACATCTATCTATATACATAAAGACACATACTATTTTCTACTCCTCTTTTCCCCTGACCCATTGATGGGATACTGACACCTACTTGGCTACCTACTGGGTAAGCCAGCCCTAAACCCCACTATATTTGGTAGGAATTTTGGAGGGAGAAGAGGAGGTAGATAACACTGTGACTCTAAAGAAATTCTACCCTTACACCACAGTGAGCCCTCAAGTATTTATAAAATACTCTTTCCTAAGACTAAGGTCCCTTTACCTAACTTTTCATCCTCTGACACTGTCCTGTTTACCAAAGGACATGTTGGCCTTTCCTCCCATTCTTTACCTCAGATAT
Organism: Otolemur garnettii; assembly: GCF_000181295.1. Lineage (NCBI taxonomy): Eukaryota > Metazoa > Chordata > Mammalia > Primates > Galagidae > Otolemur > Otolemur garnettii. The sequence continues at coordinate 35,054,929 of NW_003852403.1, forward strand.
TTCAATAATTCAGTTGGTATTACCACTGCCCTCTGGGACCTTTCTCTGAGCCTCTCCTGTGAACTATGTCCCAGTCAATGGTGTGCTTGGTCAATGACCCAAGAACCGGAGGCAGTTGTTTTGAATTCTGAAGTCTTCGTCATTTCATGAGGATTTTACAAAGAAAAAGCGCTCACTTTTCTAATCCTTCTCATCTCTTTTGTACATATCTGCCTCATTCAAGGGCTGAGATATCAAACAGTCAAGATCAAAGGAGGACATTTCCTTTTTTAAAAATAACTTTGTCCTGACACTAGATTAGCAGTCAAATAAATTACACAGTCTTCTTATTCACTAAGTTGCCAACATCACTCTCAGGGCACAATGTACTTGGTCTCCAGAGCTGCAGTGAGGCAATCTATTAAAGCGATAATGAGATCAAGACTTGTGACACAAGCCATGTGTCCTGTTTCTAGAAACATCAGAGGGCATTAGGGTAGCTTCCATTGAGAAGGTGATGTCAGATCAGTTTGGAGAATACTTGGAAAACCAGTCCCAAAATGATTCCTAGTCAGTTAGGGCAGGGCAGGGCAAGATGAGTTCATGGAAATCCTGATAGTTCAGAAAGTTTTGAAAGCCTCTGTGACTAAATGTCTTTCATTAATATTAAAGCTAGTATTAATAGTACCTTAGTCCATTTTGTGCTATTATAACAGCATGCCTGAGATTGGGTAATTTTTAACGAACAGATTAGAAAACACTCAAATCATTGCCCCGGCCCTCTCAATTCATGTCCTTCCCACATACAAAATTTATTCATTCCAGGCAATAGCCCCAAAGTCTTAACTCATTCTAGCATTAACTCAAAATTCCAAAGTCCAGAGTCTCATCTAAATCAGATACGGTTTACAATCAAGACAGGCTCATCCAGAGGCAAATTCCCTTCCAGCTGGGAACCTGTGAAATCAAAAAAGTTATCTACTTCCAAAATATCTGTGCAAATATAAAAAATGCAATGGAGGGTTAGGCACAGAACAGACGTTCTCATTCCAAAAGGGAGAACTAGGCAAGAAGAAAGGGGTAACTTGTCCCAAGTAAGTCCAAAACCCAAGGGGGCAAATAACATTAACTCTTAAGGCTCCAGAAAAATCTTTCTTGACTATACGTGTCCTGCCTTCTGGGCACGTAGGGGCAGGGGTTGGGCCAGGGCTTCAGGCAGCCCCACCTCTATGGCTTTGCTCAGCCCATCCACTCAATAGCTCTCACAGGTTGGAGCAGTGCCTGTGGCTCTCCCAGGCTGGTGTTACACATGATGGTTATGCAACTCTGGAGTCTCGGGATGATCCCACTCCCAAGGCTTCACTAGACATTGCCCTAGTGAGGATTCTCTGCAGCAGCTCTGACCCCAAGGTTCTGCTGGGTATCGTCCTAGTGGGGGCTCTTTGTGATGACTCTTCTACTACACCACTCTCTGCCTGGGCCCCCAGACTATCCACAACATCCTTTGAAATCCAGGTGGAAAAAGCCATACCCCACATGTGCACACTTAACACTGTTAAGAAGCACTGCTTGCACATTTGGAAGCTGCAGCCCTCAACCACATCATAGCCGCCTTGAGCCACACCTGGGGTAATCTAGGAGTGTTATGCCAAAATGTGGGGAGCAAAGGCTTGAGATGGCTCTAGACAGAGAACCCCAATGTCCAGAGAACACTCCAGGCCTCTCTTTTGACATATAGTCAGTCATGCACTACTCAACTATGGAAATATATTCTGAGAAAAGCATCATTTTGGAATTTTGTGAACATCATGGCACATTCTTACACGGACCTCGATGACATTGCACACTACACACCTAGGCCATATGCACCTATACAAAATGTTACTATACTGAACACCATAGACAAATGTAACACCGTAGTAAATATTTGTGTATCTAAACATATCTAAACCTAGAAAAGGTACAGTAAAAATACAGTATAAAAGATAAAAAATGGGTGGTGCCCTGTGGCTCAGTGAGTAGGGCACCGGCCCCATATACTGAAGGTGGCGGGTTCAAACCCAGCCCTGGCCAAACTGCAACAAAAAATAGCCAGGTGTTGTGGTGGGTGCCTATAGTGCCAGCTACTCAGGAGACTGAGGCAAGAGAATCGACTAAGCCCAAGAGCCAGAGGTTGCTGTGAGCTGTGCAACACCATGGCACTCTACCGACAGCGATAAAGTGAGACTCTGTCTCTTAAAAAAAAAAAAAAGATAAAAAATGATATACCTGTATAAGGCACTTACCATGAATAGACTTGCAGAACTGAAGTATTTACTCTGGGAGAGTAAGCGTGAGAGACTGTGAAGGCCTAGGACATTTCTGTATACTACTGTGGCCTTTATAAAGACCATACACTAGGCTACACTACATCTGTTTTGAACATTTTCTTTCTTCAATCATAAATTAAACTTAGCTCTTGCATTTTTACTTTATAAACTTTTTGTTTTGAGACAGGGTCTCACTTTGTTGCCCTGGGCATAGTGTCATGGCACCATCATAGCTCACAGAAACCTCAAACTCCTGGGCACAATCGATCCTCTTGCCCAGGCGTCCTCAAACTACGGCCCGCGGGCCACATGCAGCCCGCCTAGGACATTTATCCAGCCTGCCAGGTGTTTTTGCCACCACTGCCTGTCCTGCCGACTTGTCTCGGGGCCTGTAGTCCAGCCCTCCAATGGTCTGAGGGACAGTGAACCGGCCCCCTATTTAAAAAGTTTGAGGAGCCCTGCTCTTGCCTAACCATTCTGAGTGTCTGAGACTACAGGCATGCACGACTATGCCTAGCTAGTTTCTTTCTATTTTTAGGAGAGATGGGGTCTTGCTTTTGCTCAGGCTGGCCTTGAGCTACTAAGGTCAAGCAGTCCTCCTGCCTCAGATTCCCACAGTGCTAAAATTATATGTGTGAGCCACTTTGCCTGGCCTAAACTTCTTAATTTTTTTTTTTTTTTTTTTTTTTTTTTGAGACAGAGCCTCAAGCTGTCCCCCTGGGTAGAGTGCCGTGGCATCACACTCACAGCAACCTCCAATTCCTGGGCTCCAGCGAGTCTCCTGCCTCCGCCTCCCAAGTAGCTGGGACCACAGGCACCCGCCACAACGCCCGGCTATTTTTTGGTTGCAGCCGTCATTGTTGTTTGGCGGGTCCGGGCTGGGGATTCGAACCCGCCACCTTAGGTGTACGTGGCTGGCGCCTTAGCCGGTTGAGCTATAGGCGCCGAGCCAAACTTCTTAATTTTTAAAAAACTTTGTGACTCATGATAACACTTAGTTTAAGCATTGTATAAATTTTTAATTGTTCAAATAAATATTTTCTTTATCTCCTCATTCTATAAGATCTTTTTCTATTTTTAAATATTTTTATTTTTTACTTGTTAAATATTTTTGTTAAAAACTAAGACAAAAACACACATTAGCCTAGGCCTAAAGAGGGTCAGGATCACATCTTGTCTCTTGGAAGGTTTTTAGGGGCAATAAACGTTATCTCCTAAATAACAATACCTCTGGAAGGACTTGCCAGAAGCTATTTAACAGTTAACTTTTTTTTTCTTTTTGCAGTTTTTGGCCAGGGCTGGGTTTGAATCCGCCACCTCCAGCACATGAGGCCGGAGCCCTACTCCTTTGAGCCACAGTCGCTGCCAACGGTCTACTTTTTAAGTAGAAAGAGCACATTCCAAAATAACAATAGAAAGTATAGTATCATGAATACATAAACCAGTAACACAGTCATCTACTGTCAAGTATTATGTACTGTAGGTAACTGGAGGTGCCCTACTTTTGTATAACTGGCAGTGCAGTAGGCTTGTTTACACCAGCACCACCACAAACAGGTGAGTAATGTGTTGTGCTATGACATTACAATGGCTATGATGTCACTAGGTGATAAGAATTTTTCAACTCCATTATAATCTATGGGACTACCTTCCTGTGTGTGGTCCTTCCCCCAGGCCTTGGTAGAAATGCTGGGCCTGAGATAGAGGGGCCACACCAGTGATCACCAAAGTGCCTTCGGGTCCACTCTCCCATTGTCCTGATGAATAACCTGAACTTTAACTGTTATGTTCCTGCTAATCTCATGAGTTGGTAGCTTGGCATACCCTGGGTTTTCTCTTCTGAAAAAGTTGTTTCATTCTCCACCACAAGGCCATGCTGAGAAACCTTTAAATCCTGAAATTCTAGGCTGGGCATGGTGGCTCAGGCCTGTAATCCTTGCATTTGGGGAGGCGAAGGTGGGAGGATCACTTGAGGCCAGGAGTTCGAGACCAGCTTGGACAACACAGTAAGACCCCTGTTCTACAAAAAATAAATAAATCAAAAAAACTTTTTCAATCCCTGAATTCTGTTTCCCTTCTAGTTAAATCATTTCTCTCTTCTTTCATTTTACTGTATGCACTTAAGAGAAGCCATGCAGTCCCTTCAGTACCTTACTTAGAAATCTCTTCCACCACATATCCTAATTTATTACTCTTAAATTCTGCCTTCCGAAAGTCCCAGGGCATGGACACAGTTCAGCCAAGTTCTCTGCCACTTTTTAACAAGGATGGCCTTTACTCTAGTTTCTTCTTCTTTTTTTTTAGACCGAATTTCACTTTGTGACCCTCTGTAGAATGCTCTGGAGTCATAGCTCACAGCAACCTCAAACTCTTGAGCCTCCCAGAGTGCTAGGATTACAGGCGTGAGACACCCTGCTGGCCTACTTTAGTCTTTAATACCTTATTCCTTAGTTCTGTGTAAGACTTCATCAGAATAGCCTTTCCATGGCTCAAGTGGCTAAGGTGCCAGCCAAATACACCTGAGCTGGGGGGTTCGAATCCAGCCCGGGCCCACCAAAGAACAATGACAGCTGCAACCAAAAGATAGCTGGGCGTTGTGGCAGGCGCCTGTAATCCCAGCTACTTGGGAGGTGGAGGCAGGAAAATTGTTTGAGCCCAGGAGTTGGAGGTCGCTGTGAGCTGTGATGTCATAGCACTCTACCCGGGGCGACAGCTTGAGGCTGTCTCAAAAAAAAAATAGCCTTTCCTGTCTATATTCTGCCACCATTCTGATCACAATCACTTAAGCAATCTCCAGAAAGATTCCGTCACTACAGCACTGCTCTTCTGAGCCCTCACCAGTATCACACTTCATGCTCCATTCACAGCAATACAGCTTTTTGGTAGCCTGATCCTCCATCTTCCAGTCTCTTCCTATATAACCCAGTTTCAAAGCCATAGCCATATTTTCATGTATTTGTTATAGCAACAGCTCCAGCTTTTGGTACCTGGTTTCTATCTTGGTCCATTTGTGCTACTAGCCAATTTATATTAAACAGAAATGTATTTGGCTCACTAGGGCCTGTGAAGTCCAACATTTAGGGGCCACAACTAGGGAGGGCCTTCTTGCTACATCATCCCAAGGAAACAGGGCAAAAGAACACTTGTGAGAGAGAGCAAGGGATTGAATTTGTAGCCTCAAGCTCTTTACAACTGCCATTATTAATTCATTCAAGGCTCTCATTAGGCCCCACCTCCTGACATCATTACACTGGGTATTAGGTTTCTGACACGTGCTTTTTGAGGGACACATTCAAACCATAGTAAGTAGTAAAATATCTTTCACTATGCATGTACTAAGGTCCAGAGATATTACTGTACATTTTATATGCATTTTTTCCACATTTGGTTCTCACTACAAGTGATAAGATGGCCACCATTATCTCAGTTCTACAAAGTGGGCCTTGGAAAAGGTAAGAATCTTGCCTAAGGCTCCAAATCTCTTTCTGCTAGAGAACACTACCCACACTTACTTCTAGGAACTGAGTAGGATCTTGTCCAGCAGTGTCAAAATCTGAACTCAGTTTTATCCTCTGTCCTGAGCCTTCAATTTCTTTGTCTATAGAAGGAAGAAAATGGCAGTACTTATCTCATTGGCGCTGGGAATAGTTGATGAGATTAATCCTTGTAAAGTGTTTAGCTTAGTGCCTGGCCCAGAATAAGTGCCCTGTAGTACTGGTTACTATTAGTTCACGGACACGCAGATGAGCTCCTCACCAAGGGTGTACAGATTACATACACCTGTCATTTCCAAAAGTTTTACAGAACATACTTCCTTTTCCCAACATAAATAACAGGCTTATTGTGGCAGAAAAGAAAGCCAGGTGGCAATGGAAACAGACGTGGCCCTATAATTCAAAGAATACAAGTCTTTGGGCAGGTTGCTTTCCTTCTTTGAGCCTCTCTTTTCCCATCTGTAAAATGGAGTGTGGGCCTGGTGATCACATGCTTTTGTTAAAGCACAAATGGAACAAGAGGTATATGGTTGTAGCTCAATAATAGCTACTCTCATGACTGAATAAAAGCGACACTACTGCTGTAAGTATTCAAGTATGAGTTTTTCTACCCTCTTTCCTAATTATAGAGAAATCTATTGGAGGCCCAGATAATTTATTTTGACACAATTGCTTCTAAAAATAACATTTCTTTGCCCCTTCAAATCATCTGCTGCTCTCAGACACATTCCCAAGGAGAAAACACACACACATACACACATGCGCACGCGCACGCGCGCGCGCGCACACACACACACACACACACACACATGCTTACCCAACTCTAAGCATCTAAAAGATGTCATAAATTAAGTAATGAGATACTAAGCTTGACAGCTGCACTATCTAGAAAAAAAAAAGTCTACTTAGAAATTCCATACGCCACACTGGGTACACTAAACTCTTGTCTGCCCAAGGTGAATGAATACTGCTTTACATACTAAAGAGCACATGTAATTAAATATAGCAGAAGCCAAATCTTGCTTTATTTTCATGATAACTGGTTTGTATTTAACACATACACACAAAATATTACATCAGGCTATCACATATACACAAAAAATAACTTATCAGCTAAACCAAAACTCCTTTGTTTCCCAACTTATTCTATCTTCAAAACCATGATGAGTTTTGTTTTATACATTTGTTAAATGTCTCACATGTTAAAAATTAACAACACTATTTCCATTTTTCTTACCATGCCAAAAAAAATATGTTTTGTGTTAATGTTAAAATTTACGTAATAGTCTTTTGGTGGGGGAAGTCGTGTGTATATGTTTAACAGAATCCTGATCCTTAAGCGTTTAGATACTGGACACTTGGGCTTTAAGTTCTTAATCATAAATTTAAGTGGATATTGTACAATTCATAACTTAGATGGCAAACATGGTTAAATTGACCATGTCCCAAAGGTAGCAATACTAGAAAGTGTGTTCCTACTTTCCCTCTATCTTGAAGTAGGGCCCCTTGAAAAAAAGGGGCCTATATATATCCATTTCCTATGCAGATACAATCAGAAGATACTACTTTTTATAATTAGCTTGATCCAGGGGTAATATAAAACCTAAGTGCCAAGGATATCCTGATATTTAGAAAATTGTAGCCTTATACTTTCACAATAGTAGCTTAAACTGGTAACTGATTTGGGCTTCTTCAGTTTGTACCCACCTGTATGCTGTGTGCATCAATAACTCTCACCCATTTTCTGATATTCAAAGGTTCTATCTAGATGATTTGAGAAGTCAGAACCTCTCTCCAGAAGGCTTCTTGCCTTGCTGGGGAAGGAAGACATAGCACACGTCCTTGAACTCTACAGAGGATGCACAAGTGTTTCTCTTTCTGCAGCATAATATTCGGTGACTCAATTATTTCCTTTACATTTTTCTCCTCTCTCCACTAGTGTTGTGGCTTAGCTAAAACAGTGTCCTTGATGTCTAAAATGTCCAGGATTTCAAGACAATATCTGTATACTACTTTGTGTCATTCCTGTCCCCTCCCCCCGTAAAAACCATGTATTCACCAATCTTACCGAAATTGCTGCTACACTTTTGCTTTCTAATACAGTAAAATACTCCAAGTTCTAATCAAGACTACAACATTTGAATTAGTGATTCAAAAACTGTGTGCGTGTGTGTGCTGCTTCATAACAGAGTGACCCTAGCTGCAAGCCAAAGCTCTGAGGGACAGGTTAAACAAACTACGGTATATTCATATAATTAACTGTCAGGACTGTAATACAAACAACCCTTATGAATGATGTTTAAATGGCATAAGAGCATGCTCATACCAAAAATAAGTTTTTTTGAGATAGTCTCACTCTTTTCACCTGGGTAGAGTGCTGTAGCATTATAGCTCACAGCAACCTGAGACTCCTGGGCTCAACCCCTCTGCTTGCCTCAGCCTCCTAAGCAGCTGGGACTACAGGTGTCCTCTCACAAAGCCTTGCCAGTTTTCTATTTTTAGTAGAAGTAGGGTCTCATTCTTGCTCAGGCTGGTCTGACACCCGAGCTCAAGTAACCTGCCCTTCTCGGCCTCCTAGGGTGCTAGGATTAACAGGTGTTAGCCACCATGCTCAGCCCAAAAATTTTAATTAAAAGAAATTATCGGGCTCAGTGCTCATAGCTCAGTGGTTAGGGTGCCGGCCACATACACTGGGGCCGGCGGGTTCAGACCCAGCCCAGGCTTGCTAAACAACAATGACAACTACAGCAATAACAACAAAAATAGCTGGGCACTGTGGTGGGTGCCTGCAGTCCCACCTACTTTTATAAAAAAAAAAAAGAAAAAAAATTATCAGTCCAGGCACAACGGCTCATGCCTTGTAATCCCAGCACTATAGGAGACTGAGGCAGAAGGATCGCTTGTAGGCAGGAGTTCCAGATCAGCCTAGGCAGCATGGTGAGACTCTATCCCTACCAAAAAAAAAAAATTGTTTTTAAACTGACTGGGAATGGTGGTACACACCTGTAGTCCCAGCTACTGAGGAGGCTGAGGCAGGAGGATTACTTGAGCCTGGGAGTTTGCAATTACAGTGAGCTATGATCACAGCACTTCACTCCAGTGTGGACAACAGAGCAAAACTGTTTTTTTTTTTTTGAGACAGACTCTCACTTTGTCACACTCAATAGAGTGCTGCAACATCACAGCTCACAGCAACCTCTAACTCTTGGGTTTAAGAAATTCTCTTGCCTCAGCCTCCCAAGTAGCTGGGACTACAGATGCCTGCCACAACACCTGGCTATTTTTTGTTGCAGTTTGGCCTGGGCCAGGTTTGAACCTGCTACCCTCAGTATATGGGGCCAGCACCCTACTCACTGAATGGGTAGAATGCAATGGCATCATAGCTCACACCAACTTCAAATTCTTGGGTTTAAGTGATCCTCTTGTCTCAGCCTCCCAGCTAGTGGGGACTACAGGCGCTGGCCACAAAGCCCAGGTAGTTTTTCTATTTTAGTAAAGACAGGGTCTCACTTTGTTTAGGCTGAGCTAGAATTCCTGAACCACAAGCAATCCACCTGCCTCAGCCTCCCAAAGTGCTAGGATCATAGGCATCAGCCACCACCCCCCACCTTGATCTCATATTTAGATTGCATGATGATAACTAGTACCTAAACTGAGAGGTAGGATTAAAAATTCTAAAATAACCTAAAAATTCTAAAATATCTGTTTTAGTCCATTCATCATTTTCAAACATGAAATTTGTATAGCACTTTATCCAAAGTATCATCAAATAGAAACACACCTAACCACATATGCATTACTCAAAATATGTAACACTAATTTCAGAAATGTTTATTCAAATCTGCAAAAAGAAAACATGGTAGGATAATGAAAAGCCAATGCTGATGAGTCCTTTAAAAAGCTTACAAAAAATTATCATTGTCACTAAACTTAAAACAGCTACAGTGATCTGTATTTTCTACAAAAATAAAAATCACTTTCATTTCTAACACAAAGCACACAAGCAGATATAGTTATATTTTCTTATATTTTAAAATAATTCTTACGGGTTTTCAAGTACAAGCTAAGGCTTAGGTCAGTTTTTCTCTGTTAGAGTGTATTTTCAATTCCTCAAATATTGTTTCGAGAGGTGTTACAGCCTCTGTTAAACACAGGCCATTCAAGCTAGCAAGTACAAAAAATACGGTTCTTTATGTTTTAGCTCTTCACTGCAAACCCCATTACAATCTGTTAAAGTAGATTAGAGAATACATAAGTGTAGTTTTTAAAGAAGTCAAACAGGGTAATAAATCATTGGTAATAATATTAAGTCCCAAAAAAGAAAGTCATTTTCTAACAAATATCAAAAACAAAAGTAAATAAAAATTCAGGCTCTAGATTACAACCCTACTTTTTAAATTCCATACAACAATCTTAACTTTTAACCTTCACATTTCAAACCTACAGAACCCAAGTATCAGAGTTACCTACAATCACGTTAAAGCGCTTTTTAAAGTCTCAGAAACTTAAATTCAATGCGGGAAAGCTAAAAGTCAAAGAGAAAAAGACAAAACTGAGAAAGAGAGGAAAAAGTGAAGAGGTTATGCTGTTTTACTAAATATCAAACTTTTACAGAAATCCAAAACCTATTTAGCAATTTCTGTATGCAAACAGAATAACTTCTATGTAAAAAGTGCATGTTTGAATGCAGTCATTTATTAGTATGCATTCTACTTACTTTGCTTTTTGCCATTCAGAAGCTTCATTAAAGACAACCACAAAGAGGTAACCAGTTGAATGAGGTTCGGTTCAGAGACGAAAAGCTAGTCAATATGACCTACAAATTTACATCCCAGAACGTCCTGTGCAGAAAGTACCCTTTACAAACTACCATTATATATACAAGCTTTAGATTGTGAAATATAGGAGTTGGGCTTTCAATCTTGAACCTTACAATTACAAACTCTCGTATCTATCCTCCCCTCTCCTCAAAAAAAAAAAAATCCACCTCCAATCCGCATTGGTCCACATAGTTCCGGCCCACATGGTATCAGTGGGTGTGTCCTCCCCAAAGCGCCTTCTCATTGGCTGTGAAGAAACAGCTTTTAAGAGGCTGTGATTTGGGAGGTCATCAAACTCCACGCCTCCAGACTTGCGCTCGCCAATAGAGCCAAGATACTGGTGGCTACTCTGCGATTCAAAGGGCAGTCTGGTCGCCAGAGCTGCAGCCCTAGTAAGACACCCGAAGAGAGATGGGCTAGGAGAGGGCAAACTCAACTGTGCTGCCCGCTCCAGCCCCACTTCTGGACCCCACCAAATGTTCACATACATGCATTATTCCAGCAACCAATTAGAAGGGCGTTTGCCTTTTATAGAGCTTTGGCATAAGGACCACTTCAAGCTACCGTGTCCCATCGGCCCATTCTGCAGATAGGAGCGAGCAAATGGCTGGCTCAAGCAATGATCTTTAGTGCTTGGTGCCCCTGGGGAAAGAATCCATCCCAGGCGCCCCTCAGTTCAGTCTCTCGCCCGCAGGCGCTGGGGCGCCCGAGGCGCGCTTCTGAGCCTGCCCAGCCGCTCGTGGTCCCGGGTTCCGCGCGCTGCGCTAGACTCGCGCCCGCGCTCCCCTCCCAGCGGGACTTACGCGGCCTGTTCTTCCTCCCCGAGTCCATCCTCCTCCGCAGCCGGCATTTCTTGGCCGGTGAATCGTGCTGAGGGAGCAGCGACTGCGGCTGGAGCTCCGGCAGGAGCGGGAGGCGTGGGGGCGTAGCGTCGCCGCCGCCCCCGGGGCCCCGGCTGCAGACGAGCGGAGACGAGACTGGCGCTGAGTGGAAGCCGTTGTGCAGCAGCCCGTTCACGGCGGCGCGGGTGCTCGGGGGTGCCCCTAGGGAGTGCGGGGCCAAACGATCCGGCTGCCCGCTGCGGTCGTCCATGCCGGAGGTTGGCGGGGCTGCACGCGGGCCCCGACTCAGGTGGCCTCGCTGGAGGTCATTCTCGGGCGTCTTTATATCCCCAGATCCTCCCTGCGGTTTCCGATTCAGCAGCCGCAGAGCCGGCGCCAGGGGATGGCTAACCCGGCGCTCCTCCCCTCCTCCCGCGGACTCCCCCACCTCCTCAGCGCCCTGCCCCCCGCGCGCTGATCTCGTGGCGCTGGCCTGGAGCATGCCTGCCCCGGGCGCGGAATCGGGGATCCCCGCGCACCCCCAGCCGCCTGCCTCCTCCCGATCTCCCAGCCGCGCGACTTCAAACGCGGCTTTCTCGCCTCCCAGACCTGTCCCAGCCACTGAGCATGCCCAGTCCTGTCCGCCACCGCCACCGACGAGTTTCAACATGGGGAATGAAGTTCTCTAGGCTTGCAAAGGAGATGGGCGGGTTGGGCTTTGTATGGCGGAGCGAGCAGAGAGGGTACTGGGCGAGGCAGGCGGGAGAGCAGCAAGCTGTTTTGGAAGGAATGCGGGAGGAAGATAAATATTTGCAAAGGTTTCAATTTTACTAATCTTGTCCTTAGTGGGCAAGATACCTTTGCAAGGTCACTCACGTTGCCCTCCCCCACTTTGTGAGTATGCTTACGCGCGCTCGCGCCCACAGTTGCCTGTGTATTTGGTTAAGTGACCAAACTACTCAGAGGCCTGAGGGGAGGGAGGAGAGCAATTATTTATAGAAAAGTAGGCAGACTTGGAGAGGGAGGGGAGTGAAATTTCTTTGCTGGCACACATACACAAATACCATGTGGTCTCATGGAATAGTCTTTTGCAGGGAGGAAACCTAGGAATACAGTGTAAGGACAGTGAAGGACAAAACTGTAGGCAGGATTAACGGGTGCTGGAAGAGACCAAGTAAACAGGAGCAAGCTTATGCTATAAAAAGCACTCTCCTCACCCAGAAAGGACTTTAAAAGACGATGTCATGTTATTTATAAAGTAAGGAATTGCCTCTTTTTTAAGAAGGGAAGGCAGCATAACATGGTGTTTAACATCTTGAGCTTTGGAATTAGCGCTGGGTTTAAATTCCAACTCAGCTCCTGAGCAAACGCACAAAAAGTTACTGCTCCAGTTAACAAGCTAAGCACTAGGAAGTAGGACTGGGCATGCTCAGTAGGCAGAACAAGTTTGGGTGGTACCTTTCCAAAGTTAGGTATCCCTTGAGGCCTCAGCTTTCCTCTTTGTAACCAGGGGCCGTTGTCAGGAGATCTACCTAAAAGTACATGATACAATCTTGGCACACAGTACATACTCAAAAGAGGTAATTGTTCTTACCCTATTTTTATTAGTTTGCCTTTATTTTGAGTGAGGGGCACAAACCAGGGTCACACCCATATTTATGATGTGATTTATTGTGTGTGATATTGTCCATGATGTGTAAGAGGCAGGCAAGTGCTCACTGGCCACTGGGGTTGCTGGCCCTGGGCCTCAGTGCATTGAGCAGTGAGGAGGGCTTGCAACTTGGATTGGCAATTCCTTCCATCAGGGTCTTTTTTTTTTTTTTTTTGAGACAGAGTCCCACTCTGTCACCCTGGATAGAGTGCCTTGACATCATGGCTCACAGCAACCTCAAACCCTTGGGCTCAAGTGATTCTCTTGCCTCAGCCTCCCAAGTAGCTGGGACTAGGTCTGGCTGTTGCTTAGGCTGATCTGGAACTCCTGAGCTCAGGAGATACCTTGGCTTTGGCCTCCCAGAGTGCTATAAATACAGGTGTGAGCCACCTTGCCTGGCCTATCAGGGTCTTATCTAGAATCAGAGCTTTACAGCCACAGAGGCCACTTGAGAGCTCTAGTACATCCATTCTTTCACATTTTTTTTCAGATAAGGAAACTAGGCCATAGACAGATTGCTGAGATTATTAAGAACAAAGCTAAGGGCTCCATGCCTATAGCTCAGCCGCTAGGGTGCCAGCCACATACACCAGAGCTGGCGGGTTCTAATACAGCCTGGGCCTGCCAAACAACAAATACAACAAAAATAGCCAGGCATTGTGGCAGGCACCTGTAGTCCCAGCTACTTGGGAGGCTGAGGCAAAAGAGTTCCTTAAGCCCAAGAGTTTGAGTTTGCTTTGAGCTGTGATGCCACAGCATTCTAACCAGGGTGACATAGATTCTATCTCAAAAAAAAAAAAAGAACCAAGCTAGGACTAGAACCCAAATCTCAACTGTCTCTGCTTCTCTCACCTTCTCATAGTATTTGAAGACATAGAGGAAAAAATGTATGTGATCTGACCCATGCCTACCTCTCCTGCCTCCTCTTGGGTGCCCTGTGCTACCTTCAGTTCCTCAAATATCTTGCCTCTGATGTTTCTACTGTCTGCAATTCTCTTCACTCACAGCTCTTTTGTCTACTAAATTCCAACTCACTTAGACCTCTCCCATTTAGAGAAACCTTCCCTGACCTTTGGGACTACATTAGGTCTTCCTGCTGTATGCATGTGCTATTCCTTATGTTCCCTTCATGACCCCTTATCAGTTAGTAACTATACAACACATCCCCTCCCTCATTTGTAAACTGGGGTAATAATAGGATATAACTGAATTGTTACAATAATGAAATGAATTAATATATGTATGAAATTAAATAATTTGAACTTAAAGCTGCTTTAAATTATTCTGAGCCTTTTTTAGTTTGTTTTGTTTGAGACAGAGCCTCAAGCTGTCGCCCTGGGTAGAGTGCCATGGCATCACAGTTCATAGCAATCTCCAAACTCCTGGGCTCAAGCAAGTCTCCTGACTCCACCTCCCAAGTAGCTGGGATTACAGGCACCCGCCACAACACCTGGCTATTTTTTTTGGTTGCAGCCATCATTGTTATTTGGCGGGCCGGGGCTGGATTTGAACCTGCCAGCTCAGGTGTACATGGCTGGTGCCTTAGCCGCTTGAACCACAGGTGCTGAGCCTATTCTGAGCCTTAAGAGGAATTCTGCTAGGCAGCCTGAGTCATGTGGCATGCAGCTGTCACTTCTGCCTTTGTTTCCCCTGTAGATTTTTATAATTAGATAAGACGCCCTTGGATCATTGTCCCTCTTCAAGGAAGAGTAATAAGTTATTCCTTGTTGGAATGCAGCAATCTGTAACCAAGCAGATCCCTGTGCCTTATGTACTGGTCTTGCACGGAAAATGTTATAATCCCAAAACTTCTCTGTTTCTACCTACATAAGTGAAACTTCTCCATTTTGGAACACCAATGCCATTTGTTTAAAGTCAGTGTTTCCATATGGCAACCCTCAAGCTTTGCATTCAAATAAACTCCATATTTAATCACATTCTCCGAATCCCATTATTAATGGTTTACTTATGAAAAATGTCCAGTATAGTATAAATCTGATATTATTTGATTGCCTATCTTACACACACATTGTAAGTTCCATTAAGGCAGGTGACTCTTTTGTTTGTAACTGTATCCGTAGGAAACACTTGATAATTATTTATGACTTAATAAATGACTTAGGTGATAAAGGTATTTCACTCAGGGTCTCTCTTACTTTCTACTGTAAATTGACTAAAATTCACCATTGCTACTCCTAAATATTCAATATGTAGTTTTCAAATTAAAGTTCCCATATAACTGAGCTGAGTAGCTTAGGAAGCAACTTACATCAGAGATGCAAATGAGATTGTTAGCATTGCAATAACTCCAAGGATATATTCTCTCCAGCATGATTCCCAGGCCTAGTGAAGAGGCTTGAGCCAGGTGGCTCAGACCCAGGCAGGCCAGAAGTCCTGGTACTGGGGACAGAACGTCCTCCACCTGCTTCCATTCTCCTAACCTTGTTAGGGGGGTGCTTGGATCAGTTACCCAGCATGTGGTAGGGAGGAAGCCAGGTGGCATCTCACAGGTTTATTCAGGGGGGTGTGTAGGAGGTGTGACTATGAGGCATGAGCTATCTTGTGCTCCATGAGAGGCATAGAACAAAAAATGTTTGGAAGAGAGTGAGAGAGAGAGAAAGGAACCCACAAGCTACTTTTCTCCCTCTGTCCTTATTCATTTATCAATCATTTATTAAATGTGTACTGTGTTATAGACACTAAAACAGATGCTGTGCATACAAAGACAAAATAGATGCCTTCACTGCCCTCAGAGGGCTGACTTACAATTGAGTAGAGAGACGGAACAGTCAATGGTTTTCCAACATCAGTGTTATATAAGAATAACCAAGAGAATTTTTCCTTTTTAACTTATTTTTTTTACCCTAACCCTAATCTGTCGTATCTGTCTTAGTGCCAAATACTCAGGAGGCAAAGAATCATGTTTTTAACTTTTTATTGAAAAATAACACATTTACAGAAAAGTATGCATATCCTACAAAGATCAATTAATGTTTTATAAATGAACACCCGGTGGAACGGGCAACTGAGCAAGAAACAGAACATTACCTATAACCTAGGACATTTCTGAGGCACACATTCTGCATCCATGTCCGTAGAGTGATCCATAGGTGATGATGATGAAAATGAAGATGATAATGATGATAAATTTTTTTTTTTTTAGAGACAGAAAAAAAAAAATTGTTACCCTCGGTAGAGTACTGTGACGTCACAGTAACCTCCAGCTCTTGTGCTTAGGCAAGTCTCTTGCCTCTGCCTCCTGAGTAGCTGGGACTACAGGTGCCCACCAGAACACCCAGCTATTTTTTGTTCTTGTTGCAGTTTGGCCGGTTCAAACCTACCACCTTCAGTATATGGGGCCGTGCCCTACTCATTGAACCACAGGTGACACCCAATAGTAGCTTTTTAAGAAGCAAGAAACGTGATACAGATAATCTTTGTCTGGAGAAACAATAACGAAAGCAAAGTGTGTCATCTATGCTGCCAAAGGTAACTCCAGAGGACTTCAGAGAGTGAGTGTCCATAGAGTAGGGAAGGGAGCAGGGGATAGGTGCTGCTCACGTGCATATTAAAATGGACTTCAGGGAGGAAATGACTTCTAAACTGAATTGTGAATAATCATGGGCTTTTTTCAGGTGAAAAGAGAGAGAAGGTTTAAGAGAATCCATTTTGAAGTGAAGGAGCCAAGACTCTGTGGGTGGATTTCAAACAACCTGGCATGTTTGGGAAACTGCCAGTTGAGCAAGGATGAAGAAGAGTCTAGGAAAGGAAAAGGTTAGTGATAATGGCTGAAAAGCTTAGATAGGGTCCACATCTCAGATGGCTTTCTCCACCATAGGATAAAGCTTGCACTTTTTTTTTTTTTGAGACAGAGCCTCAAGCTGTCCCCCTGGGTAGAGTGCTGTGGCATTACAGCTCACAGCAACCTCCAACTCCTGGGCTCTAGCGAGTCTCCTGCCTCCGCCTCCCAAGTAGCTGGGACCACAGGCGCCCACCACAAAACCCGGCTATTTTTTGGTTGCAGCCATCATTGTTGTTTGGCGGGTCCGGGCTGGGGATCTGAACCCGCCACCTTAGGTGTACGTGGCTGGCGCCTTAGCCGGCCGAGCCAAAGCTTGCACTTTTAACTGAGGGCCATGAGGAAATTATTTATGAGTTTTAGGCAGTGGAAAACAGTAGATTTGCATTGTGGGAGGGAGCTCACAAGCCACCTAGAGAGTAGGCTGGGGGAAATGTCGCCAGTAAGGGAGACCAGCAGAAGACCACTGGAAAAGACCAGGTGAGAAATGATAAGGGACAGAGGGAATGACATAACAGCTGAAATGAGGACATTATGTAGATTCAAGAATTATATCAATGTGGAATCAGAGAAAGAAAAAAACTCTCTTATCTGGGGAATATAAGCCCCTTGAAATTATCAGGCTCAGAAAGGTAAAATGTAATAAGCAGTGTTGTCTAACTCCTCCTTCAACTAAATAATTACTTCTTGAAGCCACTTACTATGTGGGCTCTAAGCTAACTGGCTCCAGATACTCAGAGCCAGTCACTAACCAATGTTATTTTTCTAAACCAATGAGAATTCCTAACAAACTACTTTTATAATTTTCCTCTCTTCTGATTTGTCTCCCCGCCCCCCCCCCCCTTAAAAACTAGAGCCTCTCTAGTTCTTGGGATCACTCCTCAAAGCACTTTGGAGCTGTGTCTCAGGCAGCAGTCCTCAACTTTTGCTCTGGAATGACCTCTCTTTAAAGTATGTCCTGAAGGGTCTGATTATTTTAGCTTGACAAATCTATAGGACTTGGTGGTCAATGAGAAGGTGAGGAAGAGGTAGGGCTAAACTGATTTCCCTCTTTCCCGTTTGGGCAATAGGAATATGGTTTCAACATGCACATCAGAGCAGATCCTCACCCCTTCATGGGCTACTTCATTCCCAGGCTGGATTTGGTTCCTCTCTGGTGTAAGCTTTATCATTCTTTGCCTATCCCTGTCTAATCGAACACATATCATTTCATTGTTTTCTTTTTTTTGTCTCAAGGAGCCACAGACAACAAGCCAGATTCCCCTATAAGCCAAAATGTGTTCTTTTTGATCAGCTAGGTATTTTTCTTTTGTAGAGACAGTCTCATTTTGTCGCCCTTGGTAGAGTACCGTAGCGTCACAGCTTACAGCAACCTCCAACTCTTGGGCCTAAGCAATTCTCTTGCCTCAGCCTCCCAAGTAGCTGGGACCACAGGTGCCTGCCACAATGCCCAGCTATTAGTTAGGTATTTTTAAATTACTAAAAGTTTAGAAATCTGGTGCTTGAAGCACTTCTGATAGCTCTTGGCCTTTTAAACAAGAAGTACCTTGTCTGACAATTAAGTTCAGGAACTTGTCCTAGAAAAAGTGCTACAAACCTCATTGCTGAGAATCACTATCACCTTTAATGTACTCCCCTTGGGGAGCTATGCACCAACACCAGCATCTCGTCCACCCTTCAAAGCAAGTTTGGAACTCTTTCTGAGATGGCCATCACAGCTGTCATCATATTACCCTTAATGTTTTGAATGTCATCAAAGTGTCTTCCTTTCAATATTTCCTTTATCTTCAGGTAAAGAAAATAGTTATTGGAGACAGCAGGTGAGTAGGGAGGATGTTCCTATCCAGTTCTTTGTTTACTGGTTAAAACTTTCCTCAATGACAGTGCCATTAGGAGCTGGTGCATTGTTATGATGCAAGAGCCATGAGTTGTTGGCAAAAAGTTCAGGTCATCTTCATCTAACTTTTTCACACAGTCTTTTCAGCACTTCCAAATAGTAAACTTGGTTAACTGTTTGTCCAGTTGGTACACATTCATAATGAATAATTCCTCCAAACTCAAAAAAGATTAGCAACATTGTTTGACTCTTGATTTGGGCTGATGGAACTTTTTGGCTGTAGAGAATCAGCTGACTTCCATTGTGCATTCTGATGCTTTGTCCCAGGGTTGTATTTGTACACCCATGTTTCATCACCAATAATAATATGGACCAAAATGTCTCATCTCTTCTAAAGGTCTTGCCAAACTTGACTCTCCTTTGCTTTTGTGTATCAGTGAGCTCCTTTGGGACCATTTTTGCACATATCTTTCTCACGCCAGGATTTTCAGTTAAGATTTTAACTGTTTTTCTACCGACATTTACTTGGTCTGCTATGCTTCTCACAGTCAGCTGATGATTTTGACAAACAATTCAACACATTTTTTCATTGTTTTCATCAGTTCTGCTTATTACTGTCCACCCTCCTGACCTCTCATCACCAATGATACTTTCTCTCTCAGAAAAACATTTAACTCATTAGTACACTACTGTTTTCTTCATGGCATTATCCCCATTATCTCAGACTAACATGATTTCACTTCTGCTCTTGCCAAGTTTAACAAGGAATTTAATGTTTGTTCATTGCTCTAATTTAAGCTTCAGCATTGTTGTGATGACACACAAAAATGTCAACAATGAATGTCACTCAGCAAGACACCACCACCTGGCAACACAAACAGCTGTGAGAGAGACACTGATATACCAAGGTTATGAAACTTTACTGAGTTGTTTGTACAGTGCTGCCAACATAAGTGCACAGTGGCAAATTCACACACTTAATTGTCAGAACTTCCTAGGAGCTCTCATCTGTGAATCCCTAGGACTCAACATAGTACCAGGTACAAAATGGGAGCTAAACAAAAGTGTGTAGAAATAGTGAAGGATGTAGTTCTTCTCGTTGCACAAGTGAAGAAGCTTAGGATGAAGAATGGAAGACAGCAGATACTGGGTATTTATCTTCAAAGTTTTCTCTTTCGTGTTTTTTGTTGAATGGGCAATAAAACTCTCAGGAGGGTAATCCCAATTGTTTTAAATCTGTGATTGACTTTGGAGCTATCTGGCCAATGAAGGACAACCTGGAAAGATTTCTTCTTTTCTAAGAGGGAGGTCTGCAATATGGGTTTGTAACCTTATTTTTAATGACCTTAAATCAGAATTATAATTTGCTATTATTTTCTGAAGACATATATATGGTCAGACAATTAAGTTTGCAAACTCATCCTAGAAAAAGTGCTACATACTTCACTGCTGAGTATCACTATAGTCACCTTTGAAGTACTCCCTTGGGAAGCTAGGCACTGATGCCAGTGTCTAGTCCACCATTCAAAGTACTTTTTCTAGGATGAGTTTGAGAACTTACTTGTCTGACCTTATATGATAACAGCTCTGACAGCTATTACAGAAAAAGAGTCCCAAAATTGCTGCGAAGGGTGGACCAGGTGCATAGCTTCCCAAGGGGAGTACTTCAAAGGTGACTGAAGTACTATTTAGCACTTGGTGACGGAAGCAAGACTTAGGAATGAAGTATGTAGCACTTTTTCACGGATGAGTTTATAAACTTGTCAGACTTCATAGATCAGACCTGTTTACTATGCCATCATTATACATTGTCACGTTAGAAATTCTAGGTATTTGTAAAGTGAAAATAAACGCAAACTTGCCCAAAGTTTTTGTCCACTTAAGCATATTAGCCATAGCATGAACTTGAAGAAAGAGTACACTTCAAAATATAGTTTTAAAATGATGACTATTAGAATAACTGGAATGTCCTGGGATTAACTTTTTTTTTTTTTTTTTTTGAGGTGGATCCTACTCTGTTGCCTAGAATGCCGTGATATCATCACGGTTCACTGCCACCTCAAACTACTGGGTTCAAGAAATCCTCATGCCTCAGCTTTTTGAGTAGCTGGAACTACAGGGACATGCAACCAC
>NW_003852403.1:35076052-35085558 GCF_000181295.1 Otolemur garnettii
GCCGGTTGAGCTATAGGCGCCGAGCCAAATTTTCTGTTTTTTTGTAGAGACAGGGTCTCACTATGTTGTTCAGGCTTTGTTTTTGCTTTTCTGCTATCGGTGTGGTACATTCCTCAGAGATTCACCATGGGGCCACCTCATACAATAGACTATTTTTAGGCACAGAATTTCATCATTGTACTTTCTGTAGAGCTGTAGGGTTGAAGAGAGCTGCCCCAGGGAGTAAGAGGCCACTAAGAGCCGTATTCGCTTTGGTGAATAGAGTTACAGAGGTACCCTCATATTAATTGGAAATTTAAAAAAAAAAGTGTTATAGGGAAGTTCTGATGACCCACTAATCAGAACGTCTGGATTTTTATTTTTTTAGAATTGAGCATCTACCATATAGCAGGTACCAATCTAAATACCAGGGTTCCAATCTTGAGCAAAAACAAAGTCCCCACTCTCATCCATACATACTACAGAAAAAACAAGCCTTAAGCACATAATCACCAAAAAAACAAAGGTGTGACTTGGCATAGTTGTAAGCTTTAGCAGAAGAAGTGATACTTAAGCTGCATTCTGAATACTGAGTAGAAGTTGATCAAGGTTGGGGTGGCTGTAGAGGAGGTATGTACAGCCTATCCCATATCAGCAATACATAGGTACTTCATAAATACTGTCTGATTGAGAGAATGAATTGACCTTGTCTCCCTCAGTAGGGCAAATCAAATGTTAGGAAAGTTATTCACTGGAACAAACCATTGGGAAGGACTTAGTCACTCTCTTTGGTCTTCGGTCTTTCACAATAAAAGATCACGTGTAAGTAATAACTTTCTCTTTACTGTTCTTTTATGTTGGTTGCTTTTCTCTCTGTGATGAAGCATTTTCTTCAAACACTTATACCCAAGATACTTTTGTTGCCTATTTTTTGGTTGTTGTTTTATTTTGAGTAACAGAGATTAAAAAAATAGCATTTGGAGCTGTCACTACTAATAATAACTGTGTGTGCAGAAATGAACCACACATCTCATGAACAAACTTCCTGTCAGTCACTAATATTTTTTGAGCACCAACTAATTACAAATATGATGTGAAGGGGTTTGGAGTGTGGCTGCCTAGAAATTTGATAGGCTATAATCAGAATGATCCCAAGTATTGGGCTTGATTTCAGGAATGGAGCTGAGTTCAGCAAAATTACAATAGTCATATTACCAAACATTATTAAGTCCTCATGTGTCACACACTGTACTAAGCATACTGTAAGTGTCATCTTTTTAATCATCACAGTGGCCATGTGAGCTGGGTACTATTATTATCCACATATTCCAGATGGAGGAACTGAAGCTTAGAGAGGCTCATAAACTGATCCAAGGTCACGCAGCAGAAAAAGGTGTCACTGACATTTGAACTCAAGTCTGAGTGGCTCCAGAACCTATTGTGGTATAATATGAAATATACAGGATGTCCCAAAGTCACCTCGAAAGCTGCTACACAAAAGGAAAATGGAAAATTCTAGATAAATGTACCTTTATTTACAAATTATTCATTTTGAAATTTTACAAAGAGGTGGCCAACATGATAGAGAATATTTTGTAAATAATTTGGAAAATTTTATAATGAATATTTCGTAAATAAAGTTACATTTGGCTACAATTTCCCATTTTTCCCTATGTATGGAAACCTTAGGGGTGACTTTTGGGATACCCTGTTTTTGGTTTTTGTCCAAGCTTTTGTTAGGGAGTTCCTAAAACCCTTGGAATTCCCCGACTGACAGGAGTCTTTTGTTATTCATAATTGGCTCCTTTTGATTATGCTTGAGTTTATACTAATGAGATGACTTATACCACCCGAGATTGATTCAGGATGGGGCCAATCACCAGAAGGATGAAGTGATTAGAGAACTGAGGGTTGGACTCCAGTCCTACTTACCAACCTCCAGAAAAGACATGGAGTCCTGGAGATTAAGCTCTCTATAACTCTTGAATAATGAAATTTGATGGGGTTCCAGGTTGTTGAACACATGGAGGGGCTAGGAGAGTAGCATCCCCCCATACGTTGCTCTGTGCATCTTTTTAGTAGGCTGTATCCTTCACAATATCTTTATAATAAACTAGTACCTGTAAAGGTAAGTATTTACCTGAATTCTATAAGCTGTCCTGGCACCTTAATTTTTTAGCCAGAGCCTCAAGCTGTCACCCTGGGTAGAGTGTGGTGGCATCACAGCTTACTCCAACTCCTGGGCTCAAGCAATTCTCCTGCCTCTGCCTCCCACATAGCTAGGACTACAGGGGCCTGGCACAATGCCTGGCTATTTTTTGGTTGCAGCTGTCATTGTTTGGCGGACCTGGGCTGGATTCGAACCTGCCAGCTCAGGTGTACGTGGCTGTCGCCTTAGCCACTTGAGCCACAGGTGCTGAGCCCTGTCACCTTATTGAAAGCAAGGAGGGAGGTTGTCGAATCCCAATTTCTAGCTAGTCAATCAGAAGCACATGGGAGCTGCAATTGGTGCCTGAAGTGGGGGCAGTCTTGTGGGACTAACCTCTCAACCTGTGAGATCTGACACTAGAATACTGTGTCAAAATTGAACTGAACTGTAGTATACCCAGTTGGTGTCCACTGGAGAATTGTTTGGTGTATGGAGAAAACTCTCACATATCTGGTCACAGAAGTGTTGTGTTGTGAGTGTGAGTAAAGAGAAAAAGTAATTTTTCCTTACACTCTTAACACTTCCTAACTTAGCTGTAATGCCTCCCAAAAGACAGTGTATCTCCCATTACCTGCACAGAATACTGTATCAAGTGGCTGCAAACACCTGGTATAATATTCAACAGTATTGCCTTTCATAACTATTATTTAGTTCCTTTCTTTTCTTTCTTTCTTTTTTTTTTTTTTTTTGAGACAGAGTCTCACTATGTTGCCCTCCATAGAGTGCCGTGCCGTAGTATCACAGCTCACAGCAACCTCAAGTTCTTGGGCTTAAGTAGAGTAGCTGGGACTATAATGTTGCAGTTGTCATTGTTTTTTAGCAGGCCTGGGCCAGGCTTGAACCTGCCAGCCTTGGTGTATGCGGCTGGACCCCTACTCACTGAGCTAAGGGCAGTGAGCCCTTTTATTTCCTTTTTGTTGTTGTTGTTGGGGATTCACTGAGGGTACAGAGAACCAGGTAACACTGATTTCATTTGTTAGGTAAAGTCCCTCTTATAATTGTGTCCTGCTTCCAAGAGTTTTGTCACACACCATGACTCCCCCATCCCCCTCCCTCCTTCCCTCTTAGTTCCTTTATTTCTGACTGATTTTTTTTTTACAGCTAGTATACAATAGTGCAAAAGCAATATGCATTCAGTAGAAAATGTTCTTCATGGCTCGGCGCCTATAGCTCAACCGGCTAAGGCGCCAGCCACGTACACCTAAGGTGGCGGGTTCGAATCCCCAGCCCGAACCCGCCAAACAACAATGATGGCTGCAACCAAAAAATAGCCGGGCGTTGTGGCGGGCGCCTGTGGTCCCAGCTACTTGGGAGGCGGAGGCAGGAGACTCGCTTGAGCCCAGGAGTTGGAGGTTGCAGTGAGCGTGATGCCATGGCACTGTACCCAGGGGGACAGCTTGAGGCTCCGTCTCAAAAAAAAAAAAAAAAAAGAAAATGTTCTTCATTTACTCATACAACCATTGTTTTTCACTTTTAGTACAGTATTCAATAAATTACAAGATATTCAGCACTTGAGTACAAAGTAGACTTTGAGTTGGATGATTTTGCCTAGCTGTAGGCTAATGTAAGTATTCTGAGCACATTTAAGGTAGACTAGGATAAGCTATGATGTTTGGTAGGTTAGGTGTCTTAAATGCATTTTTGACTTATGATATTTTAAACTTTTGATGGGCTTAAGTTGAGAAGCATGTATGTGTATGCACATATGTGTATATGTGGATATACAGTTGTCTTTCCGAAACCAAAGTTTCAGTATCTTCAGGATGCTGGTGGATAGGATATATGTACATTTCTTCAAGAATGATAGCAGTCATAAGGACAGTTTCATATTAAGGTCCTAGCATTCTCAACATTGAGATTTATAGGCTCAGCATGTGTAGCTCAAGTGGCTAGAGTGACAGCCAAATACACCAACCTAGTGGGTTCAAATCCAGCCCGGGCCCACCAAACAACAATGATGATAACTACAACTGGAAAAAAAAAAAAAAAGAGGCAGGCACTATGGCAGATGCCTGTAGTTCCAGCTACTTGGGAGTCTGAGGCAAGAGAATCACTTAAGCCCAAGAGTTGGAGGTTGCTGTGAGCTGTGACGCCACAACACTCTACATAGGGCGACAGCTTGAGACTCTGTCTCAAAAAAAAAAAAAAATCAAGATTTACTGCTGCCTTATTTTTCAGGTTATGTCCCCTCTGAATAGTGAGGGTTCATTAGCTACAAAAAATAAAAACCATAAGGGAAAAAAGCAAACCATTTTCTCTTTCTGCTGTCATACTCAACACAATAATAACACTGGGGCCAAACCCACACATGAAGCAATTCTCCAGCAGGCGTCTTACAATTCAATTCTTAGAGTGATACCATCAAATCCTACAGGTTAAGTGCTCAGTCCCACAAGATTGCTCACCACTTCATATGCCAACTGCAATTCCCAGATTATAACCTGAACATCTGACCAATCAGCTACAAATCAGGGTTACCACAATCCCCTCCTCAGGTTTGTGATGTGCTGGGATGGCTCAGAACTCAGAAAACACTTATACTTACTGATTTATTATAAAGGCTATTATAGGGAGTAAAGATAAATGGGTAGATAAAGAGATACATAGGGAAAGGTATGTAAGAAAGAAAGCAACGCGTCTATGCTTTCTCCAGACATACTACCCTCCAGACACTCCACATGGTCAGTAGTGTGGAAGCTGTCCAAATCCCCTAGTTTAGGGATTTTTATGGAGACTTCATCATGTAGACAAAATCAATTATTAACTCAATGTTCAGCCCCTTTTCCCGTCCAGCGGGATGGGAAGTGAGGCTGAAAGTTCTAAGCCTCTAATTATAGCTTAGTTTTCTCAGTGACCAGGCCCCATCCAGGAGCCCACCAAGACTTGCCTCATTAGAATAAGAGACCAGCTTGAGCAAGAGTGAGATCCCATCTCTACTAAAAAATAGAAAAACTGAGGCGAGAGGATCACTTGAGCCTAAGAGTTGGAGGTTGCTGTGAGCTCTGATGACTCCATGGCACTCTACTGAGGGTGACAAAGTGAGACTCTGTCTCAAAAAAATAAGGAAAGAAAGAGAGGAAGGAAGGAAAGAAGGAAGGAAGGAAGGAGGGAGGGAGGGAGGAAGGACTCTCTTATCAGTCAGGACATTCTAAGGGATTAGAAGCTCTGTATCAGAAACCGAGACAGAGACCACACTATATATGTCTTACTGTAATCACAGTATCTTACCAATTTAACTCATTTCAGCATTAAATGAATTGATACAGGAACTGGGTAGATAAAAATCACTAGAAAGGTTGAAGGAACAGCCTGGAGGCTGGGCCCCCAGTAATGACACTCTTAGGTGGAATTCTTTCCACCACAGCTTACTAAGGGAGCAGCTATTTCTGTCACAATCATAAACTAAGAACTCAGAAGTTACTGCTCCTATTGTTCACTCCAGGGTTGACCGCCTCAGGTTGAATCTGCACACGCACAATACATGCTCCATATTCCATCTTTCCAAATCCATGAAGTGAAGGACACTGGGACCTCTGCTACCACAGTACTGCCTGCCAGACAGAACAGAAAAATGCAGCCTCCTCCTCAATCCCACCTTCTAAGTGTTGTCCAAGGGTATCTGCTTAGCCGAGCTTGCCTATGTATAGGACCCAAGCTGTAAGAAAATCTGGGAAAAGACTTCAACTTTCTTACTTCAAGCATACACTATGGTTGGTGCAAGTGGTTGAAATGGAATTCAGTGAACCAATCTATTGACTGCCATAAGCCCAGTAGAGAATTTTGATAATTAGGTAGCCTGGTGTGCTGAGACTTTTATGTATCCTGGAAATTTCCTAAGTCCTCAGCAAACTAGGACAGTTGCTTACCCCCATTAGCAGCCAGGCTTGAAGACCCCTCTAAATTCCTCCAGAGGAACAGAATTTGAAAGCAGGACTCTGCAAGTAATAATAACAGTGATAATTATGTTATGGTGTTAAGAGCTCAAAGTCTGAAGTCACTCAGACATAGTTTTGAATTCCAGCTCCTTCTCTTAGTAACTGTATGACCCTAGTAACTGGATGATGGACTTGATTAAGTTATCTTAACTCCTAGTCAGTTTCTTCTCTTTAGTACTATCCAAAAGAATTAATTCTGTGATGAGGAAAATGTACTAGATCTGTGGTAGTCTCTAGCCACGCTTGAAATGTAGCTTATGACACTGAGAAACTGGATTTAAATTTTATTTCATTTTAGTTAATTTACATTTAAATTTAAAGGGTAACATGTGACTAGTGGCTGCTGTAGTGGACAAGGGATCATGCCTTATATAATGGTAATAACAATGGTGTCTACGTCATTTGTTTTATTAATTCAACAAATACTGATTAAGTATCTTCCATGAATACCTGCAAATGTTATGGTAGGGAAAACATCATGAAGCATATAATGCAGTGAGGCACTCAGACCCTTAACAAGTGAACAAATACAATAACTACGGTTTATGGCCAGTAGTATAAAGGAAGTATACGAGATACTGTTCTGCAGAATAATAAGGGGTGCATTCTTTAGATGGGGCATCAGGGGAAGCCTCTGAGCAAACTCATGTGACACAACTCTGGTCAGTGAGATAAAAGTGGAAACTGGCCACGTGGGTTTTTTTTTTGATAAAAAAGGAACTGGTGAATCAATCTGAGGATGCTTACAATGGCCAAAGAGAGAACAGTTTGAGCATCAATAAAAATAATACCTGCAGTGCATTGAAAAATATCAAATATATTTAAATCCATGAGTTTATAAAGGTAATTTTTTTTTTTTGAGACAGAGCCTCAAGCTGTCTTCCTGGGTAGAGTGCTGTGGCATCATAGCTCACAGCAACCTCCAACTCCTAGGCTCAAGCGAGTCTCCTGCCTCAGCCTCCCAAGTAGCTGGGACCATAGGCACCTGCCACAATGCCTGGCTATTTTTTGGTTGCAGCCATCATTGTTTGGTGGGCCCAGGCTGGATTAGAACACGCCACCTTAGGTGTATGTAGCTAGTGCCTTAGCCGCTTGAGCCACAGGCACCCAGCCAATATAAAGGTAATTTTTAATTATTTTTTATAGAGTCTCACTCTATCACCTTGGGTAGTATGCTATGGCATCATAGCAAGCTCAAATTCCTGGGCTCAAGCGATCCTCTTGCCTCAGCCTCCTGAATAGCTGCAACTACAGGCACCTACCACAACACCCACCATACCTACCCAGTTTTTATTTTTATAATTTTTTTGAGATAAGAGTCTCACTTTGTCACCCTTGGTAGAGTGCAGCAACCTCAAACTCTTCGGCTCAAGTGATTCATTCCTCAGCCTCCCAAGTAGGTGGGACTACAGATGCCTCCCAAGTAGGTAGGACTATAGGTGCCCTCATAACGCCCTGCTATCTTTTTAGAAATGGGGTCTCACTCAAGCTCAGGCTCATCTTGAGCTCCTGAGCTCAGGCAATCCACCTGCCTCCGCCTCCCAGAGTGATAGGATTACAGTCATGAGCCACTGGCCTGGCCCAAAGATAATTTTTTAAGAAAGCCTAATGACTATTTTTTTTTTTCTTGAGACAGAGTCTCAAGCTGTCACCCTGGGTAGAGTGCCCCATGGTGTCACAGCTCACAGCAACCTCAAACTTTTGGGCTTAAGTGATTCTCTTGCCTCAGCCTCCCAAGTAGCTGGGACCACAGGTGCCCACCACAAAACCCAGCTATTTTTTTTGTTTTGTTTTGTTTTGTTGCAGTTGCCATTGTTGTTTTAGCTGGCTTGGGCCAGGTTTGAACCCACCAGCCTCGGTGTATGTGGCCAGCACCCTACCCACAGAGCGACAGACACTGCCAAGCCTAATGATTATTAATGGAGGATCTAGTGAATTGATTCACTATTTTATTTATTTATTTATTTATTTTAGTCTAGTCAAATGAAGCAGTGGGAAACACCACTGCTCTTGTACCAGCCTGATTCACTATTTAAAAAAATTGGTAAACCTGGCTGGGTGCAGTGACTCATGCCTATAAATCCCAGCACTTAGGAGGTCAAGGCAGGTGGATTGCCTGAGCTCACAGGCTCGAGACCAGCTTGAGCAAGAGTGAGATGTGCAGTTGTTGTTGTTTGGCAAGCCAGGGCTGGATTTGAGCCCACCAGCCCTGGTGTATGTGGCTGGTGCCCTAGCCGCTGAGCTACAGATGTTGAGTATCATCATTTTCTAACATAACAAATTAGTGGATTTAGACAATAATCATCAAAAGTTGCTAATATCACAAAAAGAAAGGCACTTCATTAGGTACATCTGGATACCTCTTGCAAAGTAGTCCAGCAAGAAAATGAAAAAGTAACAACCAAATCTGAATCTAATCAAACATATAGGTACAACTATTAACTTGCAAGATATGTAGGGGATAGAGAGCGCTGCAGGAATGCAATCGGGAAAATCTAGATTATGGGGAGCTCTGCAGGACAAATGATCTTCTTTCTACTGAGAGTGACAAAGTGAGACTCTATTACTAAAATAAAAAATAAAAAATTGAGACATTAAAAAAGAAGGGTGGCACCTGTGGCTCAAAGGAGTGGACTTCTGGCCCCATATGCTGGAGGTGGTGGGTTCAAACCCAGCCCCGGCCAACAACTGCAAAAAAAAAAAAAAGAGGGAGAGAGAAAGAGAGAGAGATGAAGGGGGACCTATAGTTTAGAAAGGATTTCAAGGACATGACAATTGCAAATATCTCTCTTTTTTTTTTTTTGATACAGGGCCTCAAGCTGTCCCCCTGGGTAGAGTGCCTGTGGCATCACAGCTCACAGCAACTTCCAACTCCTGGGTTCAAGCAAGTCTCCTGCCTCAGCCTCCCAAGTAGCTGGGACCACAGGTGCCCGCCACAGCGTCTAGCTGTTTGTTGGTTGCAGCTGTCATTGTTGTTTTGGCAGGCCCAGGCTGGATTCGAACCCCCCACCTTAGGTGTATGTGGCTGAAGCCTTAGCCACCTCAGCCACAGGCGCCGAGCCAATTGCAAATATCTTATTTGGATACTTTTAACTATGAAAAAAATATGAATCAATATCGGACAATCAGAAATTTGAATATTGGATAATTGATGATATTAAGGAATTGAGCATAAGGAGTGTGACCATAGTATTGTGATTATGTTTGAAAAGGAAAAGCCGGCTCGGCGCCTATGGCTCAAGCGGCTAAGGCGCCAGCCACATACACCTAAGGTGGCGGGTTCGAATCCCCAGCCCGGGCCCACCAAACAACAATGATGGCTGCAACCCAAAAATGGCCAGGCGCTGTGGCAGGCGCCTGTAGTCCCAGCTACTTGGGAGGCT
>NW_003852403.1:35085578-35093925 GCF_000181295.1 Otolemur garnettii
TCGCTTGAGCCCAGGAGTTGGAGGTTGCTGTGAGCGTGATGCCATGGCACTCTACCCAGGGGGATAGCTTGAGGCTCCGTCTCAAAAAAAAAAAAAAGAAAAAGAAAAAGAAAAGGAAAAGCCAAGCTGGGCAAAGTGGCTTACATCTGTAATCCTAGCACTTGGGGAGGCTGAGGTGGGTGGATTGCCCTGAGCTTACAGGTTCAAGACCAGCCTGAGCCAGAGCAAGACCTCGTCTCTAAAAATAGCTGAGTGTTGAGATGGGTGCCTGTATTCCCAGCTACTTGGGACAGAATCACTTGAACCCAAGAGTTGGAGGTTGCTGTGAGCTATGATGACACTGCACTCTAGAAAGTGTGACAAAGTTAGACTCTGTCTCAAAAAAAAAAAAAAAAAAAGGAAAAGGAAAAGCCATCTGGGAGCGATGGCTCATACCTATAGTCCTAGCTACTCAAAAAGCTGAGGCAGGAGGATTGATTGAGGCCAGGTGTTCAAGGTTACATTGAGCTCAACGATCATGCCACTGCACTCCAACCTAGGCAACAGAGTAAGACCTTGTCTCTAAAAAATAAATAATAAAGGGCTGGGCAAAGTGGCTCATGCCTATAATCCTAATATTCCGGGAGGCTGAGGTGGGTAGATTGCCTGAGCTTACAGGTTTCAGACCAGCTTGAGCCAGAGTGAGACCTGGTCTCTAAAAATAGTTAGGCACTGTGGCAGGCACCTGTAGTCCTAGCTACCTGGGAGGCTGAGGTAAGAGAATCACTTGAGAGTTTGAGGTTGCTGTGACCTAAGACACCATGGCACTCTACCAAGGGTGACAAAATGAGACTCTATTTCAAAATAAATAAATAAATAAAATAAAAATGAAATAAACAATAAATTAAATAAAAAGAAAAATCCTTCTCTTTTAAAAATACATAATGAAATACTTTAGAAAACAATGCTACAGTGTGTAGAATTTGCTTCAAAATAATGAGAAGAGGCCAAGTGCAATGGTACATGCCTGCATTTCCAACACTTAGGGAAGGTGAAACAGAAGGACCTCTTGTGGCCAGGAGTTCCAGACCAACCTAAGCAACATAGCAAGACTCCATCACTACCAAAAATTAAAAATGTCTTTGGCATGGTGGTGCTCTGGTAGTACCAGCTATCTGGGAGGCTGAGTTAGAGGAGCCCAGGAGTTTGAGGCTGCAGTGAGCTGTCACTGTGCCACTGCACTGCAGACTGGGAAACAGCAAGATCCTGTCCCTGAAGAAAAAAAAAGAGAGAGAAGAAAGGGAGAGTTAAGTTAGAATGCATAATAGATGAAAGAAGATTGGTCACAGTTGATAATTACTGAAGTTGCATGGTGGATTCATTGGGGGGGGTCCTTAATACTATTCTAATTTTTATATTTGAAAATCTTCATAGGCTTGGCACCTGTAGCTCAAGCAGCTAGGGTGCCAGCCACATACACTGGAGCTGGCGGGTTTGAATCCAGCCCAGGCCCGCCAAACAACAATGATGACAACTACAACTAAAAAAAAAAAATAGCCAGGTGTTGTGGCGGGTTCCTGTAGTCCCAGCTACTTGGGAGGCTGAGGCAAGAGAATTGCTTAAGCTGAAGAGTTGGTGGTTGCTATAAGCTGTGACATCACAGCACTCTACCCAGGGAGACAGATTGACACTCTGTCTCAAAAAAAAAAAATTCTTCATTACATAAAAATTAGTTTTTTTTCTTCTACTCTCCCCCCTTTTTTGCTTTAAAGGAGCAGCAGCCTTCTTGTAACCTTGAGGCAGCAAGTATGAAGTCAGATATGTAAGGTTCTATAGTTTGAATATGTCCCCCAGCTGGGCATGGTGGTTCATGCTTGTAATCCTAGCACTTTGGGAGGCTAAGGCAGGAGGATCACTTGAAACCAGGGGTTCAAGACTAGCCTGAAATGGCCAGGCGCAGTGGCTCATGCTTGTAATCCTAGCACTTTGGGAGGCTGAGGTGGGTAGATTGCCTGACTTCACAGGTTCAAGGGCAGCCTAAGCAAGAGCAAGACCCCATCTCTAAAACTAGTCTGGCATTGTGGTAGGTGCCTACAATCCCAGCTACTTGGGAGGCAGAGCCAAGAGAATCGCTTGAGCCCAAGAGTTTGAGATTGCTGTGAGCTATGACTCCTGAGCACTCTACCAGAGGGCGACAAAGTGAGACTCTATCTCAAAAAAAAAAAAAAAAAAACACTAGCCTGAACAACATGGCAAGACACTGTCTCTACAAAAAATACAAAAATTAGCTGGTGTGGTATCATGTTCATACTGTAGCATATTCAGGAGGCTGGGTCAGGAGGATTGCTGGAACTCTGGGATTTGAGGTTGCAGTGAGCTTTGATGATGCCACTGCACTCTAGCCTGGGCAACAGAGTGAGACCCTATCTCAAAAAAAAAAAAGGCAATTGGTCAAGAGGGTAGATCTATCTATATTATCCTGAGAGTGGGTTAGTTCTCTTAAACAGGCTGTTGGAAGAGGGAGTCTACCCCTTGCTCTCTCTCTGTCTCATGAACTCACTTGCCCTTCTGCTATGTGTGATGCAGCAAGAAGGTTCTCACCCGATGTCAATACAATGCTCTTAAACTTCCTAGCTTCTGGACTGTGCCAAAAAAAAATTTCTTTGCTGGACAGCGCCTGTGGCTCAGTGGGTAAGGTGCCGGCCCCTTATACCGAGGGTGGTGGGTTTGAACCCAGCCCCAGCCAAACTGCAACAAAACATAGCTGGGCGTTGTGGCAGGCACCTATGGTCCCAGCTACTCAGGAGGCTGAGGCAAGAGAATCACCTAAGCCCAAGAGCTGGAGGTTGCTGTGAGCTGTGAGGCCACGGCACTCTACCAAGGGCGACAAAGTGAGACTCTGCCTCTAAGAAAAAAAAATGTCTTTGCATTATAAATTACTCAGTCTGTAGTATTCTTGTATAGCTGCAGAAAACATGCTAACACATGAGGTCAAAATGTGAAGGATGCTGGGGCTGAAAGATAGGAAGAGGCTGAGTCTCTATAGTAGTGATTTTCAAATGAGAGGATCTTAGGCATGCCAATGCAATTTTTAAAGAACATTAATTAAATTATTTTTGAAAGAAGTATTTTTTAATCATTTTTTTGATCAACATAATTTAAGTGTGCTGTGAGATAAAAAAGGTTGAAAAACATTGCCCTATAGTCTCACAGAACTGCTGTGCCAGCCCTAGAATGCCTATTTCTGGGACTACTGTTATGAGATGAACTTTCATGTGTTTAAGCCACTCTCATATGACGTTTCCTTTATTTGCAGGCAAGGCTGTTTGTTCATAACTGATACAACTGAGATCCAAAATAAGAGAAGGGGCAACTGAGGTGAAGAGGAAAGCAGAGGGCCCCAGAGTCAAAAGGCTCTGGGCCAGGAAGGCATCAGAGACTTAGAAAAGGCCCATGTGACTGGAAGTTGACGAAGGAGGAGGAGAGCAGGGTGAGATGAAGTTAAGGTGTAGGCAGGGGTTTGAAGGCTGGAGGCACTGTGGTCCATGGTAAGCAGTTTAGATTTTATCCAAAGCATAACAAGAAACCACTGATAGTTGTGAAGCAGACAGATGACAGGAATTGATTTACATTTAGAAAGATAACTCTGGCTGCTTCATAGAGAATGGACTAGGGCAGGGGGCAAGAGAGAAGGCACAGAAAGGCCAGATGGGAGGTGGCTGCTCAGACAAGAGATGATGGGAGATGTATAGAAATGGACAGTTTTGAAACCTATTTTGGAAGTAAAAATCAATAGAAATTATTAAATGACTGTGGAAGATTAAGAAAAAAGTCCGGTTGGTGCCTATAGCTCAAGCGGCTAGGGTACTGGTCACATACACCAGAGCTGGAGGGTTCGAATCCAGCTGGGCCTGCCAAACAACAATGACAACTATAACCAAAAAATAGCGGGGCATTGTGGCAGGCACCTGGAGTCCCAGCTATTTGGGAGGCCAAGGCAAGAGGATCATTTAAGCCCAAGAGTTTGAGGTTGCTGTGAGCTGTGACACCATAGCACTCTACCTAGCTTGAGACTCTGTCTCAAAAAAAAAAGTCAAGGATGGGTGGTATCTGTGGCTCAAAAGGGTAGGGCGCCGGTCCCATATGCCAGAGGTGGTGAGTTCAAACTCAGCGTCGGCCAAAAAAAAAAAAAAAGTCAAGGATGACTCCTTGTTTTCTGGTTGTAGCAACAAAGTTGAATTAGAAGAGGTAAGCTTGGCTTGGCACCCATAGCTCAGTGGTTAGGGTGCTGGCCACATACACTGAAGCAGGCAGGTTCAAACCCAGCTTGAGCCTGCTAAACAACAATGACAACTCCAACAAAATAAAATAGCTGAGCACTATGGTGGGCACCTGTAGTCCCAGCTACTTGGGAGGCTGAGGCATGAGAATCGCTAAAAGGCCACGAGTTAGAGTTTGCTGTGAGCTGTTATGCCATGGCGCTCTACCAAGGGTGACATAATAAGACTGTTTCGGGGGGGAAAATAAAGTAGAAAAGGTAAGCTTCAAGTACGAAATGACTATCCCAGAGGCTATGTCAATTGGGCAGTTGGACATATGAGACTAGAGAGGATGTGAGTGGCCTAAACAATAGGTGTGCATTTGGAAGCCATCAGTATAATACTGTATTAAAGCTTCTGAAGGATGAGATCAACTAGAGAAATGCATAGGTAGAGAAAAGAGGACTTCCAATCAACTCTTGAGAAATATTAATATTTACATATTACATATGGTGTTGAGAAAGGAAAGGAGACTGAGGATGGAGACTCTCATAAAGGGAGAGAATAACCAGAAGAGTATGGCGTCACAGAAGAGTCCTAGTGAACCTTGTGCCACTACAAGGTAGAAGAAGATGAAAATAAAGGGGACACTGCAACTGACAATGAGAAAATCATTGGTGACCTTGATGAGAATGATCTTAGAGAGGTGGTAGAGCAGGAATCCAAATCTGAGTGGACTTAAGAGTGAATAAGTGATGTTGTAGAGAAACTTTCTTGAGAATTTTCTATGAACAGAACGGAGAATCAGAGCAGTAGCTGGAGATCAGGGGTCAAGGTGAGGTTTTCAAAGATGAGAAGAAGTGGAGTTTATTTTAATGCTGACAGAGGACTGGGTGGAGAGGGTGAAAGCTGTTTGGATCTAGCACAAATGCAAAGAGTGGTCTTTAACAGGGGGGAGGACACTTCATTGTTGAAAGAGGAGAGGGGAAGAAGTTAATGCAGATTAGGTGACTCAGAGATAAGATGGCTCCCTTCTCTTTTATATAAGGTGATGTAATCAGCTTAGAGTGAGGGGACAAAGGGTGTAGGGGAGGTTTGAGGAGAGAGGAAGAGTATGAAATACTGGGAAATCAGTATGGAGTGACCATTTTAGGATGGTGATAAAGAATTTAAGTTGTATGTGAGATGCTCAGTAAACATTAGCTATTAATAATTTTTATTTTTTAAAATTTATTTATTATTTATTATTTTTTGAGACAAAGGTCTCACTCTGTCACCTGGGTATTATAATACTGTGACATCATAGCTCACAGCAACCTCAAACTCTTGGGTTCAAGCAATCCTCTTGCCTCAGACTCCTGTGTAGCTGGGAATATAGGCACAAGCCAAAATTACTGCCTAGTTTTTCTATTTTTAGTAGAGACGGGGTCTCACTCTTGCTCAGGCTGGTCTTGACCTTCTGGGCTCCAGTGATCCACCCACCTCAGCCTTAGAGTGTTAGGATAACAGGCATGAGCCACCATGCCCGGCTTATTTTTATTTATTTATTTATTTTTTAGAGACAGAGTCTCATTTTTTCACCCCCAGTAGAGTGCCCTGGCATCACAGCTCACAGCAACCTTCAACTCTTAGGCTTAGGCTATTCTCTTGCCTCAGCCTCCTGAGTAGCTGGGATTACAGGCGCCTGCCGCAATGCCCGGCTAGATTTATTTTTTAAAATTTTAAATAATTTGTATCTCCTTAATATTGTCATTTATTTCTTTATTTTTAAACTTTAAGCAATCTATCATTAATGTTAAATGCTTAGTAAGGCTCATTTAATACTAACTACACACTTACAATGTTAATGTTGTTATCCTCATTTTAAAGGCAAGGAAAATTCAGTGACCCCAAAGTTCAATAAGTTGCCCAGAGTCATGCTACTAGTTTAGGTAGTGGAGCTGGGATGTGAACCCAGATTAAGCTATTCTGGGCCAGACCTTTCCCCACCTTCCCAGACAGGCTGACATAGTGCTGTTTATCAGGAAGCAGAGTGGTTGGAGTACCCTCTGGCAGTTGGAGAAGCACCAGCTTTCACAAATCACTCCTTATTCTCTAAAAGCAGCTGAAAGAAACTCTGCCAGGGTAAGCCTTCAGCTGCCATCCTTGCTGTTGCTCTGTGGAGGTCACACATGTGATTTTGGATCAAAGTCACTGCCAGTGGTGTGAGCAACTGATTTTTAACAAAGGAGCCAAGTCAGTAGCTAGGGTAGGAATGGAACCTATTTTTAGCCACGGTTTCTCATCCAAATATCTTTTTTAAATCCCATGGTGGAAAAAGTCTTTATTTTTAAAATTTATTACTATTTTTGGTGGCATTAAGTATATTTATTCTCCTTATCTTGTGGGTCTGGAATTCAAACAGGGCTCAGGAGGAACAGCTAATATCTGTTCCATGACGACTAGGCTAGCTAGCATGGCCTAAAAGGCTATAAATGTTTGGGGTGGTTCAACTGGGAGCATGTATCCAATATGAATGTCTGTGTCCCCCCCCCCCCAAAATTCGTATTTTGGAATTCTGACCCTCATCATAACACAGTACTAGAATATGGGACCTTTGGAAGGTGATTAGGTCATAAGGGCAGAATTCTCATAAATAGGATTAGTACTATTCTTAACAAAATACAAACCCAGAGAAATTGTTGCCCCTTCCACTGTGTGAGGAGATAGTAAGAAATCAGCAGTCTGGAAACCTCACAGCCTCCGTAACTGTGAGAAACTATTTCTATAGTTTATAAGCCACTCAGTCCACAGTGTTTTGTTACAGTAGCCTGAACAAACTAAGACAATACTGAGGCTTTAATTCTGGTTATTGGTTGGGTTTCTTAGTTTTTTTCCTCATCATGTCTGCTAAATCTGAAATGTCTAAGATGGTTTCTTCATTTCCATGTCTGACACCCAGGTTGGAATGACTGGTCAGCTTGGGCTGCTTGGTCAGCATTCTCTCCACGTGATATCTCAGTTTAGGTGGCCTGAGCTTCTTCACAGCGTGGCAGTTCAGGGTGTTCAGACTTACATGGCAACTGGATTCAAAAATGTATAATCATACTGTTGAGATTAACCTCTGTATAGTATAAAAGAACATTGTTGTAAAAACTGGTGCTTCAGTTTAACCACCAAACCATTAACATTTGGGCATTTTGAAACAAAGAAGCGTTTTTCATTTTTTTACCCTAAAATTAGACTGAAAGCTGTATTGTGAAATTAGGCTAACCGCTGGCTAAGCTGTTCACCCCAGTCTGCATCTTTTTGAACTTGTCTTGCAGCTGTTTTGAGAGTACGTGATCCAGCCTGCCTGATCATACCTTCTTAGCCTGGGATGGCTGATGGCCTTGAAACTTTCACCTCTTTGGAAAACATTACATCATGTTAAGTAAAGTTGTCAATGGACACATGAAGATCCAAAAAAAATCCTTATCTGTAAATTCTACTCATAGAAATTTACTTTCAGTCAAATTCAAAACAAGGAAGGTGGGGAGTGAGGGGGTGAGAGGGAGAGAGATGGAAAAAGAGAGAAAGGAGGGATTACAGATAACCTATGAGTTAGGCAATAAGGGAAGGGTTTATTTGTTCAGGGTTTTTGGCACGGTGTAGTGATGATTTAAGAACATGGACTTTAGAGTCAGAATCATCCTATTTGAGTTCATATCCTGGTCTTGTCATATATGTCCTAGCTGTGTGATGCTTTGGGCAAGTCACCTAAACTCTCTGTGCCTCAGTTTTCTCACCTTTAAAATAGTGATGACAATATCACCTATCGTATAAACCATTTAGAGAATTAAGTGGTGTTAGTAGTACCTATTGGTACCTGAGTAAGAAGGTTATTATTTTGTCTAACTGCGATGAGTGGTTTTGCCCAATATCAGAGAGCTGCTAAGTAACAGAGGCAGAATTTTTCCTACCTTGCACCTCTGTAGCTTTCCGATGTTTAGTCAAATTTGCTTACTAAGATTAAGGGACAATCTACACCTGTAGGCTCGGCGCCTGTGGCTCAAGTGGCTAAGGCACCAGCCACATACACCTAAGGTGGCAGGTTTAAATCCAGCCCGGGCCCGCCAAACAACAATGAT
>NW_003852403.1:35095175-35107299 GCF_000181295.1 Otolemur garnettii
AAAAAAAAAAAAGAAAATTAAAATGTATTTACAAATAGGCTGGCTGCAGTAATCTAACAGCTGAAATAATATACTTCTAAGTTTGGAATCTTGAATAAACATTTAGCTGCCCATTTTCTCATAATGTTTAGCATATTACATTAGTATGGTAGAGATCTCTTTGTTGCTCACAAATAGTTTAGTAGTGTGGTCATTTGAGGGTTTCTATTCCCCACAGTTATTCAGGGACCTCATATGTTGACATCCAGGTCACAGGCGAGGAGCACTTTGAGGGGCTGAAGCAGGAGGATTGCTTGAGGGCAGAGTTTGACACCAGTCTGGGCAACATAGCAAGATTCAGTCCCTTTAAAATAAACAAAAAACCCCCAAAAGACAGAGCACAGAAGATTGTGTAGGATGTTTTAGGGACTGGAAGGGGCATACATCAATTCTGCCTACCCCTCATTGGCCAGAACTCAATCACATGGCTCCTATCTACTTGTAGAAGAGGTTGAGAAATGTAATTTAACTAAATGCCTAGGAAGAAAAAGAATGACTTTAGAAAACTGGTACACGGCCAGTACCTGCCACAGTTTGACCTTTTGGTAGGTAAATTTTCATTTCATTCTTCCTGCCATACTTAGAATACATTCACCTACTACACTCCCTACAAGATTATCCAAAGTCATTGTGCCTAGTTAAGAGCCTGGTGGTGATGCTCAGCCATGTTCATTTGGTATAGATGTAGTTTCTTCTGCTTGAGTAGTTTATAAAGTGAAAAGAAGAGTCTCTAACTCTTGTTCCTTTCCCATCCACAAATCTACAAGGGTAAGCAGAGACAAAGGATTGCGTAGCCCCATTTGGAAAGGGAAAAGATGAAAGACACAAAACCATCACTTGTCTAGACTAGTTAGGCAGGCATTGTGAAGTTTCCCTGATCAGAGTGCTGGGATTATAGGCCTGAGCCACCACACCTGGCCTTCCACCATTTTTAATGCATGACTTTCAAGATTTTCCAACATAGCCAAGCCAGCAGTTGAGAGAGGATAGAGAGTATGGATGATCACAAACTTCATGGATGGGATATTTTAGGAGCCAGTCTTGTGAGAAAGTAGCATATTGGCTTGGTGCCCACAGCACAGTGCTTATAGTGCCAGCCACATACACCAGGACTGGCAGTTTGAACTCGGCCTGGGCCAGCTAAACAATGACAACTGCAACACAAAAATAGCCAGGTGTTGTGCTGGGCACCTATAGTCCCAGCTACTTGGGAGGCTGAGTCAAGAGAATAGCTTAAGCCCAAGAGTTTGAGGTTGCTGTGAGCTGAAACACCACGGCACTCTACTGAGGGTGACATAGTGAGACTCTGTCTCAAAAACAAAAAATAAAAAAATAAAAAAGTAGTATATTACTTCTGCACCCACTTCATTTTTAGAAGTCTATCATACAGCACCGGTAACCTCAGGGGAGAATGAGAAATACATGACTAAGAAGAAAATGAAATGGGTGATGAAAACACAGCATTATCTTTGCCACAGAAACTATTAATTGGCTTGCTTAACTTCCATTTCACCTTTCTGGTATGCCTTTCTGAATACTCTAAGGTTGGGAAGCTAAAACATATTTCTTAGGCTCTCTTATAGTTGAAGTTTTAGGTGCTATGTTGGTTCTGCTAATTTGGTTCTGCCAATTGAATATACCCAAATGAGATCTGGAAGTAAATAAAGCAGAAACCATTTCTCTACTCTCTGGCTGCTTACTACTCGTAAGTGCATTATGAAAAGCAATTTTTCTGCAGCAGAAACCCCTAGTGTCCCTTCTTCAGCTTTTGGGAATCAAGTTATAGTGATAATTGCAATGGCTTTACGGTTTCCAATATTTAGCACACAGGTACAATAGAGAATTCTTGAATTTAGTTGTCCTGGCCCCCTATGTAGACCATCTGGCCTCCTCCATATGGTAAGTTAGACAAGGGTTCTGGGAGTGATTTCCAAAAATTCCACCAAGAACCTAGTCCTTTGAATGAAATACTTTTCATTTTCTACTTCTATTTATTCATTTATTCTTGTTTATTCCTTTGTTTATAATAATGCAATTAACATCCATGATCCCACCTTGAACCCAATAACTAAAACATGACCAATAACTTACACATATCATATCTGTCTGTGTGGTCTTCCTTCAGCCTATCTTCCTGTCCCGCTCCAAAAGGTAATCATTGTATTGCATTCCCTTCCTTTTATTTCCCACTTTTATCTCATATATATGAGGTTGGACAATTAAGTTTGTAAACTCATCCTAGAAAAAGTGCTGCATACCTCACTGCTGAATATCACTAATGTCACCTTTTATGTTTATTTTTTGAGACAGAGTCTCACCTTGTCACCCATGGTAGAGTGCTGTGGCATCATAGCTCACTGCATCCTCAAACTCTTGGGCTTAGGCGATTCTCTTGCTTCAGCCTCCCAAGTAGCTGGCTATCACAAAACCTGGCTATTTTCAGAGACAAAGTTTCACTCTGGCTCAGGCTGGTCTCAAACTTGTGAGCTCAGGTAATCCAGACATGTCAGCCTCCCACAGTGCTAGGATTATAGGCGTGAGCCACCGCGCCTGGCCTAAGGTCAGCTTTTAAGTACTCCCCTTCGCCATCTGTTGACAATAGTGATATTCCGCAATAAGGAATGCAGTACTTTTTCTAGAACCTTTCTAAGTCAGACCTCATACTGTGACAGCTCCGATGGCCATTTCAGAAAAAGAGTTCTAAAATTGCTTTGAAGGGTGAATTAGGTGCTGGCATCAGTGCATAGTTTCATGAGGGGAGTACCTTGAAGATGATGGTAGCAATATTCAACAATGGAGTATGTAGTACTTTTTCTAGGAAGAGTTTAGGAACTTAATTTTCTGACCTTGTATGTATTCTGACCTCGTATGTATTCCAATATATTGTTTAAGATTTATTTTTTCAGTTTATAAAGATGGCATCATACTATGTAGTCTCCTAGGATTTGTCTTTTTCATTCACTACTATGTTATTAAGATTCATCGTTACATCCCTGTTGTTGCACAGAGCTGAAGTTCATTCATTTTCACTATACTATAATATTATGACATGAACAAATCACAATTCTTACTCTAATATACAGTTAATTAGCATTTATTCCAGTGTTATATTATATATAAACAGTGTTTCTGTGAACATTATTATTATTATTATTATTTTTGTAGAGATAGAGTCTCACTTTATAGCCCTCAGTAGAGTGCTGTAGTGTCACAGCTCACAGCAACCTCTAGCTTCTGGGCTTAGGCAATTCTATTGCCTCAGCCTCCTGAGTAGCTGTGACTACAGGCGCCTGCCACAATGCCCAGCTATTTTTGTTGTTGTTGCAATTTGGCCAGGGCTGGGTTTGAAACCACCACCCTTGGTATATGGGGCTGGCGCCCTACCCACTGAACCACAGGTGCCGCCCTGTGCACATTATTATAAATATGTTCTCCTGGTTGGGTGCAGTGACTGACACTTATAATCCTAGAACTCTGGGAGGCCGAGGTGAATGTGTTGAGGATTGAGCTTAGGAGTTTGAGACCAGCCTGAGCAAAAGTGAGACCCCATCTGTAACTAAAAATGAAAAATTGAGGCAACAGGATCACTTGAGCCCAAGAGTTTGAAGTTACTGTGAGCTAAGATGCTATGGCTCTTTACCAAAGGCTACAAAGTGAGACTCTGTCTCAAAAATTAAAAAAAAAAAAAAAAAAGACTGTTTAGGGTGGTGCCTATGGCTCAAGGAGTAGGGCACTGGCCCCATATACCAGAGGTGGCGGGTTCAAACCTGGCTCTGGCCAAAAACTGAAAAAAAAATAAAAAGAAAAAAGACTGTTTAAAAAAGTAAACAAATATGTTATACTATACATGTGTAAAAGTGACTTTCTACATCCAGGAGTGCAGCCATGCAGCCACTGTGTCCTAGCATATGTAAAAGTTCAATATTATAAGATAATGTTGGCTTGGCGCCTGTGGCTCATGTGGCTAAGGCGCCAGCACATACACCTAAAGGTGGTTCGAATCCAGCCCGGGCCCGCCAAACAACAATGATGGCTGCAACCAAAAAATAGCCGGGTGTTGTGGCAGACACCTGTGGTCCCAGCTACTTAGGAGGCTGAGGCAGGAGACTCGCTTGAGCCCAGGAGTTGGAGGTTGCTGTGAGCTGTGATGCCATAGCACTCTACATAGGGGGACAGCTTGAGGCTCTGTCTCAAAAAAAAAAAAGATAATGTTGAATAACCCTAAAATGAATTTCACATTCTCCTTCCAGGCAGCCCTAACTGCCACTGCTAGCTTTCCTAGTCTGTGCTCCTTACCTGCTCTGGGTTCAACTTTCATTTGTTAATTTGGGAACACTCCTAGAGTCCTCTCCCATCTTTCTTGAGATGAAAAATACTTCACAGAGTATATTGCATCTGAGATCTGGTTATTGTGGACTGCAAGTGTCCACACATTGTTTCTAGTTACTCAAAATATTGAAAGCAGAATTTTTCCACCTAATAAATGAAATTGTAAACAAATAAATCAATTTAAGTCCTTTCTGCATACAGTACCTGCAGTGATCTCTATTTCCTGATCCCTGACTGTCAGAAATGGGAAGAATCCTGTCATTTACTGAAAAATTGGCCTGTCTTGGGCATGGAGGCTCATACCTATAATCCTAACACTCTGGGAGACCGAAGTGGATGGATTGCTTCAATTCAAGACCAGCCTGAGAGAGAACAAGATTCCCATCTCTACTAAAAATAGAAAAACTGAGGCAAGAGGATCTCTTGAGCCCAAGAGTTG
Source organism: Otolemur garnettii (assembly GCF_000181295.1). Taxonomy (NCBI): domain Eukaryota; kingdom Metazoa; phylum Chordata; class Mammalia; order Primates; family Galagidae; genus Otolemur; species Otolemur garnettii. Next base: position 35,099,983 of record NW_003852403.1, read on the forward strand.
GTTGCTATGAGCTGAGACACCACAGCGCTCTACTCAAGGTAACAGCTTGAGACTCTGTCTCAAAAAAAAAAAAAAAATTGGCTTGTCTTGGGCAAGTACCCTCATTGCTCTGAGACTTAGTTTTCTGACTTCTAAAATGAAAAAAATCACACCTACCCTCCTGCCTTTGAGGTATATGAGGAAATAACTAAAATAAATCATTGAATATGACAGAAGCTATGAGAACTGTGAAAATGTGGGATGGGCTGGGCGCAGTGGCTCATGCCGGCAATCCTAGCGCTCTGGGAGGCCCAGGCAGGTGGATTGCCTGAGATCACAAGTTGGAGACCAGTCTGAGCCAGAGTGAAACCTGAAAATAGCAAGGCGTAGCCTGAGTTGTTGTGGGTGCCTACAGTCCCAGCTACTTGGGAGGCTAAGGCAAGAGAAGCCCTAGAGCCCAAGAGTTAGAGGTTGCTGTGAACTATGACACAATGGCACTCTACTGAGGGTGATAAAGTGAGACTCTGTCTCCAAAAATAAATAAATAGCCAGGTGTTGTGGCAGGTGCCTGTAGTCCCAGCTACACGGGAGGCTGAAGCAAGAGAATCACTTGAACCCAAGAGTTTGAGTTTGGTGTGAGTTATGACTCTACTGGGGGCAAGAAAGTGAGACTCTCAAAAAAAAAAAAAAGAAAAGAAAAGAAAATATGGAGCATTTTCTATCTGCTGCACATTATATTAAGCATTTAATTCTCATAAAGTCTTATAAGGCAAGTTCTATTTTTACTCCATTTTACAAATGAGAAAATTAAGGACTTAACAAGGTTAAGTATTTGTAGAAGGTCACATGATGAGTAAATAGCAGAACCAAAACTGAAGCCCATGGCAGTCTCATTTACAGACTTGCTTATTGTTCAGGTCCAAGACACTATCACGTCTGCAACCTCCTGGGATACCCTGAGCCAGAACCACCCAGCTAAGACACTATGAGATGACAGATTTTTATTCTTTTTTTAAGCCACTAAATTTAAAGGTAATTGGTTACACAGCGGTAGGTATCTAATAAAATCCATAACTAATTTTTAAAGATTTAAACATTTTGTAAGTAAAAAAAATTCCCTTGGTCTGAATTTAGGTTGCCAGTTTATCTTATCTATAGAGAGGAAAGCAAGAAACAATAGGCTTCTATTTCTTTTTTTAAACTTTTTAAAAAAAAGAGATGGTATTCAACTTTGATATGAGGACAATTAATGACAATTAATGACATGGTGGGGCATGGGGGAAGGGGAGACCAGACAGAGAAGGGGGGCGGGTGAGGGAAAGGAAAAGAAGAAAAGAAAGAAAAGAAAATAGTGACTAATTTTCACATAAATTGGATTTAATTTTGGCCAAAGTACATTACTTAAACATTAATTTTTAATTCAACTTGTTAATATGTTGTTTAGGATATTACATCCTCATTTATAAGTGTAATATGTTTGTAATTTCCCCTTAATAATAATATATTTTCTCCAATTTTAATATCAGGTGTATCCAGATTAAGTAGAATGATTTTCAAGTATTTCTTCTTTTTCTATTGTCTATAGGATTTGGCATGATCTGTTTCTTAAAATTGTCTTTTACTTTTATTTATGAATTTTGGTTGCCTATTTTTTGAGACTTTGGAAAAAAAATAAGAAGTTAACTGATGACTCCATACTGAACCTCAGAGTCAAAGCATTCTATAATAGACATACTCTTATTTGACAATGTGAATGTTACTTTCTTTGCATTATTATTATTGCTTAATATTTCGATGCAGCAAATGTCTGATTTATTTTCTGAATGTATTTATCTTCGTTCTTTACGAGGTTTTTATTTCTAGTTCTTATCTTAAACATTGTTATTGTTATTAAATTTTAAGCCTTTTTAATTTTATGAAGGCAAAAAGTAGAAACCTAATAAACACATGAATTAAAAAAAAAAAAAGAGAGAGATGGTGTCTTGCTGTGCTGCCCAGGATGGTCTTAAACACCTGGCTTCAAGTAATCCTCCCATCTCACCATCGCAGCCTCTGGAGTATCTGGGATTATAGCATGATCCACTGTGCCCAGAAGCTGGCTCCTATTTTTTGATTCTTGCTTGTGAAAAGGTTCAGAGTATACCTCCCTCAAATATGCCACTCTGCTTTAAGGATTATTCTGAGCTGAAGGCAACTGAGAAAAGGCAGAGGAGAGAAATTCTCTTAGTAACTAAAGACAATTCTAGACTCCTTTCAGCCCAAAGATGGCACCAGAGGAATATATACCAAACCTTGCTATGATGACACTTCCAGTTTCCTCATATATTCACCTTCCCATAATTTGCTGCCCCTGGAAACTTAAAGCCTCTTTCCTTTGCCCTGTCACTTCTCTATAAATGTATTTAACTTTTGCAAAGATGCTCCATATTCTAAACAACCCTTTGTTATTCATCACTGAATTGTCCCTTGCTTGTGGATGATGTATGTGTTAATAAACTCTTTGTTTTTCTCTTGTTAGTCTGCCTTTTGTCAGTCTAAATTATGTAGTGCCTCCCACTCCCTGAACCTAAGATAGTAGAGGCAAAAATATATATATTTTTCTTCCTTACACTTGCTTTGGATTGAATTTTTTAGGCACAATAAATCTAAGAGGAAAACTGAATTCTTCTCCAGATTCAGTTAGACTTGTGTTCAAATGATTCCACCAGTTACTGGTTATGAGACATCGGAAAATTTACTTAATATCTTTTGGCTATAATTTCCTTACTTGTAAAAGGAGATTAACAGTAGAAGTGCTCAGGATAAATTGTGAAATACATTGAAAAGAGAACAAAAAACATCAGTGGATGTTCTATCTAACTTACCCATCTGGAATATCTCTGCAGTTCATTGTCTTTGGGCTATTTTATGACTATATAAGTTGAAAAAAAGAGCAATGGAAACGATTCTTGTTTATAAAAACTCAAATTATGGCTCAGTGCCTGTAGCTCAGCGGTTAGGGTGCCAGCTACATACACCAGAGCTGGTGGGTTCTAATCCAGCCCAGGTCTGCCAAACAACAATGACAACTATAACCAAAAAAAAAAAAAAAAAAAAAAAAAAAAAAAACGGCTGGGCATTGTGGTGGGAGCCTGTAGTCCCAGCTACTTGGGAGGCTGAGGCAAGAGAATAGCTTATGCCCAAGAGTTTGAGGTTGCGGTGAGCTGAGACGCCACAGCAGTCTACACAGGGTGACAGCTTGAGACTCTGTCTCAAAAAAAAAGCAAATTATGTCTAGTGGCTTGCAATTGATTACTGTCCTGTGGGTAGCCATCATTTTTGCATACCTGATAAGTTAAATAAAATTATAGACAGATGTTCATTTTATATTTAAATGAACCATGATTCCACTTAAAAAATTTATCACTCGGGGGCAGCGACTGTGGCTCAGTGGGTAGGGCGCCAGCCCCACATACCGAGGGTGGCGAGTTCAAACCCGCCCTGGCCAAACTGCAACAAAAAAATAGCTGGGCGTTGTGGCGGGTGCCTGTAGTCTCAGCTACTCGGGAGGTTAAGGCAAGAGAATCACCTAAGCCCAGGAGTTGGAGGTTGCTATGAGCTGTGTGATGCCATGGCACTCTACCGAGGGCAATAAAGTGAGACTCTGTCTCTTAAAAAAAAATAAAATTTATCCCTTATGCAGGTGGTGGCTCATGCCTGTAATCCTAGCACTCTGGGAGGCTGAGACGGGTGGAGACCAGCCTGAGCAAAAGCCAGACCCCATCTCTACTAAAGCAGAAAAACTGAGGCAAGAGGATGGCTTGAGCCCAGAAGTTGGAGGTTGCTGTGAGCTATGAGGCCATGGCACTCTACCCAGGGCAGCAGCTTGAGACTATCTCAAAAAAAAAAGAAAATTTATTCTTATCATACTTCAGGGTATTGTTATGATTATTAAATTAATCAATGCTTATAAAGCCCATAATATAGTGCCTAGCACAGAGTGCTCAATATTGTTAGCACATTTTTTATTTTTGACACAGAGTTTCACTATGTTGCCTTTTGGCAGAGTGCTGTGGCATCACAGCAACCTCAAACTCTTGGGCTTAAGCCATTCTCTGGCCTCAGCCTCCCAAGTAGCTGGGACTATAGGCATCTGCCACCCAGGCTATTTTTTGGTTGTAGCTGTCATTGTTTAGCAGGCCCAGGCTGGGCTCGAATCCACCAGCCTCAGTGTATGTGGCTGGCACCCTACTCTCTGAGATACAGGCACAGAGCCAATGTTAGCACATTTTATAATGTGCTAAAGGCAAGAGTTAGTAAGTAAGACGAAAGTTCATTAGTCTACCTATTCTAGTGCTGGCAGCACAGTGGTTATGGTGCTGGCCACATGCACTAAGGGTGGTGGGTTCAAACCTGGCCTGGGTCTGTTAAACAGCAATGAGAATTGCAACTAAAAAAATAGTTGGGCATAGTGGTGAGCGCCTGTAATCCTGGCTACTTCGGAGACTGAGGCAAGAGAACCACTTAAGCCCAAGAGTTTGAGGTTGCTGTTGAGCTGTGACTCCACGGCACTCTACCAAGGGTGACATAGTGACACTCTATCTCAAAAAAAAAAAAAAAAATGAAATAAAAAAATAGTCTACCTATTCTGTTCATTGCTGTGTTTGCAAAAATACTCAGAGATAACAGTTTTACAAATCTAGAAAACAGCAGTCAACACTTTAACAACCCAAATATTACATAAGAACAGAATCTCAGAAAAATCATCTAACCTCTCCTATACCAGTGAAAATAATAATAGTTCACTAATTGTTGTGCAAGTTTGCTGAAGTAACATACATGAAACAGGGGTCCTGTGAATAAGCTAGAGAAATTATTTTTCTGCAAAAAGATTTAAGAGGCACATGTCTGAGTGTTCTTTCAAATTCTCTGTCTGGCAGGTAAGTGAAATGCCTTACTGGGCCAGGTGTAAGAGACAGGCAGCTCTATCTATCTTTGTTTTAGACAGAGATTGAATACTTGGTAGAGATAAAATATTTTTTATTATAATTAAAATAACAGGCTGGGTGTGGCGGCTCATGCCTGTAATCCTAGCACTCTGGGAGGCTGAGGTGGGTGGATTGCCTGAGCTCAAGAGTTCAAGACCAGACTGAGCAAGCACAAACCCTATGTCTACTAAAAACGAAAAACTGAGGCAAGAGGATCACTTGAGCCCAAGAGTTTGAGGTTGCTGTGAGCTATGACACCATGGCACTCTACCAAGGGCTTCAAAGTGAGATTGTCTCAAAAAGAAAGAAAAAAAGGGCGGTGCCTGTGGCTCAAGGAGTAGGGTGCCGGCCCCATATGCCAGAGGTGGTGGGTTCAAACCCAGCCCTGGCCAAAAAGAAAGAAAAAAAAAAAAAGGAAAGAAAAAACCCCAGAATACTTGATAGAAATAAAATATTTTTCTATTATAAGACAACAGAACAAACCTGATGATATCTGGAAACAGATACTCTGGCTTACAGAAGCAGCATGAAATGGAATGGTGTACTAGGAAGGGGAGGCTCTAGTAAATTGCTGCCACCCAAGAATTCAGGTCCAGTGTTTTAAAAGAGCAGCAAGAAATTTCAGTTATTATGATGTTTATATTAGTTCAAGCAAGTTATTAAACATACACGTCAATTTCAAAATACATTTATCTTCTCTTTGTGACCTCTGTCCTAGGTCACGATGTTTTGGATGAGCTGTTTGGGTGTAACTATTTGTTGGTGATACTCATCACTGGTTGCTTATTACTGTTTGAAGCCTTCTACACTGGCACCAGCAGAAGATGAAGTGCCAGAGACCTGCTTGGTCATTTTTGTTGATTAGGCTGGAGTTGTTAGTGGTTAAGGAAGAGAACAAACATGCAAGGAATATTTGCAGTGGACACTTTGTTTCATCCATCACAGGTTGCTTTGCCGATCATAATGTGGAAATGTAGGGAGAAAGATTGTAAACATGTTTATCCTTTCAAGTATAGCAAAAAATACATAACTCTGGAGTCATATACACATGGATTTTAATCTCAGCTCCACTGTTTAAGAGCTAACTGACCACGGATAATCTAACAACTCTGATCTTCACCTTCCTTGCTTATAAAAAGAGAATTAACAGCTGCTCAAACAACCAGCCTCCTTTTATCTTCCTGGTCTACCATCTTTAGTGTGGGGCTTTCAAGTTCCAAGAAGGAAAAGGGAAGAAGAGTGAAGTTTAAAAGGCACATATCAGGTGAGTACTTCTCTTATCAGAATTCAGTAGTTTTCCTAGAAGTCACATCTAGCAGAATTTTGCTTATCAACCATGTTAGCCACTAATGGTGGCAAGGAAACTTGGGAAATTAAGATTTTTTTTTTAGGCTCAGCACCTGTAGCACAGTAGTCATGGTGCCAGCCACATACACTGAGGTTAGCAGGTTAGGATCCAGCCACCCAGCCTGGGCCAGCTAAACAACAATGACAACTGCAACAACAACAAAAAATAGCCAGCCATTGTGGTGGACGCCTGTAGTCCCAGCTACTTGGGAGACTGAGGCAAGAGAATTGCTTAAGCCCAAGAGTTTCAGGTTGCTGTGAGCTGTGATCTCATAGCATTCTACTGAGGGTCAATAAAAAAAAGAGGAAAAAAAAGGTTTTTTTTTAAGGCAGCGCCTGTGGCTCAAAAGGGTAGGGTGCTGGCCTCATATGCCAGAGGTGGTGGGTTCAAACCCAGCCCTGGCCAAAAAAAAAAAAAAAAAAAATGACAGCTGGATCCAAATTTTATGAGCGGGGGCACCTGTGGCTCAGTGGGTAGGGTGCTGGCCCATATACCGAGGGTGGCAGGTTCAAACTTGGCCCCGGCCAAACTGCAACAAAAAAATAGCTGGGTGTTGTAGTGGGTGCCTGTAGTCCCAGCTACTTGGGAGGCTGAGGCAAGAGAATCGCCTAAGCCCAGGGGTTGGAGGTTGCTGTGAGCTATGATGTCATAGCACTCTACTTTACAATAGAATAGGCAATAAAGTGAGATATTTATTACTATTAGGTAAAAAAATTAATCCAAAGTGTCCACTGCAAATATTCCTTGCATGTTTGTTGAATAAGGCAATAAAGTGAGACGCTGTCTCTAAAAAAAAAAAAAAGTTTTTTTTTAGCTGGTCACATTTCCATTCACCTATATAGCAGAGTTCTATTTCTATGAATATGATATTGGTCATTGGAAATAAAACAAACAAAAACAACCAGCAGTATCTGTCTAGAATTCTGCTAGATGTGACTTCTAGGGCCCAATAATCCTACATATTATTTTTATATTGACTTTTATCTCAGCTAGTCTCTCTCCCTTGCATTCTTTTTTTTTTTT
>NW_003852403.1:35107804-35113636 GCF_000181295.1 Otolemur garnettii
CTGAGCCACAGGCACTGAGCCTCTCCCTTGCATTCTATCCAAAATGCTGGACATACAATGTGTGTGTGTGTACGTGTGCATGCGCATGCACATTGGGTTTCTTGCCCCCTGAACTGGTATGTCAGATGTATGTTCTTTCCATGTTGATTTAACAAAAGGCTAAAAATTATCTATAAGCTGCAAAATCTGAAAAAAAGGCTAAAAATTAAAAAAAGAAAAAAATTAAATATTTAATATAAATTTCTTTTTCCTTTCATTTTTCTTTAATTTTCTTTTGTTTGAGACAGAGTCTCATTGTGTCACCTAGGCTAGAGTGCCATGGCCTAAGTTTAGCTTACAGCAACCACAAACTCCTGGGTTCGGGTGATCTTTCTGCCTCAGCCTCCTGAGTAGCTGAGACTATAGGCACTTGCCACCATGCCCAACTAGTTTTCCATTTTTAGTAGAGATGGAATCTCACTCTTGTTCAAGCTGGTCTCAAACTCCTGAACTCAAATGATCCTCTGCTTTAGCCTCCTAGAGTGTTAGGATTAGAGGCATGAGCCACCATGTCCAGACTACAATGGTTTTGATATATTTTGTATAAGTAACAAGGTCAAGAAAGTAACTTTGGGTTTTCTTTCTGCTGAAGATTGCTATAATAACAATAATCAGGCTCAGCTCCCGTAGCATAGAGGTTATAGGGCCAGCCACTGAAGTTGGCGGGTTTGAACCCAGCCCGGGCCAGCTAACCAACAATGACAACTGCAACAAAAACATAGCTGGGCATTGTGGCGGGCGCCTATGGTCCCAGCTACTTGGGAGGCTGAAGCAGGAGAATCACTTAAGCCCAGGAGTTTGATGTTGCAGTAAGCTGGGACGCCATTGCATTCTACCAAGGGTGACATAATGAGACTGTATCTCCAAAAAAACCCCCCAAAACAAAAAACCAATAATCATTTCATATAATAACAGATACAATTTACAGAGCATTTATTATGTGCTGGACATTGTACAAAGTGCTTTATATTGACCATCATCATCATCAAAGCTCTGTAAGGGAGACTCCATAATCCCCATTGGGGGATAGTCTACCAATAAGGAAGCAGATGCTCAGTGAAGTTAATCTACTTAAGATCACACAGCTGAGACACAGTGGTGTCCATGTTTGAATTAGCATTTGACTGCAAAACTCTTGCTCTTGGTCACCATATTATACTGTCAGATTGCAAGATATCTATTACTATTTCTAGAGACTTTTTCTAAACTTAACCCTAAATCTCAAATCTTGGCCTCTCCATTTGACCACGGTAATAATTGTTGTAGGTAAGAATCATCAACAAATGCTAAAATTAGTGTGGAAAAAGTACGATAACAAACAGGATATATAAATATTTTCAAAGTATCTTCACCCAAGATACTTATTAATTACAAAGAGACTAAGAGTAACCTTATCTTGGAGAAACCAGGCACATATCACCAAACCAAGCAATGAAAGTTAACATCCTTAACAATGTGACATATCAACATCATGTGATTCCTGAAATGATGCACTTAGAGGAGCATAGTACCACATACTCTGTGTTCTTGTCAAAATGCATAACTTGAATTTAATCAGGAGACCATCAATTTAATAACTTGAATTTAATCAGGAAACCATCAGACACACCTAACTTGAGGGACAGTCTTCAAAACAACTGGCTAGGCCCAGTGCAGTGGCTCAAGCTTGTAACTGTAACTTGCTTGTAACTCACTTTGGGAGGCTGAGGCACGAGGACTGATTGAGGCTGAAGCTGGAGGATTGCTTTGAGACCAACCTGAGCAAGAAAGAGATACCATCTCTATGAAAAATGGAAAAATTTGGCTCGGTGCCTATAGCTCAGTAAGTGGGGCACCAGTCACATACAGAGAAGGTGGCAGGAGCCTGGCCCAGGCCTGCTAAACAACGATAACTGCAATCAAGAAATAGTCCGGCATTGTGGTAGGTGCCTGTAGCCCCAGCTATTTGGAAGGCTGAGGCAAGAGAATTGCTTAAGCGCAAGAGTTTGAGGTTGCTGTGAGCTGTGACACCACAGCACTCTACTGAGGGTGATATAATGAGACTCTGTCTCAAAAAAAAAAAAAAGAAAGAAAGAAAAATGGAAAAATTAGCGAGGCCTGGTGGAAGCATGCCTAAGGTCTCTGTTACTCATGGGGTTGAGGTGGAAGGTAGCTCGGGGCAACAAAGGAAGACATTGTCTCAAAAACAAGAAACAACCAAAAAAAAATAAAAGCCAACCAACCAACCAAACAACAAAAAAATAGCTGACCAGTTCTCCCTGTAAATGTCAATGACATGAAAGGCAAAGAAAAATTGAGGAAATGTCTTAGATTAAAGGAGTTTAAGGAAATATGACAACTAAATGCAACATACGATCCTGGACTGGATCCAGGACCACAAATAACAATAGTAGTGTGATAATTAAGCCTATTTTTTTTTTTTTTGAGACAGAGTCTCACTTTGTTGCCCTCCGTCTAGAGTGCTGTGGCATCATAGCTCAGAGCAAACTCTAACTCGTGGCCTTAAGTGATTCTCTTGCCTCAGCCCACAACGCCTGGCTGTTGTGTGGTTGTATTTGTCATTGTTGTTTGGCAGGCCCAGGCTGGGTTTGAACCCACCAGCTCTGGTATATATGGCTGGCGCCTTAGCTGCTGAGCTATAGGTGCTAAGCCAATTAATGAAATTTTATTTGAGTAAGGTCTGCATATTAGTTAACACTATAATAGGAAAGTTAATTTCCTAGTTTTCTTTTTTTCAGAGACAGAGTCTCACTTTGTTGCCCTTGTAGAGTGCTGTGGCATCACAGCTCACAGCAACCTCCAGCTCCTGAGCTTAGATGATTCTCTTGCCTCAGCCTCCCAAGGAGCAGGGATTACAGGCGCCCACTACAATGCCTGGCTGTTTTTTTGTTGCAGTTTGGCCAGGGCTGGGTTCAAACCTTCCACCCTCAGTACATGGGGTCAGCACCCTACTCACTGAGTCACAGGTGCCTCCCATAGTTTTCTTAATTATACCATTATTATGTATGCTATGTGGCCGGCGCCCTAACCATTGAGATACAGGCACCCCCAGAAGATAAGCTTTCTTTTTGCATCTTTTTTGTACATCTGAAATTATTTCAAAAGAAAAGTTGTTAAAGTTTACTCGTTAAAGTTGTTTACTTCTTAAAATTATGTCTGAACTAAAAGAAAATGGATTCTAAATACATTTCCACCAGCTTTCTTATCTGCCCTGCATTCTGTATTCTGTCTCTATTAGGATCCCATGTTCCTTTGTCCAGATGGTGCCATGCTCACTGGCACCAGATTTGAGAGTGATTTACACCCTGGGTAGCATTTTGCATATTCATTGTGAAAATTTTTCTGGCAAATGAAAGAAAACTGTTTTGTGCTAACAAAATTAATATATTATGATAGTTTATCATCATGTGGAAGTAAAGGGTCTTGAGAAGAGGCTTTACTTTTTAAAAATTTACATAAGGGCGGTGCCTATGGCTTAGTGATTAGGGTGACAGCCCCATATAACAAGGGTGGTGGGTTCGAACCCAGCCCTGGCCAAACTGCAACAACAACAACATCAACAACAACAACAAAAATAGCTAGGCATTGTAGCAGGCGCCTATAGATCCAGCTACTCGGGAGGCTGAGGCAAGAGAATCGCCTAAGCCCAAGAGCTGGAGAACTCTACTGAAGGTGACAAAGTGAGACTCTGTCTCTTAAAAAAAAAAAAAAATACATAAATAAAAAATAAAAATAAAAATTTACATAAGGACTGAATTGGCTAGAAATGGCCCTGCATTCTATCCCTCCCAAAGCCTCTACCGAGGTACAACCTCCCCTCATCTAGATTCATTCTAGTCACAGGCTATCTCCCTGCAAGGAGGGGAACTCCTTTCTTCATCCTGCCTTTAGCAACAGAATTGAAGTCTCTCAGATTTTAAAATGTCCTGAGGAGTGACATTTCTAGGTTGGTTGTGGAAAGATCTCGTTGAGCAGAGAACGCATAAAGAGGAAATGCAGCAGGAGCTGTTCTTAGACTTCAGAGCTGTAATACACGTGATTCTCAAACTTTCCCCTAAGTTTCCTGAACAGCAAAGGAGAATTTTATCAGGTAGGATGTACTGGCTGCAAATAACAGAAAACTCAGCTAATACTGATACTAGCTTACACAATGAAGTTTACTAACAGAGCTCAGAAGAGCTCAAGGACCAATGCTATCAGGACTTGTTCCATTCCTTTGATATTCTCTTGTTTCAGCCTTCCCTTTGTGTGTCGCTTTGTTTCCAGACTAAGGCTCTCATTGTTAAGAAATGGCTTTCAGGGTGGCACCTGTAGCTCAAGGGAGTAGGGCTCCAGCCCCATATGCCAAAGGTGGTGGGTTCATACCCAGCCCCGGCCAAAAAAAACCTGCTCCCCCCCGCCAAAAAAGAAAGAACAAATGGCTTTCAGTAGCAAACAGAGACATGCCTTTGTTTATATTCTACAGGATCAAAAGAAAACCTTTCACCCAACTATATCTCAGAAACCTTTCCCTTCTGTCTGGCTGGGCCAATTTAGGTCAGGTGCCCACTCCTCTACCAATAACATTCCCTAGGAGAATGCCATATGTAAATAACTGAAGTCTTAGTTCCTAAACCTTTCACTGGCAAGATGCTGGGATTACCATGAGAGGCTTAAAGTAAGCAAGATAAATTCCCAAACCTAGTGAGGTTAAGTTTCTATGCCTCTTGAGCCTTCTAAAGGAAGAAGAGTGGACACCTAAGAAAACCAGGACTTTGTCAAGGAAAGAAATGGGGGCAGCAGAAACTAGGGAGGTGAATTCCTGCCCTTGTGAATCTAAAGTGCTGGCTTTGAATAACCCTCTAAAAGCAGGATATTTCTTTGGCATCTCTGTCTCTTTTATAGAAGGGTTATACTCCTACGGAAAACAGTATGGAAGTTCCTCAAAAATTTAAAAACAGAACTACCATCTGATTGAGCAATCCCATTGGAGTGTATACTCAAAAGAACTGAAAGCAGAATGTCAAAGAGATATTTGCACACCCAGGTTTATAGCAGCACTATTCAGGACAGCGAGGAGGTGGAAGCAGCCCAAGTGTCCATTGACAAGTGAATAGATAAACAAAATGTGGAATACATATGCAACAACAACAGGATATCCTTTAAAAAGGAAGGATACCTTGTCAAATGCTATAACATGGATGAGCCCTGAGGGAATTATGCTAATTGAAATAAGCCAGTCACAAAAAGACAAATAATATGAATCTCGTTTTATGAGATGTAAAATGCAGTAAAATACAGGGAAATATAAAGTAGAATGGTGATTACCAGAAGCTAGGGGGAAGAGGAAAAGGAAAGTTGTTTTTTAATGGACAGTGGTTCAATATGCAAGATGAAAACGTTCTGGAGGTACGCTGTGTAACAGTGTGAATATACTCAGCATAATACCGAACTGGACACTTAAACGTGGTTGAGATGGTAAATTTCATGTGTTTTCAAAGTCAGAATGAATTTTTATATGGAAAAATGAGTTTATAAGTCCCTTTATACATCCATTTTTAAACAAAACATGTTTCTGATTAAAAACAGGAAAAATGGGCTTGGCACCTGTGGCTCAAGCGGCTAAGGTGCCAGCCACATACACCTAAGGTGGCGGGTTTGAATCCCCAGCCCGGGCCCACTAAACAACAATGATGGCTACAACCAAAAAATGGCCAGGCGTTCTGGCAGGCGCCTGTAGTCCCAGCTACTTGGGAGGCTGAGGCAGGAGACTCGCTTGAGCCCAGGAGTTGGAGGTTGCTGTGAGCGTGATCT
>NW_003852403.1:35113685-35141965 GCF_000181295.1 Otolemur garnettii
AAAATAAATAAATAAAAATAAAAACAGGAAAAATAAAAGGAATAAGGATTGGCTTGGCGTAGCTCAGTGGTTACAGCGCCAGCCACATTCACCAGGGCTGGTAGCTTCGGCCGGATTCTGGCCTGCTAAACAATCACAACTACAATCAAAAAAAAAAAAAAAAATAGCCGGGCATTGTGGCGGGCACCTGCAGTCCCAACTACTCAGGAGGCTGAGGCAAGAGAATCATAAGCCCAAGAGTTGGAGGTTGCTGTGAACAGTGATGCCACAGCATTCTACTGAGAGCGACATAGTGAGACTCTGTCTCACAAAAAAAAAAAAAAAGGGAATAAGTCTCACTTAAAATAATGCAAAAAGAGAAAGAAAAATAATGAAAACAATGCAAAATGTTCAACAATAAAGGGTTCTTTTTCTTATATAAAATACAAGCAAAGGATAGACATACGTAAAATAGATAGAGCATGAGACCAGATATGCAGTCTCAGAAATCCTTCAATAAAAACAAGGCAAGGTTTTGTTTGAGACAGTCTCACTTTGTCGCCCTGGGTAAAGTGCCATGGTGTTAGCATGGCTCACAGAAACCTCAAACTCCTGGCTTAAGCAATTTTCCTGCCGCATTCTCTCTACTAGGTAGGACTACATCACCCAGATAATTTTTCTATTTTTTTTAGAAAAAAAAGTTGGGGGGGGTCTCACTTTTGCTCAGGATGTCTTGAACTCCTGAGCTCAAGTGGCCTCAGCCTCTCAGAGAACTAGGGTTACAGATGTGAGCCACTGCACCTGGCCTAGATGATGTAAAATTAAGTATCACAAAAGACCATCCCATATTTCTACCCACAGAGAGTGTATCTATGATTCACAATTATGTTAATGAAATAATTTTCTTTTCAATCACATTTTATTTAATTTTAAAAATCCTTTGCCTGGTTTATCATAAAAATTCATACATATTTCTAATTCTGTTTTATAATATCAGGATTGGGTTAATTTTAGAATGAATCTCCTCTTCCAATTTTGTAGAAAATTTAATAATCTAAGAAGATTTTTATCCTTTGGCATCTAGAAACCCTTGGTACTTAGTTACACATAGCAATGCCAGTTTGAGAGGCAAAGTATAGGCATAGATTTTCTGGAAGATAGTTCCCTCTGTGGTCAATTATAGGGAACAAGATAAGTGAATAATGCAGCCACATGAGAGATTATTAGACAGTCATTAAAAAGAATTAGGAAGAATCTATTTTTTTATTATATATATATGTATATATATATATGGTTTTTTTTTTTTTTTTGAGACAGAGTCTCTGTGTTTTCTACTCTGTGACCCTTGGTAGAGTGCTATGGAGTCATAGCTCACAGCCACTTCAACCTCTTGGGCTCAAGTGTTCCTCTTGCCTCAGCCTCCTGAGTAACCAGGAGAATCTATTTTTTTAAATGGGGGAAATGCTTATTCTACCAAATGAGTAAAAAGAAAAACAGAATGCAACACAAATGCTGTTTGATCACAGCTATAAAAGAAACAGATAACAGTAACAATGGTGGAAATTTTAAACATATATATAGGAAAACACTCCAAAAGAAATGGATTAAATAGATCAAAATGTTAACAGTGGTAGTCTTTGGGTGATGGATCTGAAGAAGAATTCTTCCTATTTTCAAATTTTCTTGTTTTTTTTTTCTTCATATCTTATATATGACATGTCTAAAATGTTTACTGAAAGATAAATGAGATGAATTAAGAAAATACTTGCAATGCGAAGGTCTCACTTACAAAAACCTGGATTTTATAAACCCTATTTTGGTTGTTCAGAAGACTCATACCACCTCCTACATCCTCCTTTTTTTATTTTTAATGTGCTTTTAGCAGTTGAGGTCAATATAAAAATACTACTGTAAACAAAAATAAAAATAGATTTAAAATCAAGTGGCTCAGTTTTCTCAGTGATTTAACTCCATAATTATTTAAAATTTTATTTGTGTAATAATAAAAATTCATATTATAATAGTACTGTATAAAAGATATGTTAATATAGAACAAAATTAAGTTGTTTCAAACAGGATTAAAATAGAAGTCTTATACCAAGAAATATGAAATTGTTGCTCAAAGGGTATTCAGTTGACCCTTGAACAACATGGGCTTGAACTTGGCAGGTCCATTTACATAAAAATTTTTCTCCATCTTTGCTACCCTGAGATAAAATCAGCTCATTCTTTTCCTCCTCATCCTCAGCCTACTCAATGTGATGACCACTTAATGAATAGTAAATATATTTTCTCTTCCTTGTGATCTTCTTAGTATTTTTTCTCTAGCTTACTTTATTATAAGAATACAGTACACAGCGGGTGGCACCTGTAGCTCAGAGGAGTAGGGAGCCAGCCCCATATGCTGGAGGTGGAGGGTTTAAACCCACCCCTGGCCATTTTCTGGCTAAAAAAAAAAAAAAAAAAAGAATACAGTACAGATATAACATACAAAACATGTGTTATGTTATTAATAAGGGTTTCAGTGAATAGTAGGCTATTGGTAGTTAAGTTTTTGTAAAGTCAAAAAAGCTATATGTGGAATTTTTTTTTAGACAGTCTCACTCTGTTGCCCAGGCTGGAGTGCCATGGTATCAGACTAGCTCACAACAAACTCCTAGGTTCAAACAATCCTCCTACCTCCTACTCCAAAGTAGCTGGGAATACAGGTGCCTGTTGACTATCCCAATTGTTGGGTGGTGATTTCTCACGGGGAGAGAAGGACGGTTTGGCCTCAGGTGCAAGCTTGCTCCTGGAATTGTATGAAAGCAAGAAATGACTACTACTCTGGGTGGCAGTAGCAAAATGTCCTTATTCAATAATCACCTTTTATAGTAAACTAATCACATACACCACATTGATCAATAATCCTAACATCCCTTATTCTTATCTTAAACTATAGAAAAGACAGAAAGTCCAGGCAAGTAAGATAACCATCTTAAGACCAGCCTCAAGCTATTACTCTCTAAAGACCTAAAACAACCCTACATTATCTGACTTCTATTGTCAAAGTTAAAGGTCAGGATAAACAGGGGAGTAAAACTTTTTTTCTTCCATGTACTCAATTAAGTTTCTGAGAAACAGGCTCAATGACTCTGTTTTCCTGTGGCTTTAGAGTGCCCCCCCCCCCATTATGATGGAGTGTTCCTTCACTCACATCAACCTTTGAGTCATGTCCCCTGCACAGATGGGCCATTTCAACCCTTATCTGGCAGGTTGACTGACTGCACAGTCAGGGTTCCATGCAGGAGGTTGTTACGCCTTGCCCGAAGGCCCCAACCATGCTCTCCCAGGTTGCTAGGCCTCGACAAAGACGCACAATACTCTCCAGTCTTTTTGCTCAGTTTCTGGAATTAAAAGAGCACATTTCATTTAGTTAGTTTTATGTGGGAATTCATCCCACAGGTGCCTAAGATGACATTTGGCTAATTTTTCTATTTCTAGTATAGACAGGGGGATCTCACTCTTGCTCAGGCTGATTTCAAACTCCTGAGCTCAAGTGATCCTTGGGCTTCTTAGAGTGCTAGGAGTACAGGCATGAGTCACTGTGCCAGGCCTGTATGTGGATTTTCAACTACTTATGGGGTCAGTGCCCTAAGCTTCACATTGTTCAAGACTGAACTGCAATTCAAAAATTTCCTGAAAATACATCTATGTGAAGAAGTCATTTCATTTCATCTCTCGCTTACATAGTGCATGTATTACAGTTTGAGATGTTGCTTGGGTTTGTTCCATTTAAATGCTCTTTAATAGTGCTGTTAATTCTGTTCTGGCAAGCACAGCTTTACATAAACATAAACAATGTGAAAATTTCTGAGATTAATTTAGATTCTGTCTCTTGAGGCCAGAAGTCTGAGGTTGTTGTAAACTATGGCACCATAGCACTTTACCAAGGGTGACAAAGTGGGACTCTGTCTCAAAAAAAAAAAAAATTTAGATTCTGTCTTTGGGACACACTGCATTGTGTGATGTAAGATGATGGAATGTCCTGGTGTAGGTGAGATAGTTCTGGTTTTGGACTGCAAACTCTGATAAGACTCAAGTTTCTGGCTTGGCGCCTGCGGCTTAAGTGGCTAAGGCGCCAGCCACATACACCTAAGGTGGCAGGTTCGAATCCAGCCCGGGCCGGCCAAACAACGATGGCTGCAACCAAAAAAAAAATAGCCAGGTGTTGTGGCGGGTGCCTGTGGTCCCAGCTATTTGGGAAGCAGAGGCAGGAGACTCATTTGAGCCCAGGAGTTGGAGGTTGCTGTGAGCTGTGATGCCATAGCACTCTACATAGGGGGACAGCTTGAGGCTCTGTCTCAAAAAAAAAAAAAAAAAAAGAAAAGAAAAACTCAAGTTCCTGGACATTGCTCATTTGTGATCTTAACCAGAGTGGTCACAGGCAAGTTCTCAGCTAGAATCTGAAACTGCTGCTCTGCCCTGCCCAGGAGCACCTGCATGCAAAAATTAGAACTCAGTCTTCATAGGAGCTTTTGATTTAGACAGTGTGCATAACTGGAAGAGTGTTTTCAAATCTTAGCACTGGAGGCTTTATATTTGTGGCAGAAAAACTTTTGAAATAATTTTTCACATTCTCCATATCCTATGCTCTTTTTTCTTTTTTTTTTTGAGACAGAGCTTCAAGCTGTCCCCCTCGGTAGAGTGCCATAGCATCACAGCTCACAGCAACCTCCAACTCCTGGGCTCAAGTGAGTCTCCTGTCTCAGCCTCCCAAGTAGCTGAGACCACAGGCATCCACCACAAAGCCCGGCTATTTTTTGGTTGCAGCCATCATTATTGTTTTGTGGGCCCGGGCTGGATTTGAACCTGCCACCTTAGCTGTATGTGGCTGGCGCCTTAGCCACTTGAGCCACAGGCGCCAAGCCCTAAGCTCTTCTAAGCAAGATACTCCTGGTATTTTCTCCCCTCGGGGTTTTTTTTTTTTTGGCATGAGGAAAGCAGAAGTTATCATGAAACAGCTTTTATTTTGCAAAAGTTCAAATTCTGTTAGATTCTGCTATGTGTTCCAAGAGACACTTTGAGGGCAATAAGAGGATGAAATAAATATCTCCCTGTCACTAAAAAGGGGGTGTTTGGGGCTGAGAGGATTCCTGAGATGTTGAGATCCCTTGGTGCAGTGGCCAGAGGCTAAAGCTAGTGCTCAGTGAGGAGGACTGTGTGGTGAGATGTACCTTGAGATACTGAGAACTAGGGACTGGGCCCCCAACCTCAAAGATCCTTGGCATCTGCCAGTCACACAGAAGCCATGGAGCCCAATCTAGAGTAAGTTTTTCTAGGCATCTAGCAGATACTCATGCAGATGATAGGAAAGGGCCTCTCCATACCTGGGCACACTGGGCAAGACCCCAGAACCTTGAGTCAAATCTTGTGAGGAAAGCCCTAGAATGGCTGAGGTATCACTTTTTGCCACTCCAGTGGAATCATGTTACAGTTGGTTTTAATTAAATTTAAAATTAATAAAATAACTATGTTTCTTACATCTGAATTTAAGCACATTCCTGCTATGTCCGTCTGAGCCTCTATTTCTTCATAGATTCCTAAAGATCAAAACACTTGCCTCACAGCGCCTCTGTGAGGATTAAGTGAGGTATATTTAAGTGCCTATGGTGATGCTTGGGAATATTTAGTAGGTGCTCAGTGTTTATTCTTTAAAAAATTGTTGGCTGGGTGCCTGTGGCTCAAGCAGATAAGGCACCATCCACATACACCTGAGCAGGCAGGTTTGCCTCCAGCCCAGGCCCACCAAACAACAATGACGGCTGCAAACAAAAAAATAGTTGGGCGTTGCGGCAGGTGCTTGTAGTCCCAGCTACTTGGGAGGTGAAGGCCGGAGAATCTCTTGAGCCCAGGAGTTGGATGGTGCTGTGAGCTGTGATGCCACAGCAATATACCCAGAGCGACAGCCTGAGGCTCTGTCTCAAAAAAAAAAAAAAAAAATCGTTGAGGCTGAATGTGGAGCTCATGCCTGTAATCCCAGCACTTTAGGAGGCTGAGGTGGGAGAATCACCTGAGGCTGGGAATTCAAGACCAGCCTGGGAAACACAGTGAAAATGGGGTAGCACATGCCTGTAGTCTCAGCTACTCAGGAGGCTGAGGCAGGAGGATCACTTGAGCCAAGGAGTTTGAGGTGGAAGTGAGCTAGGATTGATTGCACAGCTGTACTCTAGCCTGGGCTACAGAGTGAGACCCTATCTCTTTAAAACAAAACACCAAACGAATGATAAACCACAAAACCCCAAATCTCCTGGTTTTGGAATGGAGAAAGGAAAGGCCAAAATTATGAAGCCTCTGCTGGGCTGTTAAAGGAAGGGAGCCACCCCGTTTCAAAACATTAATGAGTTTCTGATATACAAAAGTAGGCCCTAAGTCAACGAGAAATCATTCTGCATAATAAATTGAAAGGGATAACCTTGGGGAAAGCTGGAGATTGAAAGGTCTGAAGTGAGATGCTTAAGCTCCAAGGCTGGAGAGATCCATGACTGGAAATTGAACATGTAGAGAATAAGGGCTGGGAAGAAAGGGGTCCTCTCAGATGGGGTGGCTGGAGGGCTTTTTACTTGTAAGAACTCATTTCTTAATTTTCTTTTCTTTTTTTTTGTAGAGACAGAATCTTACTTTATTGTCCTCGGTAGAGTGCCATGGCGTCACACAGCTCACAGCAACCTCCAACTCCCAGGCTTAGGCGATTCTCTTGCCTCAGCCTCCCGAGTAGCTGGGACTATAGGCGCCCACCACAAAGCCCAGCTACTTTTTTGTTGCAATTTGGCCAGGTCCGGGTTCAAACCCACCACTCTCGGTATATGGGGCCAGTGCCCTACTCATTGAGCCATAGGAGCTTCATTTCTTAATTTTCATTGAGAATTCCCTATTTCCCTCATCCAAACTTCTACTAATGTTAGCATCTTATATAACCATACTACTGTTATTAGTACCAAGAAATCAACACTGTTATGCTATTGCTAAAGGCCTTTTTGCATTTTATCAGTTTTTCTGCTAATGTTCCTTTTCTGTTCCAGAGTCCTAAGCAGGATGCTGCATTGCACTCACTTATTATTTCTTGAGTCTCTTGAAGTATGGAACAGTTTTTCATTTCTTTCCTAGTTTTTTATGACATTCCTGTCATGCCTTTCCCGTGAAACTTTAACTTACTCTAATCTAGTAACAGTGCTAAGTGGAGAATGGGCCCCAACTCCCAGTCAAATGATGGGGAGGGTTTACCATATCTTGGTAAGAATAGCTGGAGTTGCAGAGTTGGAGCATAAGCTAATGGGAAATAAGAGAGGCAATTATGATGGGGGAATGGTGGAGCAACAGGGAAAGCAGGGAATTTGGAAGAGGGACTGCAAGATAATGTTTGCCCTAGGGCCTGCAAGTAGCAAATCCTAGAAGCAAAGAAGATAAGCTGAATGCAGTGTAGAAAATATGGCTTTGTCAGATCTAATAGGACCGTCACTGAAAACTACTGACAATACAATGTTAAGTAAATGTAATCTGCCCAAAAAAACCCTGTGACTATAGTTTGAAACCTAAGTGTGAGTATGTGTTTTCATGTGAGAAGGTGAGGACAGGGTGGGAATAGGAGTGAATGAACTGAATGTGGTTTACAGTTTAACACAATAGACAGCCTTTTTTTTTCCGTTTTTTTTGGGACACAGACTCTTACTATGTCACCCTCAGTAGAGTGCCATGGCATCACAGCTCACAGCAACCTCAAACTTTTGGGCTTAAGCAATTCTCTTGCCTTAGCCTCCCAAGTAGCTGGGACTACAGGCGCCCACCACAATGCCTGGCTATTTTTTTGTTGCAGTTGTTTAGCTGGCCTGGGCCGGGTTTGAACCCACCACCTTGGTGTACAGTACGGCTGGTGCCGTAACTACTGTGCTACAGGCGCCGAGCCCACAATAGACAGTTTTGAAAGTTAAGTGATTATCACTGGTTATAAGGTTAGGGATGAGTTAATTTTTCTTTTTTTTCTTTGAGACAGTCATTCTACTCTGTCATCCTGGATAGAGTACAGTGGCATCCTCATGGCTAACTATAACCTCAAACTCTGGGATCAATCGATCCTCTTGCCTCAGCCTCCTGAGTAGCAGGGACTATAGATGCATTAAGATATCTGGCTAATTTTTCTATTTTTAGTAGAGAAGGGAGTCTTGCTTTTGCTCAGGCTGGTCTTAAAGTCCTGAGCTCAAGCAATCCTTACTTTGGCCACTTGGATTGCTAGGATTATAGGCATGAGCCACTGTGCCTAGCCTACTATTTTTTTTTTTTATAAATCATATTTTCCATGTTGTTTCCTACAAAAACCATGTATCCTATTTATAATGAGAGAAAAGTAATAAATTTTATATTTTATTTATTTATTTTTTCGAGACAAAGTGTCATTATGTCACCCTTGGTAGAGTGCTGTGGCATCACAGCTCACAGCAACCTCAAACTCTTGGACTTACACAATTCTTTTGCCTCAGCCTCCCAAGTAGCTGGGAATACAGGCGCCTGCCACAATGCCCCACTATTTTTTCTTTTTGAAATCTTGTATTTTAAATGAATAAAACTATAAAAAAAATTCCCAAACATGAGCTGGGCATGTTGGCTCACACATGTAATCCTAGCACTGTGGGAGGCTAAGGCAGGTGGACTATCTGAGCTCAAAGGTTCTAGACCAGCCTGAGCAAGAGAGAGACCACATCTCTATAACAAAGCCAGGCGTGGCTTGGCACCTGGAGCACTACAGCACCAGCCACATGCACCAGACAGGCCAGCTAAACAATGACAACTGCAACAAAAAGAAATTGCTGGGCGTTGTGGCAGGCGCCTATAGTCCCAGCTACTTGGGAGGCTGAGGCAAGAGAATTGCTTAAGTCCAAGAGTCTGAGGTTCCTGTGAGCTGTGACGCTGTAGCACTCTACCGAAGGTGACATAGTGAGACTCTGTCTCAAAAAAAAGAAAAAAATAGTCAGGTATTGTGGCGGGTGCCTTGTGGCGGGCATTGTGGTAGTGCCAGTTATTTGGGAGGCTGAGACAAAAGAATCGCTTGAGCTCAAGAGTTTAAAGTTGTGGTGAGCTATGATACCATGGCACTCAACCCCAGGGCAACTGAGTGAGACTCTGTCTCAAAAAAAAAAACGCCAAACAGAGATGATCAGGTTATAGGAAATCAATTTACATTCACCAGACTATCAATAGCTTTATTTATAAAACAGAATATCAATTTTATTTAGTTATGTTCAAGATCTATGACAGTAACTGAGGCTATATAAAGAGAGTTTAGAGGCTTGGTGCCTGTAGCTCAGTGAGTAGGGTGCCAGCCACATACACTGAAACTGGCTGGTTCTAGCCTGGCCATGCCTGCCAAACGACAACTGCAACCAAAAAATAGCTGGGCATGTGGCAGGTGCCTGTAGTCCCAGCTACTCAGGAGGCTAAGGCAAGAGAATCGCTTAAGCCCAAGAGTTTGAGGTTGCTGTGAGCTGTGACACCACAGAACTCTACATAGTGAGATACTGTCTCAAAAAAAAAAAAAAAAAGAGGGTTCAGAATCAATCCTTTCTCACAGGGAGATTATTGTTTGTGTGATACCTGTGGCAAAGGAAGCTAAAGGAACAGTTAGACAAATATTTAATTATATTTCTTTGATGAATAAAATAAAGGCTAACTAGATGTACATGCATTTTATTAACATGCAATGTGATTTAGTGTAGTGTAATTTTTTTTGTCCTCTGATTTGGGAAATGCTTACATTTCTTGGATGAAGATTCAAGAGATGTTCTACTACACATTAGCAGCACACTGCCAAAGCAGCTCTTAAGGTGATAAAATTTGAAGCATGCTTATTATTAGCTCTGCTAGGTCGACTTGCTAATTTCAATGTCAGAAAGACCTTGCCCCACATTTTAAGAGTAGGGCAATGGAATAATAATAACAACTACATTTAATGGGCATTTACTTTGTGTCAGGCATTTTACATTGGTCATATCATTGGATCATTCACAGCAAAGAAATACCACAGGTCCAATAATCTCTGCTCCAAACCCTGGGGAGCAGACATGTTTCTCCAGTGAGAATATTTTGGAATTTAGGAAGAAGTTGGTATTCTTTGGAATACAGTAGATAAACAACATATTTTTTTTAACAGTTAAAATGCACATGAGACTGCATCCTGTAATGAAACATTAATATTAATATTTCTTCAAAGAAATGTATGGAAATTCATACTAAGTGGAATAAAGACCACAAATAATAATTTATTTGCATAAATAAATTAGTAAATTTATTGGTAAATGAAATAGCAGGATAATAGAGACCATACATACTATAAGTTTCCAATTTCTTTTGTCACTTGTGGAAAACTTATTTGTAAAGAAATTTTGAAGTAAAATTTTAAACTTATACTGAGAAGAACTAGTAGATAACACATATACATGTAATAAATGTTCATCACTTCTAGTTGTTTGAGAATCCTAGAGAATAGGTTATACCAATATTATCACTATCTATGAACCAGGCTGGATGACGAACCAGAAATAGGACCGTCAAGTGATAAAGAGGCATCACCACAGAAAGCCTTCTTACAGACTTTTCCCAGTGTCATCTGTTTAACACAGGTTTGTGTCTAATCAGTTTCTCTTTAATTGAGTAAACTGCCATGAGCTCTTGCTCACTGATAAATGCACATTGTTCAAGGCCAGCAATTAACTGGTCACACATTTCACCATATGATCTATGGAGATTTTTTCACCTGTGCTCACAATGCCATCATCACTACTGCTCCTGTCTTCATACTGCTCTGCGTCTAACACCATCTCAGCAATTTCCCCATCACTCAAAGGATGCACTATTATTAATGTTTAGCATTTCATCAATGTCAACTTCTTCTATTTATACTTTCAGCTGAGAAGCTTTTGGCTTAAGTAATGAGCTTTGATACCATTGTTTTCTCATTAGTATCTTTAAATCCTTCAAAATCTTCGTCGGCGAGATCATTTTCAAACATCATTGTAGCCCAAAGTCTGTGCCAAGCATTAAAGTTGACTTATCAACATCGGTCCAAGCATTAGCAACTGTGTAGAATGGCATCCTTAAAACTAAATTCTTTAAGGAAGTCCTGGATTTTCAGGCCTCTGTCAACTGAAGCAAGCATGCTGTTCAAAAAAAAAGTGTTTACATTTGCTCTTCATGGATCGTAGAATACCTTGGGCACAAGGCTGAATGACAGATGTCACATTTAGGGGAAAGTAAATGCCCAAAACATTGCTTTTTACAAGAAGTTCAGGAGAGGATGTGCAGAACAGTTGTCTCGAAATGACAAAATTTTGCAGTTGTCCTCCAGTCTAGCCTGTCTGCAGTGAGCTCGTGCTGCAGGCACAAAGTGCTTATTAAACCAGTCAGAAAAGATTTCTCTTGTTACTGAAGCTTTCTTGTTTGCATAGTAATAGACAGGTAAATTGTGCACACCTTTAAAACATCTTGGATATAGGATTTTTCCAATCACTGCCAGTTTTATCTTGTGTGTGCCTGCAACATTAGCACACTCAAGAATAGTTAACCTTTGCCTGGCATCCTTGAAATCTGTTGTTGTGCTTTTGTCACCCATTGTTAAGGTTTTTCTAGGAAGGTAACACCAGTACAAAGCTGTTTCATCAGCATTGTAAATTTGTTCAGAGTTAAGGTTTTCATCAGATACTATCTTAGCAAATTCATCAATGTAATTGGCAGGAGTTTTATAATTAGCAGCAGCTTTTTCACCACAGATTTTAAGATACTTGATACCATGCCGTTTTTAAAATTTCTGCAACCAGCCTTCCGAATATTCACACTCCCTTCAATGTTCAGTTCTTGGTGGTACATTCTAGCTTGTTTCATGACCAACAGACCAGTCAATGGCATATCTTTACTTTGCTGTCAAATCCATTTGATCAATACACGGTCAAGATCTTTGTTTTTGGCCCTGTGCAATGTTTTTCTATTTTTCATTAGTTCTTGGTTATCACTGTCACTGTAAAATTTCAACAACTTGTCTTTCTGTTTCTTTAAGTCATATATTGTGGTGGTTCCCACACCATATTCTTCAGTAAGACACTTCACAGACAGACCACCATCAAGGTCTGCAGTAACTCCACGTTCTGAGCTATTGATAAAGACAGATGGTTCCTTTTCTTCTTTTCACTGTTATCCATAGGTATATCTGTAACTCTTTGGGACATTTTTCAGCACAATTAATCCCTAAGTCACAAAATGTCATCAAATAGCAGAGGCATGTGTGACTGTTGGATACAGATGTTGAGATAGCAAAGGCTTCACATTTTTGTTCACAGTAGGATTTGTTGCTAAATAGTCCTGGTGCCAAACTTATAAAAACACTTTTGGATTTCAGTATTTTGTTTTGTTTTTGTTCTTATTTTGGAATTGCAGAGCAGAGACTGTGGACCTGTATCAAAAATATTTTAATGATTAAAAGATCGAGGCTTAATTATTACCTTGCCCAAGGTTATGCTACTAGTAGTGTCTTTTCTGTTTGTATTCAGTCTCCTAAAATTTGGTCACTTTACTAGAGAGAAGAAAGTTTTTGGTATTATTTGTCAAGATGATTTGAGTTGGAGTATTTTTAGAAAAGAAATATGATACTATGGAAGTTTAACTGACGTAGGAGTTGAGACCCATGCTGGATAACATGGAGTTGCCTTGGCAAGAAGTTGGAATTCCTAAATTTATGACCATCAAATATAGATTTTTCTTTTTGTACCAAATGATGTGTTTGGTGCTTATGTGCCTTGTAACTCTCTGCTCCACAATGAGTAATCAGGAAAAATAAAAGAGCTCATTTTAGATGTCCCAAACACTCCCACAAATATTCCCTAAATATCTATTCATTTTGTTTGCTTGTTTTTTAACTATTCTATAAATTATACATCCCAACTGTGACTCAGAATTGTTAATCAAGTTCAGAATTAAAACACATTTTAGATATTCCTTTTTTTTTTTTTTTTTTTTTGGTAGAGACAGAGTCTCACTTTATCACCCCTTGGTAGAATACCATGGCGTCACATAGCTCACAGCAACCTCTGGCAATTCTCTTGCCTCAGCCTCCCGAGTAGCTGGGACCACAGGCGCCTGCCACAATGCCCAGCTACATTTTAGATATTCTTATAAACTGTTTCCTTCAATTGGAACTTAAAAAGAATTCATTAAAAATTTTAATGACTTTTAGGGCGCCAGCCACATATACTGAGGCTTGTGGGTTTGAGTCCGGCCAGGGCCTGCTAAACAACAATGACAACAACAACCAAAAAAATAGTTGGGCATTGTGGTAGGAGCCTGTAGTCCTAGCTACTGGGGAGGCTGAGGCAAGAGAATTGGTTAAGCCCAAGAGTTTGAGGTTGCTGTGAGCTATGACACCATGGCACTCTACTGAGGGGCAACATAGTGAGACTCTGTCTCAAAAAAAAAAAATTTAATGACTTTTAAGCTTCTATGGTTTGGGCCTTATTTTATGTACTCTTGTAAGTTCTTATTAGAAGGCCAACTTTTCTCCCTCATTCTCATCATCCTCACATTTGTTTAGATCTTCATGAAATGTTTAGTATGAACGATCACAAAAACCCAAAGACTGCTGATTCAGTCCTAAGTCTTCCTCTCTCCCTATTGGGTATAAGAGCAGTGTTCTGGGCTGGAAATGTTATAAAAATGAGTAAAGTACAGTTCCCATAATCTAAAAGTTTAAATTCTAATAAGTACATATGATAAATATATGAAATGACGGAAAAAAAGCAGCTCAGAGCCCTCTGAGCTATGCAAAAGTTAACAGACCCACAGAGACTAGAATAGAGGACTTCAACTCACTTCCCCTAATCCTTGTACTAATGGTAGGAATGGGGCATTTTATTCTTTTTTTTTTTTTTGCAGTTTTTGTCAGGGGCTGGGTTTGAACCCACCACCTCCGGTATATGGGGCTGGTGCCTCACTCTTTTGAGCCACAGGCGCCACCCGGGGCATTTTATTCTTGATTAGCTATTTCACCTTAATGTTCCTGGAATTTGTGATCAAGAGAACAGAGAACAGAGTATCAATGGATAGTTCACATCAATTAAATTTTATTTAATTTTATATACACTATTTTTTTTTTTTTTATTTTGAGACAGAGTCTCACTGTTGCCCTTGGTAGAGTGCCCTGGCATCATGAGCTCATAGCCGAGCTCAAACTCTCGGGCTTAAAGTGATTCTCTTGTCTCAGCCTCCCAAGTAGCTGGGACTACAGGCACCCACCATAACACCCATTGCTGTCATTGTTTTGGCAGGCTGGGGCTTGCTTCGAACCTACCAGATCATGTGTATGTGGCGGGCGCCATAGCCACTGAGCTACAGGGGCCAAGACATAATTTGATATACACTATTATATTAAATTATATATCAGTGTAGTTAATATACATAATTATATATTAATATAAATTCTTAGTAAATAAGTTAGAAACTGCCACTTTTTTTTCCTTTAAAAACTCATTTGTGGCTCAGTGCCTGTGGCTCAAGGGGCTAAGGTGCCAGCGATATACACCTAAGCTCGTGGGTTCTAATTCAGCCCAGGCCTGCCAAATAACAATGATGGCTGCAACCAAAAAATAGCTGGGCGTTATGGCAGGTGCCTGTAGTCCCAGCTACTTGGGAGGTGGAGGCAAGAGAATCACTTGAGCCCAGGAGTTGGAAGCTGCTGTGAGCTGTGATGCCACAGCACTCTACCCAAGGTGACAGCTTGAGGCTCTGTCTAAAAAAAAACATTTATAAGTTCTACCCACTAAAACATGTTCAAGGCAATTTGAATCTATGCTTCTAGGCTGTGGTTCTCAAACTTGGCTCAAATAAACTCTCCACTGGTATTGCTTGCTTCACCCCCGCCCCCCTTTTAGACTGACAAAAATCCAACAAGGATTTTCCCCCTCAGGAGAGGAAGAGATCATATTTGCTTGATCACTCTCAAATTATTTGCTCCATTGGTCTATCCTATTCAATTTTAACAATAACTACAGTTTATTGAGTAACTTCCGTGTGCCATGCTGGCACATAGAGAAGCGAGCACTTTAAAAAAGCATTGGACTCAGAAAGAATTGACTTACCTTTGCCCAGTATTACAAACTCTTTTTTTTGAGACAGAGTTTCACTTTGTCACCCTTGGTAGAATGTCATAGTGTCATAGCTCACAGCAACCTCAAACTCTTGGGCTCAAGTAATTCTCTTGCCTCAGCTGAGACTTACAAGTGCACGTCACAATGCCTGGCTATTTTTCAAGAGATGAGGTCTTGCTCTGGCTCAGCCTGGTCTCTGAACTCCTGAGTTCAAGGAATCCACCCACCTTGGCCTTCCAGAGTTGCTAGGATTACAGGTGTGAGGCACTCTGTCTGGCTGTCAGTAACAGACCCCAGAAGCCACCCATCTGTTTGATTATACAGACCTACTATTTTTTTCTCCCTTATTTCAACATCCTTTTTCCTTTGCTTTGAGAAAACTTTCTCCATTCATACCTTTCCCTGTCACTTTATAAAAGAAAGGCATACCCTTTTTTTTGGTTGAGACAGAGTCCCACCCCAAGCTCTGAGCAGAGTACAATGGTATCATTGCTCACTGCAACCTCAGACTTGGGCTATGGGCATCCTGTTGCCTCAGCCTCTGGAAGCTCTAGGATTACAGGTGCTCGTCAAGGCCTGGCTGGGTTTTTCTTTTTTTATTTTTTTAGAGACAGAGTCTCACTTTATCACCCATGGTAGACTGTCGTGGCATCACAGCTCACAGCAACCTCCAGCTCTTGGGCTTAGGCGATTCTCTTGCCTCAGCCTCCCGAGTAGCTGGGACTACAGGCGCCGGCCACAACACCCAGCTATTTTTTGTTGCAGTTTGGCCGGGGCTGGGTTTGAACCTGCCACCCTCAGTATATGGGGTTGGCACCTTACTCACTGAACCACAGGTGCTGCCCGGTTTTTCATTTTTTTAATGAGTTGTGGTCTCACTTTGGTTCACACAAGTCTCAAACTCCTGAGCTCAAGCAATTCTCGAGCCTCAGCTTCCCACAGTGCTGGGATTACAGGCATGAGCCACCATACCTGGCATATCCTTGCTTATCAGAAATATTATAGTACCTCATCTCTAGGAGTAAAAATTTGTTTGCCCAAATGTGATATGGTGAAGTACATATTTGGTCTTTGTCCTGTTCCCTGGCGTACAAGTCCTGAAATCCTTGGAATGACTGGGGCTCAAAAACTGATACCCCAAAATATGGCACTTTAACACGTTGAATTAAAGCAGCACTCAATGTCTCTAGGACCCTCCCTCTGCCATGCCCCTAACCCTCTGTCTCTCCCAAAGCACAGGATAAGGCTATTCTCTGAAGCTCCCTTACCTACCTAAAAATCAGACCCCAAAGAAGAACACAGTAGTCTTCTGCCCCCTCCTTGAAATTTCATATCTATCTCTAGAACAGATAGATGCAATCAGACCCGTCTGGCCTTTTTAAAGAAAAAGGAATGTGGCTTGGTGCCTATAGCTCAGTGATTAGGGTGCCATCCACATACACCTGGTCTGGCAAGTTCGAAGCCATCCTGGGCCTGCCAAACAACAATGATGACTACAACAAAAAAATTGTCAGGTGTTGTGGCAGGTGCTTGTGGTCCTAGCTACTTGGGAGGCTGAGGCAAGAAACTGGCTTAAGCCCAAGAGTTTGAGGTTGTTGTGAGCTGTGACACAACAGCACTCTATCAAGGGCAACATAGTGAGACTCTGTCTTAAAAAAAAAAAAGTGTGCATCTCAGGCTGATTCAAATTGTTGAGAATTATCATTTACAAGTTAATTTCTGCTTCCTGGGTCCTTTCATTTCCCTTGAAAATATTTACTCCTACACTTCCCACTTTCCTCTTCCCCATGGAGAGGGTATTTAAACTTCATTTATCTGGCCTTCTTCTTGAGTTTTCATATTTTGCATGACTCTCTGCACATTGTGTATAGACAATAAATTTGTTATGCTTTACTCTTATTAACCTGATATTGGGTGCTATTTTATTTTATTTTTATTTTTTATATCTCCCTTGGTAGAGTGCTGTGGTGTCACAGCTCACAGCAACCTCAAACTCTTGGGCTTAAGCCTTGCCTCAGCCTCCCATGTAGCTGGAACTACGGGCGCCTGCCACAACACTGAGCTATTTTCTTGTTGCAGTTGTCACTGCAAGTTGAGCTGCATTGGAACCCGCCAGCCTCACTGCATGTGGCTGGCACTGTAACCACTGTGCTATGGGTGCGGAGCCCTACTATTTTTTTTTGTTGTTGTTGTTGTAGTTGTCATTGCTGTTTAGCAGGCCCAGGCCAGGTTCAAACCCGCCAGCCCCAGTGTATGTGGCCAGTGCCCTAACCAGTGAGCCATGGGTACCAAGCCTGTGACTCTTAATGGTAGGGAAAAAAGGGGTCACCTGTTTTCTGCCCCTATACTTTGGTGACAAAGGTGTGGTGACTGAGATACCTGACTTGCTCTGAAGCCTGTTATTTTTTTTTTTTTTTGATAAAAGGATAGGAAAGAAAGGTGAGAATTTTTACTTTGAGTTCTCCCAAATCTTTGCATATAGAACTTGTTTGAGAATGGGAGGTAAAAAATTTTCTTTATCCCTTCTTTCTACATTCAGCTTGGCAGAAAACAATTTGAATTTTTTTTTTTAATTTGTTTTTTTTGCAGTTTTGGCGGCAGCTGGTTACTTCTGGTATATGGGGCTGGGGCCCTACTCCTTGAGCCACAGGCACCGCCCGACATAAAATAATGTTTGCAATGTGACTCTGCTGTAATCCTTTTCCCCTCCCATAGACAACCATTTTCCTGTGTGACATGAGAACTTGCTTGGCAAGCAGGTTGTTGGACGTGTGTGCAGATGGCAAACTGAAAGACTGGGATCTCCTATAAAAAGCTAATGAGCTGGCTCGGTGCCTGTGGCTCAAGTGGCTAAGGCGCCAGCCACATACACTTAAGGTGGCAGGTTTGAATCCAGCCCGAGTCCGCCAAACAACAATGGTGGCTGCAACCAAAAAATAGCCGGGCGTTGTGGCGGGCGCCCGTAGTCCCAGCTACTTGGGAGGCTGAGGCAGGAGACTCGTTTGAGCCCAGGAGTTGAAGATTGCTGTGAGCTGTGATGCCACAGCACTCTACCCAAGGGGACAACTTGAGGCTGTGTCTCAAAAAAAAAAGAAAAAATTGCTAATGAGCTGGCTCCGCGCCTTTGGCTTAAGCCGCTAAGGGCGCCAGCCACATACACCTGAGCTGGTGGGGTCAAATCCAGCCTGGGCCCGCCAAACAATGACAGCTGCAACCAAAAAATAGCCGAGTGTTGTGGCAGGTGCCTGTAGTCTCAGCTACTTGGGAGGCAGAGGTAGGAGAATTGCTTGAGCCCAGGAGTTGGAGGTTGCTGTGAGCTGTAATGCCATAGCACTCTACCCAGGGTGACAGCTTGAGGCTTTATCTCAAAAACAAACAAACAAACAAACAAACAAAAAAATCACCTAATGAGCTGACTGCTGCAGCTTGCAAGGTGTTGTCTTTTAGTTGCATTTGGGGTATGCTTTGGATCCTGAGAAGACTACATCTTTTTTTTTTTTTTAAACTTTATTTTTTTATTATTTTTGTTGTTGCAGTTTTGCCAGGGTTGGGTTTGAACTCACCACCCTCAGTATACCCTCAGTATATGGGGCTGACACCCTACTCACTGAGCCACAGGTACCACCCCTGAGAAGACTACATCTTGGTTAAGTCACAAAAGGCTAACTGGTTTTGTTTCTGATCATTTGGTAGGTACCTTCAGTTTAAAAGTGAATTAAAATAGCCAGCTGTTTGCTGTTTGTCCCAGCTGAAATCTGACAATAAGAGATTTGAAAAAGTTGTTTTTTTTTGTTTGTTTGTTTGTTTGTTTTTGTGAGGGTCTCACTCCATTGCCCTGCGTAGAGTGCCATGGTGTCATAGCTCAAATCCTAGGCTCAAGCAAACCTCCTGCCTCACTCAGCCTCCTGAGTACCTGGGACTACACCACTATGCCCAGTTAGTTTTTTCTGTTTCTAGTAGAGATGGGGGGAGTGTGTATCTTGCTCAGGCTGGTCTTGAACTCCTGAGCTCAAGCAATCCACACACCTTGGCCTCTGAAAAAGTTAGGATTATAGGTGTGAGTCCGCACAGGGCATTTTTTTTTTTTTTTTTAGAGACCTCGTTAGTCAAAAGTTTAGCTTTATTTATTTTTTTGAGACAGAGTCTCACTTTGTTGCTGTTGGTGGAGTGCCATGGTGTCACAGCTCACAGCAACCTCCAGCTCTTGAGCTAGGGTGATTCTCTTGTCTCAGCCTCCCAAGTTGCTGGGATTACAGGTGCCTGCCACAATGCCCAGCTATTTTTGTTGCAGTTGCCACTGCTGTTTTAGCTGGCTGGGGCCAGGTTCGAACTCGTCACCCTCGGTATATGGGGCTGGCGCCCTACCCACTGAGCCACAGGCACTGCCCAAAAGTTTAGCTTTATTAAAAGCTGAAATTCAGATTTTTTTTTTTTTTGACACAGAGCCTCAAGCTGTCCTCCTGGGTAGAGTGCTGTGGCATCATAGCTCACAGCAACCTCCAACTCCTGTGCTCAAGTGAATTTCCAATTTCCTGCCTCAGCCTCCCAAGTAGCTGGGACCACAGGCGCCCGCCACAACGCCCGGCTATTTTTTGGTTGCAGCTGTCATTGTTTGGTGGGCCCGTGCTGGATTTGAACCTGCCACCTCGAACCCGCCACCTTAGGTGTATGTGGCTGGTGCCTTAGCCACTTGAGCCACAGGCACCGAGTCGAATTTTTTTTTTTAAAGACTTCTCTGCTCTCTCTGGATCCTATTTCTCCCACAGGAATTTTTTTCAGTCCAATGAAAATTATTTTTTAATGTTTGGCCCATTTGTTTCCTTTCTTGTTGGCATTTTTGCTGAGAAAAATGTACAGTTTCATTGGGCTTTTTGGGAAGCTTAAGGTATTCCTAAACTGGCTTCTTTCAGACTTGTTCTTCCTTTTATTTTGGCCCCTACTTTCTTTTGTCACTTTCAATCTTTGATTGGTTCTCTTTAATCATTGGTATGCTACCCTTTCAGCCCCTACCATATCCACTTGGTGGTCAGTAGAGGAAAAATCACTAAAGGGAAACATTGGAATTTTTCCTACCACATAGAGACCTAGGGAAGATGTTCAGCAAGACTGCGTCCCCTTGAGGAACACAAAAAAGGTATCACAGACCCCCTTTGTGGGGTTTTCTGTGTTCTTCACAGAGCCTCAACAGTAGTGGGTAGATTCTAGGTCTAAAAGCTCCGCTCTCTTACAATGAGCTCCCCGATATCAAGGCTTTTGGCCCAAGAGTTACTTTATACTGTGAGAGAACACCTGATCATTAGTATGTGGTAATGAATCCCTGGCAAGAGCTACAACTTTAAAGGTAACTGGCCCGGCACAGGGCCTCATGCCTGTAATCCTAGCACCCTGGAGGGCCCAGGTGGGTGGGTCATCTGAGCTTAAGGGTTTGAGAGCAGCCTGAGAAAGAGCAAGACCTTGTCTCTAAAACTAGCCTGGTGGCTTGGCGCCTATAGCTTAGCGGCTAGGGTGCCACCCACATAAACCAGAGCTGATGGGTTAGAATCTAGTCTGGGCCTGCCAAACAAGGACAACTACAACAAAAAAAAATAGCAGGGTGTTGTGGCAGGCCCCTCTTGTCCCAGCTACTTGGGAGGCTGAGGCAAGAGAATCACTTCAGCCCAAGAGTGTGAGGTTGCTATGAGCTGTGATGTCATAGCACTTTACCAAGGGCAACAAAGTGAGACTCTGTCTCAAAAAATAAAAAACAAAGTAGCCTGGCATTGCCACAGGCACCTGCAGTCCTAGCTACTCAGGAGTTGAGGGAAGAGGATCACTTAAGCCCAAGAGTTTGAGGTTGCTGTGAGCTATGATGTCATGGCATTCTGCCAAGGGTGACAAAGTGAGGCTCTGTCTCAAACAAAAACATTTTTTTTTAAAGACAACCAACAACGTTTGCTATGAATGATTATTAATGTAGGGAGGAGTCATTTCTTTGTGCATTTAGGTAAGAAAAGCCTCAAATTTCTGGCGGAGTCAAACAGAAACTGATAATACATGGGAATTTTATACAAGAAAAGCCACTGGCTAGGTTGGTTTGGGGGTATCTTAGAGCCAGAGCTACAACCTGATACTTGCAGTTTGGGAAGGAGAACTCCTGGGGATGGGTTGGCTATAGAGTGGGCAGCTGGCACTGGGTTACCCACCAGCCAGGGGGATATCCTTGCCATGAAGAGCACTGTAGCAGTGTTGCACAGGCTAGCCCCATGATGTTTCCCTCTTGGGCTTTTATCACAGCTTTGGAAACCCAGGATTTAGTGTACCAATGGGATCCTCGATTTCAGGGGCTCTAGCCCTTTAGCTGTACCTGCCTTTCACATGTGGAAGTATTAGACCCAGGAAGCTGCAAATGTTTTCTTGGCCCTGTTATTTAGAGGCTTCCACCTTGAACCTGGTAATATAGTTAAGAAACAGAAACTAAACAAACAAACAAACAGAAACTATATATCAATAAGACAACTATCTAAAACTGTATTACAAAATATTGACTTTATAGGCCAGGCACGGTGGCTCACACCTGTAATCCCAGCACTCTGGGAGGCCAAGGCGGGTTGGACTACCTGAGCTCACGGGTTCTAGACCAGCTTGAGCAAGAGCAATATCCCGTCTCTAAAAATAGCCTGGCATTGTGGTGGGTGCCTGTAGTCCCAGTTACCTCGGAGGCTAATGTAAGAGAATCGCCCAAGAGTTTGAGATTGCTGTGAGCTATGACACCAGGGCACTCTACTAAGGGTGACAAACTGAGATTCTGTTTCAAAAAAAAAATTATGACTTTATGATATTTAACTGGTTATTCCGAACAGATTTCTCAATTTTCTCCTAGGTTCATCTGTGTATTTCCTTGTAAAATCCTGTGATCAATTCTTATGATTTTATTTTCATTTGACATCTACTTTTAAATTTTCCTCAGCGTCTTATCTGACTGACACACTTAAACCTAATGCTGATAAACCTGTTAGGGCCAGGCTAGAGTTCAGCCACCGTCCAGAGAAAAAGCCAAAGAATAAATCAGAGGAAAAGTGCAACAAATCCAGTTTTGGCAAAAACTGGTATTTTGTTGACCCAAATGAACTTTGGAAACATTCAGGTCTAAAATCTTGTCCACAGACTTCATAAACTTGATCTCTAATAATAGACAATATGCCTTAAGCTCCTTTTTTTGAGACAAGGTCACCCAGGCTGGAGTACAGTGGTAGGAAGATCACAGCTCACTGCTGTCTTGATCTCCTGGGCTTGGGTGATCCTCCCACACCTCAAAACTTTTGAGTATCTGATACTATGGATGTTTATCAACATGTCCATCTAATTTTTAATTTTTTTTTGTAAAGACAAGGGTCTCACTATTTTGCCCAGGCTGGTCTTAAACTATTGGTCTCAAGTGATCCTCTAGTGTTAAGTGTCCCCAGGTGCTGGGATTAGAGGTGTGAGCCATCATGACTGGCCACTAACCTCTTCCTTAAGGACTATTTTGCTTATCTGTGGTGTCAGATATTATAAAGATAAAAAATATACAAATAAAATAAAACATAATTCTAATGACTTTCAGTTTATGTACTCTAAGACAATCTTCAGTAAATAAGGCTAGTTTAAAAACTGTTGACGAGGCTCGGCGCCTGTGGCTCAAGTGGCTAAGGTGCCAGCCACATACACCTAAGGTGGCAGGTTCGAATCCAGCCTAGGCCCGCCAAACTACAATGATGGCTGCAACCAAAAAAATAGCCAGGCGTTGCGGCGGGCGCCTGTGGTCCCAGCTACTTGGGAGGCAGAGGCAGGAGACTCGCTTGAGCCCAGGAGTTGGAGGTTGCCATGAGCTGTGATGCCACGGCACTCTACCCAGGGGGACAGCTTGAGGCTCTGTCTCCAATAAAAAAAAACTGTTGGCGAAATAAGAAGTATCTTTGGAGTTTAATTTAGACATTTTTGCCTGGGTCTATTGATCAGATACATTTATGCTGTCTCTCCTGGATGTTTAAGGACACAAAACTGTTGCTTCTGTGATATTTTGACATTGGCTTGATTTGTCTATAAGCCAAAGTTGGCTGCTGGGCTTCATGAAAGCATCACATACATATTACAGTCAGCCCATGTCTTTGGTTTTGCCCTTCTGAATTTCGGGGTCTGAGGGTTTGGTTTGTATGAGTCTACAGTGCCAGGGCCACCACATGCAAGGTAGAGCCAAGCCCAATATCATCACATCTTCCCAGGCACAGCTCTGCTTTCTTGCCATGCTGGGAGAGGCTGGATTCTCTTAAGGCATCATCTTCATAATCTTGTGTTTGGGGCTCTGTACCTGGTGTGTGAATCCAGGGCTTGGGTCCTGTCCTTCATAATCATCTCTGGTGCCATGTGGGTACCTGGGATCCCAGGATAACTCAGTTGGGAGGGGGGAGCATGAGGAGAGGATATAAGAATACTTGTGTCCTGTATTTTAGAGGCCTTGATTAAGGTGAGACTGATTGATGCAGGGTTAGCCTGGTTTTGCTTTTTGTAAAAGGAAAAAAAAAACTTGTTCTTTTCCATGAGCAATTCAAATATAATTGTTCAGAATAAGTAAATTACATACACATAAATGGGATAAATGTTTATAAATAAACTTGTCATAGTCTTCTTTTAAATTTTTTTTGAGACAAAGCCTCAAGCTGTAGTCCTGGGTAGAGTGCCATGGCATCACAGCTCACAGCAACCTCCAACTCCTGGGTTCAAGTGATTTTCCTACCTCCGCCTCCCAAGTAGCTGGGACTACAGGTGCCCACCACAATGCCTGGCTATGTTTTGGTTGTAGCCATCATTGTTTGGTGGGCCTGGGCTGGATTCAAACCCGCCAGCTCAGGTGTATGTGGCTGGCGCCTTAGCTGCTTGAGCCACAGGCGCTGAGCCAACTTTGTCATAGTTTAAAAAATTTTTACTAATTTAAAATCATGAAGTTATGTTAAGTGATAGATAATCACAAGTTTAGTAATTTCTAGTTAAATACTAAAAGATTAATTTTTTTTTGAGACAAAGCCTTAAGCTGTTGCCCTGGGTAGAGTGCTCTGGCATCACAGCTCACAGCAACCTCTAACTCCTGGGCTGAAGCGAGTCTCCTGCCTCTGCCTCCCAAGTAGCTGGGACTACAGGCGCCTGCCACAACGTTCAGCTGTTTTTTGGTTGTAGCCGTCATTGTTTTGGCAGCCCGGGCTGGATTCAAACCTGCCACCTTAGGTGTATGTGGCTGGCGCCTTAGCCACTTGAGACACAGGCACCAAGCCTAAAAGATTAATTATTAAGCATAAATTTAAGTCTATATAATTATGGCTTCTAATTTCAGAAAAACAAAAAATATTTAGATTTGTTAGTAAATATGTCCTGTTCCACATTTAAAAGTTTATGAAGACTGTTTATCAAAATGATAACATGGGTTTACAGAATATCTTGATATATAACAACTAATTGTTAATGAATTCAGAAAGTAACCACTTTTGCTTCTTTGAAATCTTTTAATTGCCCTTTTGGCTAAACAAATGACTATTATTTTACAATGATCTCTGATTCTATTTTGCTTGAGTGTTTTAAACCCTTGACATACAGTCAGGCACAGCTTAATGATGGAGACACATTGTGAGTAAAAACACTGGGTGACTTTGTTATTGTGCAAACATCCTGGAGTGTACTTACATAAACCTATATGGTACAGCCTACTATCTACCTAGGCTATATTACTATTGCTCCTAGGCTCCAAACTTATATAACATGTCACTGTACTGAATACTATAGGCAATTATAATAAAGTGATAACTATTTGTCACATTTAAACATAGAAAAGGAACATAAAAATATGGTATAAATTGGGGTGTCCAACCTGTGGCCCATGGACGGCAAGTGGGTTATCTGAGGACTATTTTGCTTATTTGTGGTGTCAGATATTGCAAAAATTATGTAGGGACCTTTTTTTTTGTATGTATTTAATGCATGGCCCAAGACAACATTTCTTCCAATGTGCAAGAGAGAAGAAAAAAGGGTGAACACCCCTGGTATAGGGCACTTACCAGATACGAAATGTATAGGACTAGAAGTTGGACAATGAGTAAGCAGTTAGTGAATGTGAAGGCTCAGGACATTATTGTATCCTATTGTAGATTTTATAAACTCTGAACACTTACCCTATACTAAATTTACTTATTTATTTATTATTTATTTTTGAGTGAGAGTCTCATTTTGTTGCCCTTGGTAGAGTGTCATGGTACCACAGCTCATAGTAACCTCAAACTCTTGGGCTCAAGTGATTCTCTCGCCTCAGCCTGAGGAGCTGGGACTAGAGGTGCCTGCCACAACACCTGGCTATTTTTAGAGACAGGATCTCACTCTTGCTCAGGTTGGTCTCAAACCCATGAACTCAGGCAATCTACCCCTCAGAGCTCCCTAGAGTGCTAGGATTACAGGTGTGAGCCACTGCACCCCACCACCCTATGCTAAATTTATAAAAAAAATTTTCTTTCTTTGATAATAAATTAACCTTAGCTCATTGTAATACTACTTTATAGTTTTAATTTTTTTTAATTTTTGGACTCATTTGTAATAACTTATCTTAAAAAACACAAACATATTGAAGAGTTGCAGCAGTATTCCTCGTATCTTGTTACACCAGTAGGTCTTCAGGGGTAGTAACATGCATAGGGCTGTCATTTCCTATGATAACAACATCTTCTTCTGGAATACCTCCTGAAGGACATGCTTGAGATTGTTTTACAGTAACCTTTTTTTTTAATAAGTAGGAGTATACTCTAAAATTATGACAAAAAGTACAGAATAGAAAATTCATAAACCAATAACAGTCATTTATTATAATTATCAAACATAGTCTTATGTACTGTATATAATTGCCTGTACTATACTTTTATAAGATGGGCAGCCCAGTAGGTTTGTTTACACCAGCATCACCACAAACACACGAGTACTGTGTTGTACTACAATTTACCATGGCTATGACATCAACAGGTAAAAGAGATTCAGCTCCTTTACGATTTTATTGGATCACTATTATATATGCAGTTGGTCATTGACTGGAACATTGTTATATAGTGCACGGCTAAATTTGATATGTCTTGGTATATGTTATCAGTAATAATTATGACTATTATGTTAAATTGCTGTAGGCCACAGAAAATAATCAAATTTGTCAATTATTTCTTTCCTGCCTTCAGTAGAGTGCTATGGCATCATAGCTCACAGTAACCTCAAACTCCTGGGTTCAAGTGATCCTCTTACCTTAACTTTCCAAGTAGGTGGGACTACAGGGGCCCACCACAATGCCCAGCTATTTTTTTAGAGACAGAGTCTTGCTCTGGTTCAGGCTGGTCTCAAACTCTCATGAGCTCAGGCAATGCACCTGCCTTTGCCTCCCAAGTACTGGGATTACAGGCATGAGATACCACATGTGAGGTTTTTTTTTTGAGACAGGGTTTTATTCTGTAGCTTGGGTTAGAGTGCAGTGGCATCATCATAGCAACCTCAAACTCCTGAGCTCAAGTGATCCTCCTTCCTTAGCCTCCTAAGTAGCTGAGACAACAGGCATGTGTTACCATTCCTGGCTAATTATTTTTACTTTTTGTAGAAACAGTTTCAATCTGTTGTTCAGGCTGGTCTCCAACTCCTGGTCTCAAGTGACCCTCCTGCTTCAGCACCAGCAAGTGCTGGGATTACAAGTATGAGCCACCATGTCTACCCTGTCCATAATGTCTCACAAGGTCTCACTTTGCTGCTCAGTCTGGAATGCAGTGGCGGAATCATAGGTTACTGTAGCCTTGAACTTCGGAACTGTGATCCCTCTGCCTCAGCCTCCAGAGTAGCCAGGATTACCAGTGTGTGCAACCATACCCAGCTAATTTTCTTCCCAAAATGCTGGGTGGAATTGTAGGTGTGAGCCACCACACTCAGCCAATCATGGCCATTTTAAGTTTTGTTGCCCACAGTTAATTGCTTTACTATGGTGCTTGTTTTTCTGAAAGCTCTTTGCAAATCCTAAAGCATTGTCTTCAAGAAGTTCATGGAAACAACAGAAGAACTATGATAAACACAGGTTTTTGACAACTTTGAGGCCATACAATTTGTGTAAAAATTTTAGAACTTTAATGGAAAAAAATGGACTATAAAAGCAGAACAAGAATTAAGACACTGACTTGATATAATTTTTATTTTATTTATTTTATTTTGGTTTTTTTTGAGACAGAGTCAAGCCGAGCCGAGTTTTTAATGACTGCTTTGTTGGAAAACATTGCTTATTCTTTTTATAGATTGTCTTCTGGGGTTAAAAACACT
The DNA here is from genome assembly GCF_000181295.1 of Otolemur garnettii. Classification (NCBI taxonomy): domain Eukaryota; kingdom Metazoa; phylum Chordata; class Mammalia; order Primates; family Galagidae; genus Otolemur; species Otolemur garnettii. The sequence goes on from NW_003852403.1 coordinate 35,141,153, forward strand.
TTTGTTTTCTTTTAAGCTATTTATAGCTTACAGCAATTTGGTAAAGTTATCCCTTTGTGAAGAAAATTTAAAAACATTTACTTTTCCTTCTACCTGAACCCCTCCAGAATTGAGAAACTATTCATTAGTATTCTTATTTTATGGCAATATAATTAATTATTTGTATAAATTCAGTAAGAATCGGTTTTCCTTTGTAATGGGACACAACTGGAGACACTTGTTATTTTGCCAAGGCTTTGACTAGAATGTCATATTTTTAGATATGACTAGAGTGTTTTGAGGAGTTGAGGTTGACTTTTAGGGAGTCAATAAAAAGCCCCTTAGAAAAACTGGCTGGGTGTTGGCTCGGTGCCCATAGCATAGTGGTTACAGCGCCAGCCACGTACACCGAGACTGGAGGGTTCAAACCTGGCCTGGGCCAGCTAAACAACAACAACAACTGCAACAAAAAAGAGCTGGCCATTGTGGTGGGCATCTGTAGTCCTAGCTACTTGGGAGGCTGAAGCAAGAGAATCAATTAAGCCCAAAAGTTTGAGGTTGCTGTGAGCTGTGATGTCATAGCAGTCTACAGAGGGTGACCAAGTGAAACTGTGTCTCAAACAGAATGAAACAAAACAAAACAAAAAAACTGGTTGGGCACCTGTCTACGTGGTTTCCTTACAAGGATCATGACGTCACATTAAGGAAGACATCACTTTCTTTTTTTTTTTTTTTTTTAAGACTTAGCCTCAAGCTATCCCCCTGGGTAGAGTGCCATGGCATCATACTCACAGCAACCTCCAATTCCTGGGCTCAAGCGAGTCTTCTGCCTCA
>NW_003852403.1:35142052-35150750 GCF_000181295.1 Otolemur garnettii
TGGGGATTCGAACCCGCCACCTTAGGTGTATGTGGCTGGCGCCTTAGCCGCTTGAGCCACAGGCGCTGAGCCAGGAAGACATCACTTTCTGACAGACCAGAAAACAGAAGATATTTTGAGGACCTCAAGAAGAGTGGTATTCACTCAGTACAGATAGTTAGTTTGATGATGAGTCTTTGGCTTGGCTTCTTAGCCTCCTGTCTTAGTCTGTTTAGTGTTGCTATAACAGAATACCTGAGGCTGGATAGTTTATAAAGAAAAGGGGTCTATTTAGCTCACAGTTCTGCAGGCTGAGAAGTGTAACGTAGTGCAGGCATGGGCTCTGCTTCTGGTGAGGGCTTTTCATTGTGTCAAAACATGGCAAACATGGTCAAAGGGCAAGTGGACATGTAAGAAGAGGCAAAGCTCAAGGAGTGTCCTGGCTTTAGAACAATCCACTCTCACAAGAACATTCATGTGAGAACTAATCCAGTCTTGTAAGAGAGAAAACTCACTCACTACCCCTCTATGACCCAAACACCTCCCACTAGTCCCCATCTCCCAAAACCACATTAGAGATTACATTTCAGCATATGTTTTAGTGTGGATATACTCAAACTATAGTTATCTTTAAAGGCTTTTCAAAAAATCTAATCCAAGATTTCTTATCAAAAACTTCCAGCAAAGCCAATTAAAAAAAAGTCTATATAGTCAATCACCATTCTTGCTAAAGTTACATAAATAATCATGTCAAAAAGTAAACTTATTTTGCAAACTAAGTCGTCTTATTGTGATAGTGAAGAGAGAAAACATTGTATTTTAGAAAAAAACTATAGTGCAGCTGTTAGATTCTAGCCCTGTCCATTGTCGAATTTTTTTAGTATCTGGACTGAATCCTAAATGTTTAGTTTCCTCCAATATCAAGCTGTGAATCTCCAAACTAATGTTTCCAATTTTTGTTCTATCCTTCCAACTTAAGATCATTAAAAATTAAAACTTCCCTTTTCCTGAGGCTAAAGACAGTTAACCTGGATTTGAAGAAAAATCACTGGATCAGCTTATATTCAGGCAAACTTTGTACATACAAACTATAAACCAAAAAAATCTGTCAGATTCCTTCCCTAAGGAGGTGATGGGATCTCAAAGCCTAATACCCAGAAGTGCTTAGTACAGGCATGCTTTTCTTTGAATTATTCATTAAAAAAAAGTTTATTACAAATTTAAAAAGAGCTTATAATAAAAAGTTGAACCCTTCCTCACCTCCCGTTTTGCTTCCCAGAGGCAATTACTCTCATAATTTGTTTCTAGTAATTTTGGCAGTTACTTTATCATTAAATAATAAGCTCCCAATGTTATTTCTTCATGTATCAATTATAGATATTTACTTATTTCCTACAATGATAAGTTAGCTCAAGACAGTTATAGCTATTTTTTTCCCTTCGCCGCAATCTTCGCACATTTGAATAATACTTTACTCGTCATTTCTTATTCCCACTTTGTAAGACTTAGGATTTATAGACTCACTCCTTACTGTTTCTTCTCTTCCTCCACTTTTCCCTCTATTATCTCTGCTGGGCAAAAGCTCCAGTGCTTTGCAGAATATAATTCCAATTCTTTTTTAGTATGTAGTAACAGGGCCCTATTTGATCTCTAGCCCTGGCCTCTATTTTTCATCTTTTGCCATTATCTGCCTTAGCTATAATGTGCCTCACAGTCACACCAAAGTATTTATTTAGTTTATCTTTTATGCTCTTTGTCCTTTTCATTATTGCCTCATAGCCTTCCATCACCTGGAATGATCCCCCTACAATTTATTGGCAAATCCCATTCATTCATTTTAGTGTATGTGTTATGTTAAGAAATCTTCCCTGGTAGATTGCACTTGTTAAATAAAAAATTTATTGAGGGCCTCTTATGTGCAAGGCATGATTTTAGGTGCTGGGGCTATGGTGGTCCAAGATAGAAAGTCGTAAGTGTGTATTCCAGTAACTTAATGAAAATAACCACCATCATGAAATCTACTATGTGCCAGCATTATATTAAATAATTTACATACACCTTTTTTTGGGAATGAGGCCTCATTCTATCGCCTATGCTGGAGTAGTAAAGTGTGGTGGAACAATCATAGCTCATTATAACCTCGAACTACTGGGCTCAAAAGATTTTCCCACCTCTACTTCTAAAGTTACCGAGACTATAGGCTTATATTAAACACTTAAATAATTTTTAAATCTTTTTGTAATAGTGGGGTCTTTGGCCTCCCAAAGCACTGAAATTATAGGCATGAGCCACTTCATGCCTGGCCCCATATGCTATTAAACATGTAATTCTTACAACTTTATGAGATCCAGAGAAATCCTGGCTCTCATATCCTTCCCTGGCTTACTCCCCATAAATGGCTGGGCTTATATTAACACTCAATTCTGTCTGACTTCAAAGCCATTACTTTTTTTTTTTTTTTTTTGAGACAGAGCCTTAAGCTGTCTTCCTGGGTAGAGTGCTATGGCATCACAGCTCACAGCAACCTCCAACTCCTGGGCTCAAGGGAGTCTCCTGCCTCTGCCTCCCAAGTAGTTGGGACTACAGGTGCCTGCCACAACGCCCAGCTATTTTTTTGGTTGCAGCCATCCTTGTTGTTTGGCGGGCCTGGGCTGGATTTGAACCCGCCACCTTAGGTGTATGTGGCTGGCGCCTTAGCCACTTGAGCCACAGGTGCCGAGCTAAAGCCACTACTCTTAAGCTATACTATGCTCCCATTACTCCTTGTTCATATCTACATTTGCATTTCTCACAACATTTTAAAATTGTTTGCATATGAAGTTCTCCATATGAACCATGGGAGATAAAAAAAAAAATTAAATGATTACTTTCCCAGTTTTCTCAGGATGGTGTAGAACTAGTATCATTCCAGATGTATGTAAGATAAGTTAATACATACAATACATACAACGGATGCCTAAAGGCATCAGAGATTGTCTCTTGAACTCCCTTGTTGAGGAAGGCTGCTTTAGACAGAAGGCATCTTAAGGGTAGAGACATTTGCTACTTAGTCGGTGCTTGATAACTTTTCCTTAAACTGTTATCCAAACCTTTGTTACTAATGTCTTTGGACTGAAAGTGCTGAATCAAGGAGTGGACATGAGAGGGAAAAGAAAAAAGAAAAATGAGCTTCTTTAGTCCTGCTTTTGGAGTTGGTTTTGTAGGAAGAGTTAAGGACTATCTTGTAAGAGAATTCCAAGGATGTTGGACTTAAACTTTGAGAGGCAGTGGAAATATACAGTCTCTGGAGTCAGACTACCCACTTTACAATTTTATATATATATATATATATTTATTTATTTATTTATTTTTTTGAAACAGAGCCTCAAGCTGTCACCCTGAGTAGAGTGCTGTAGCATCACAGCTCACAGCAACCTCCAACTCCTGGGCTTAAGCGAGTCTCTTGCCTTAGCAACCCAAGTAGCTGGGACCACAGGCGCCTGCCACAATGCCCGGCTACTTTTTAGTTGTAGCTCTCATTGTTGTTTAGCAGGCCTGGGCTGGATTCGAACCCTTCAGCTCTGGTATATGTGGCTGACGCCTTAGCTGCTTGAGCTATAGGGAGCTCCACTTTACAATTCTAATTCCACTGTTTACTAGTTATACAAATGTAAGCAAGTTATTATTTAACATGTGATAGATACTTTTATACAGACTTTACAACACTGCCTGATCTAATCTTAACACTTCTAAATAATAGATACCTTTACTCAGTTTCTTTCTCTGTTAAACGGGGATAATAGTAAAGAATTACCTCATAGAGTTACTGAGTTGCTGTTAGGATTAAATGAGTATAAAGTGCTAAGAATAGTATCTGACACATAGTTCTACTGACTGTAATGGTTGTAACCAGGGCAGGAAACCAGTTTAATGTAATTTATTAAAGTTTTCATTTTATGTCAATGTTGATTTCAAGGGCACAGATGGAATTTTTTGTATTGGGGACTTAATTTTAGGCACTTCTCCAGTCATGTTGGGTCTGCATCCCTAAAGGAAAACCCAATGGCTCTGTTGAAATAGAAAACATAGGAAAAAAATACCTCTAAAATCCAGACACTTTCCTGCTTCTCCTCTGCCATTCCCAAGTCCACATTATCATCGTCTCTTTCTGGGATCTCTTATAATGGCTTCCTAACTGGGTCAGTAGCATCTGCCTTGGCTGCTTCTATTCTTTTCTCCAGAAGATTAGCCTTTTCAAAAGATAGATGCAGAATGGATCATAGTATGTTCATGGTTAAAACAGCAGTGTTTCATAAAACCCAAATCAGGAAACTGGGTAAGCCTCTGACCTATGCCCATGCTTTCAAATTACCCCCTTGACTCTTTCCCATCTTCTCCACCCTAATCACCTCAGCCTTCATTCATTATTCAACAAATATTTGCTGGCTTGGTGCCTGTGGCTCAAGTGGCTAAGGTGCCACCCACATATACCAGAGCTGGAGGGTTCGAATCCAGCCTGGGCTGGCCAAAGAACAATGATGGCTGCAACCAAAAAATAGCTGGGCATTGTGGTGGGCACCTGTGGTCCCAGCTACTTGGAAGGCTAAGGCAGGAGACTCGCTTGAGCCCAGGAGTTAGAGGTTGCTGTGAGCTGTGATGCCTCTGCCCTCTACCCAGGGAGACAGCTTGAGGCTCTGTCTCAAAAAAAATAAAAACACAAATATTTGCTTGTTTTGTATTTACAGTCATTGGGAATAAATTAGTGACCAAGAGAAACACTTCTTGTACTCATTGAACTTAAATTTTACAGGGTGGGGGAACAACAACGATCAGACAAATATAATTGCTAGTTGCAATAAGTATGAAAATAGAATTGAAGTTGGAAATAAAAAAGAAGGCTCACTTGAGATAAAGTGGTCAGGAAAGTCTTCTCTAAGAAGGCAACATTTTAGATGAGATTTAAAGAAGGAAGACAAGTGCCATATGATGAACAGGGAAGAGAGAATTCAGATAGAGAGAACCACCCATGTAAAAGTTCATATATACTAGAAAGAACCTGGTGTTTGAGGTATCCAGAGCAAATTAACTTAAAGCACTAATAAGAGGGGAGTGACAGTGGCCAGCAACAGATGTGTCAGGGCCAGGTAGGCCATGGTTATGATTAGAATATTCCTTTTAGCTCCTCCTTCTTTTATTTAGAAAAATCTCATTTTTTTTTTCTTTTCTGAGACAGAATCTTTCTTTGTCATCCTCAGTAGAGTGATGTGGTGTCTCAGCTCACAGCAACCTCAAACTCTTGGGCTCAAGCAAGTCTATTCCCTCAGCCTCCTAAGTAGCACTAGAGGTGCTCCCACACACAATGTCAGAGCTATCTCTATTTTTAGAGATGAGGTCTCACTCTGGCTCAGACTGGTCTCCAACTCTCGAGACCAGGCAGTCAGTGTGCCTCCACCTCCCAGAGTGCTGGGATTACAGGCATGAGCCACCTAACCAGGCCAAATCTCAGTTATTTTAAAAAGTTGCAAGAGTGGCACAATGTACACGATTAGACTTTTCATCTAGATTCACCAACAACTAACATTTTGCCACATTTTCTATTTTGTTTCTCTATTTTATTTTTTGCCAGCTCTTTTGAAGTTGCAGACACTGTGACACTTTTTGCTAATTACTTCAGCAAATACCTTCCATAAATAAAGACATCCTTCTACTTTAACCACAAATTCATGGCCACAAGCAAAATACTGAAAATTGATTCAACATCATCTAATATGAAGTTCATATTTAAATTTCCCCAACTGCCTACAAATATCTTTTGCAGTTACTTTTATTTAAAAACAAAACAAAACAAAACTATGAACCAATCAAGATTCACAAACTTCATTTAGTTTAGTTTTTTTTTTTGTCTCTTCACCAACACAATTCTCCATCTCATTTTTTTCAACTCCTCCCCCAAATGATATTGACTTTTATTTTATTTTATTTTTCTTTTGGCTGGGGCTGGGTTTGAACCCGCCACCTCCAGCACAACCGGGGGCGCCCTGATATTAACATTTCTGAAGAGCAAGCCTAGGCTTTTTGTCTTGTAGAATGTTCTAAATTCTGTTATTTTTTTTTTCTGATTGTTTTTTCACAAGTAGATTAATGTCAAACATTTCTGGCACAAATAGTATCAAGTGACAGAGTGTCCTGTTTTTAGTGATGCTAATTTTTTTTTTTTTTTTTTTGGAGACAGAGTCCCAAGCTGTCACCTTGGGTAGAGTGCTGTGGCATCACAGCTCACAGCAACCTCCAACTCCCGCTCAAACGTTCCTCTTGCCTCAGTTTTTCTATTTTTTAGACGAGAGGGGGCGGGAGGTGGTCTCTTTTCGCTCAGGTTGGTCTCGAACTCGTGAGCTCAAACAATCCACCGGCCTCTGCTTCCCAGAGTGCTAGCATTACAGGCATGAGCCACTGTGCCAGGCCGATGCTAAGCATCTTAACTTAGTTAAGGCATGTCTAATAAATTTCTTCGTTGTCAAATTATCTTTCACTTTTGCAATTAAGAAACAATCTGTAGGGTGACTTTGAAATAGGATACTCTTTCCAGAGAATCTTTCTTTTTTTTCTTTTTTTTTTGAGACGGAGCCTCAAGCTGTCCCCCTGGGTAGAGTGCCATGGCATCACAGCTCACAGCAACCTCCAACTCCTGGGCTCAAGCGAGTCTCCTGCCTCAGCCTCCCAAGTAGCTGGGACTACAGGCGCCCGCCACAACGCCCGGCCATTTTTTGGTTGCAGCCATCATTGTTGTTTGGCGGGCCCGGGCTGGGGATTCGAACCCGCCACCTTAGGTGTATGTGGCTGGCGCCTTAGCCGCTTGAGCCACAGGCGCCGAGCCCAGAGAATCTTTCGAACAATGGTTTTAACATCCTGCATTCATTGGTTTTAGCATTAATAAGGTTACCTATATCAAATTTTTATACTGACAGTTGCAAAATGGGGATCCAGCGAGGGAAGTGACCCTCCGGATCCCGGGATGCGGAGACTTTTCTGCCCCTCAGGGAGGACATGGAGGTTTCTAACCCGCCATCACTCGGCCTGTTCCCAGGGAGTCTCAGGGCTAAGTGTAGTGGCAGCGGCCTCACCTCAGGGCCTTCGATACATCTATTGCTTTAGAGGCAGAATTCAGAGATCCGCGTCCCAGCCAACATAGTAGTGTCGACCGCAGCCGCGAGAAAGTGCCACAGCCGGATAACGCGCCGAGCCGAGACAGACCCGGTGCATCCGGACCGCGACCGAGTCTGGCTCTTCCCATTGGTTCCCCCGCGTTCCAAGATCCGCCCCCAGATTTCAAAGCTTCTTCCGGAAGCCTCTGGGAAGCCCTCGGGGTGAGCCTGCCGGGCTTAGCAGCCGAGTTCCGGAGTCCCCGCCCACTCCCAGCGTGCAGCGCGGTGCTCCGGCCGCCATTGTTTGAATTTGAAAACGAAAATATCCTGGTGCTGCTTGCTAGCTGGGCGGCCAGGTAACGTTTTCAGGTGAGGAGCAGATCTGGGTGAGGGTGCGGGGAAGGAGGTGGGTGACTGAACATATGTATTGGGTCTGAGGTGGAGAAGTGGCTCTGGCAGTATGGACACATCTTACTGCGGGGGCCTCTTGACCCCCAGGAAGCTTTCTGTCGGGAACTGAGTTAGGAAGCGTTGCGGAAAGTGGAACACAGGTGCGCTGGGAGGATTGAGTTATACCGCTTGGTGAGTGCTAATGTCGTCTCCACTGCCTTTTAGCTGAGTAACGGGAGGCAATATATTTAATCTCTGTGGGAGAGGGTGATGCCTGTGGCTCAGTGAGTAGGGCACCAGCCCCATATACTGAAGGTGGTAGGTTCAAACCCAGACCCAACCAAAAAAACTGAAAAAAAAAAAAAAAGTTTCTATTTAATCTCTGTGGGCCTCAGTTTACTCCTTTGTTTAAAGTGTTTGCGACCATTAATATTTTTAGTACTGTTGCTTCTGCTGTTGAGAAGCAGGCCTCTTTTGCCAAACCAAGGTTTCTGAATCCCTGAGGTGAGCGGTTTGCTGGAGAGGTAACATGGCCACTTTGGGGGGGGGGGGTTTGGTGGTCTGTGTGTGCTAATTTTAGATTCCTTCTGCTGGTTCCTGGGGGTTTGCCCTTTTAGGGTTTTGCAGTGCCATGCTGAAGGGTGTGTGCAGGACATCGTTAGAAGGCTTTCCGCATCTCATTTCACTCCTTCCTTTAGTAATATCTGTCTGACCCAGTCTCTTAATGTTCCTTGCTGAAGGTATGGTTGACACAAAATCATGCCTTATGGATTAGATTGTTTATAATCCCTGCTTAAGGTGATCAAATTGAGGTTTGTTTGGTTTTAAATCAAGGTGGCATTTTTTTGTTGGTGGTGTTTTAGAGATGGTGGGTTTGGGGGCTTCTCACTCTTGCTCAGTCTGGTCTTGAACCCCTGAGCTTAAGCAGTCCGCTGGTCTCTGCCTCCCAGAGAGCTGGGAGTACAGGTGTGAACACCACACCCGGTCTGTACAAGGTAGCAAGCATGTTTATTCAGGCGCAGTGTAGTGTAGCAGTGTATATATTTTATTACACGTCCCAGATCCAAATTTCAAATTACAAAAAAGACTCATCTATTACTTTTGAAGAGGGTACTTTTTTTTTTTTTTTTTTTGAGACAGAGCCTCAAGCTGTCCCCCTGGATAGAGTGCTGTGGCATCACAGCTCACAGCAACCTCCAACTCCTGGG
>NW_003852403.1:35150819-35164502 GCF_000181295.1 Otolemur garnettii
CCCGGCTATTTTTTGGTTGCAGCCATCATTGTTGTTTGGCGGGTCCGGGCTGGGGATTCGAACCCGCCACCTTAGGTGTACGTGGCTGGCGCCTTAGCCCGTTGAGCCACAGGCGCCGAGCCGAGGGTACTTTTTTTGAGGGTATATATTGTGGATGACATTCAAAAGCCTCATTTCAGTAGCCAATTCTATTTTTCTCCAAAGTCTTCAATCATGAAGTTTCACTAGAGAGAAGATAAAGATGCTGTTTCCTAGTTAGGAGAATAGCCTTTTGAAATAAGTCTTACTTAAACCCTGCTGTCACTAAAGAATATCACAAAGAATAGGACCCAATTTTTCCTCATAGAGATTCCATTTGTGACAGTTATTTAAGCCACTAGATGGAGTCCCTATCACTACATAAGTCTCTGAATTTGTTGTGGGGGATACAGAGTGTTGTAAGACAAGGTTCTTGCCCTCAAGAAATTTCCATTCCAGTTAGGAAGAACACTTATAAGTAGTGACTCAACTAAAATTACAAGAAGTTGGGCAGCTCCTGTGGCTCAGTGGGTAGGGCGCCAGCTTCATATACCGAGAGTGGTGGGTTCTAACCCAGCCCCAGCCAGACTGCAAAACAAAAAAAATAGCCTGGCGGGCTTGGCGCCTGTAGCTCAAGTGGCAAAGGCGCCAGCCACATACACCAGAGCTGGCAGGTTCGAATCCAGCCTGGGCCTGCCAAACAACAATGACAGCTACAACCAAAAAATAATCGGGTGTGATAGTGGGTGCCTGTAGTCCTAGCTACTTGGGAGGTTGAGACAAGAGACTTGGGTAAGCCCAAGAATTGGAGGTTGCTATGACCTGTGACGCCACAGCACTCTACCCAGGACCATAAAGTGAGACTCTGTCTCAATAAAAAAAAAAAAAATTACAAGAAGTAACAGTACATCTCAACAATTTTAGAAATGCTAGGAAGTAGTTTTCATTTACAAATAAACATGAATAAATATAAGCTTCTATATTATAATCTTATTTTTTAATAATTTAAAACCAAAATTTGGCCGGGCACAATTTAAAACCAAAATTTGCTTGGGCACCGTGGTTCACGCCTGTAATCCTAGCACTCTTAAAGGCTGAGGTAGGTGGATTGCTTGAGCTCATGGATTCGAGACCAGCCTGAGCACAAGTGAGACCCTATCTACTAAAAATAGAAAAACTGGGCTCGGTGCCTGTGGCTCAAGCGGCTAAGGTGCTAGCCACATACACCTAAGGTGGCGGGTTCGAATCCAGCCCAGACCTGCCAAACAACAATAATGGCTGCAACCAAAAAATAGCCGGGCGTTGTGGTGGGCGCCTGTGGTCCCAGCTACTTGGGAGGCGGAGGCAGGAGAATCGCTTGAGCCCAGGAGTTGGAGGTTGCTGTGAGCAGTGAAGCCATAGCACTCTACCCAGGGGGACAGCTTGAGGCTCTGTCTCCAAAAAAAAAAAAAAATAGAAAAACTGAGGCAAGAAGATCACTTGAGCCCTAGACTAGGTTACTATAAGCTATGATGATGCTTCTTGCAGCACTCTATCTAGGGCAACAGCTTGAGACTTTATCTCAAAAAGAAAAGGAAAAGAAAAACAAAACAACCAAAATTTATTTGAAGCCAAAAAGTGAATTTTATTTCCCAGTTTTCTGGACATGTCTATGAATTCTGCATTATGAAATGTCAAGCCAGTACAAAAAAAATTAGTTTTTTTGCAAATTTCCCCCCCGTTTTCTAGATTGGTAATTATTTTTTACTCCACCAGATACTCTTTTCTTAACTTTCATCCATAAATTACATATTCGAAATGTTATATCAAACTGTACTTAAGTAACTTTCCCATTTTCATTGCATCACTGTTACACAATAAAAATGGGACAATAAACATGAAACGCGTTTACTTGTATGTTTGGTTAATCCCATAGGTTGTCTGGATGTATAATTTTCTTAGTCTTTTTGCAGTTTAAGGGGGAAAACTCCAACAGTACTCTTTTGGAGAGTTTGGGAATTTCAGAGTTGAGCAAGGAAAAAGATAAGACCATGAGACTGCAGTAGTAAACAAGGAGCTTTATTTGGATAGGGCTTTGACAGGGTTGTAGGCAACGAAATTCCTCTCAGCCTGGGTCCTTCCCTAGACCACAGTTAAGGACTACAACCCAGAAGAGATAGAAGGCAATGGAACTGGAGTGAGTGGGAGAGGAGAATCAGAGAGGGGCTTACATGTCTAAGTGTTGTTGCACAGTGGGGGTTTAGAACTCTGAAGGGCAGCAGTGGCTTGGGAGTCTTGATAGCCCTAGGTTCTACCTGTGTCCAACAGATGTTGGGTGCAGTTTCATGGATATGCAAACCAGGTGGGCTTATATGGCTAAAAATACTCTTATTTGGGCTATACTTAAAATAAATGAATACTTAAGAATTTAAGTTTGGTGGTGAAATGGGTTGAGCTAAGGTCTCTACCAGCTCTGAAGAGGTGAACAAGGTAGAGCCAATATGCAGGTTCCATCTTTGGGTCATTTATATGACATTTGTGGATTCTTATCCTTACCTTCTTGAGACAGGAACCCTAGTTTGAGAGTGACTGTTTTAGATATTTCATAATATCAAACAACAGCGGAGAATCTTCTGCTTTCCTCTGGTATTGTACACCTAGTAGATTCTCAGGAAATATTTGAATATTTCCAATTTGAATATTTTCCAATTAAAGATACCCCTAAACTTACCTTTAAGAGTAATGATTTGACGTTTAATTCAATTGTAATAGTTTACTGATGAATTTAAAATCTTTACTGTGGTAGGTACTGTCTTGAATGTGTTTGCATATATTATTTTACTTTTTACTTGCATTTAGAAGTTGCTCTTTTTTTTGGTCAGGGCTGGGTTTGAACTGATCACCTCCGGCATATGGGGTTGTCACCCTATTTTTTTGAGCCACAGGCACTGCCCCAGAAGGGTTACTTTTTTTGTTTTTGTTTTTGTTTTTGTTATTTTGAGAGTCTCAAGCTGTTGCCCTGGGTAGAGTGCTATGGTGTCACAGCTCACAGCAACCTCCAACTCCTGGGCTCAAGCAATTCTCCTGCCTCAGCCTCCCAAGTAGCTGGGACTACAGGCGCCCGCCACAACACTTGGCTTTTCTTTGGGTTGTAGTTGTCATTGTTGTTTGGCAGGCCCAGGCTGGATTCGCACCTGTCAGCTGTGGTGTATGTGGCTGGCATCCTGGCCGCTGAGCTACAGGCACTGAGCCTAGAAGAGTTATATTAAAAGTAATATAACTTGCTGCTGTTAAACTGCTGCTGTTTAACTTAAATCAGCAGTATATAACCTTTTTTCTTTTCTGCTACACATTGGAAGAGTTGTCTTAGGCCACATATTAAATACACAAACATTAACACAAGCTACTTAAAAAAAATGTTCTATTCATACTTTTGGTAATGTTGACACTACAGATAAGCAAAACAATCCTTGAGTAATCTGCATGCACCCTGGGCTGTAGGTTGTACACGCCTGAATGCTAAACAAGGTCTATAAGCAACATTCTTCCAAAGACACTAAATATCTAAAATAAACAAGATTATAATTTACGCTGTCATCTTACTGTTGATTTTTGTGAGGGTTTTAAGAAGAGTGAATATTTTTACCATCTTTACAGATTGATTACTCATGAAATTTCTTTGTATGGAGCTCCCCATAGGTTAAATCATATGTATAATAATAGGCTGAGTTCGATATTACTTGATTCAGTGTCTGTAAACTATAATTTGGCTTTTGTTTATTTCCATAGATAATTGTGTTATAATTGAAGCAGTCTAATGTTTTCCTTCTCTGAAATCTAATTATTTGGTGGTGATGGTGGGGGAAGTAGTGAGCTAGACTTCTAAAATATGAGTAGTTTACATGCTGACTTATTAAGGTTGTCTAAAGAGGTTGCTGTTATTCTTGCAGAATGGAATCCAATTTGAATCAAGAGGGAGTACCTAGACCATCTTATGTTTTTAGTGCTGATCCAGTTGCAAGGCCTTCGGAAATAAATTTTGATGGCATTAAGCTTGATCTTTCTCATGAATTTTCCTTAGTTGCTCCAAACACTGAAGTAAGTACGTGAACAGTATAGTTTTGATGATTATCATTGGGTGGAAATACTTATGTGTTTGCATGTGATTAAAATAAAGATTCTCAAACTTTCTAGGTTTAAGGCAACCTTGTATCTCAGTAACTTTGTCATGGAGCTCTAGGCCAAAAGAAATATATAACAGTTCCTATTCAAGCAGTAGGTCTAAACAACTTAATGAGTATCTATGCCCTACCTAACAGCCATTTGAAAAAGATTAACTTGAATGAAAAAAAATTAAATTTCATTCTTTGATAACTACTGTTACTAATGGGATATGTGTGCCTTTTAATTTTTTTTTTTTTTTACCTTATTTGGAGAGATATACATCCCTTTTTAGTGCTACATAACTTCTCAAACTTTGGGATCTAATAGATGTTCCCATCTTCATTTTCTGTTCTGTATTGTTTTTTATGTAGTAGTTCTAATCATAGCAAGCACTGAAAGACCCAGTTTAGCAAAGATACGACATCATCAACAGAAGTAGTATGATGGAGTATTGAAACTATGAACTTCCTCCAGCAATAGCTCCCGGTGTTCAATATATGTCAAGTATTGCTGGGATTCCCTCAGAAATGTGAGATGTTCCACTATGTCCCTAGCAGTTCCAAGCCTTAATTTTTAAAATAATACAGGTTTTTTTTTTTTAAGAGACAGATCTCACTTGGTCACTCTTTGTAGAGTGCTGTGGTGTCACAGCTCACAGCAACCTCCAACTCCTGAGCTTAGGCAATTCTTTTGCCTCAGCCTCCCGAGTAGCTGGGACTACAGGCGCCTGCCACAATGTCCAGCTAGATTTTTGTTGCAGTTCGGCCAGGGCTGGGTTTGAACCCGCCACCCTTGGTGTATGGGGTCGGTGCCCTAGTCACTGAGCCATAGGCGCTGCCCAGTAATGCAGATTTGTAAAAGCTAAAACAACTCAGTAGTGTTTATACCAAGAAGTAAAAGTCCTCTCACTACCCTGCTTAATAGACCTTTTCTCATACATGTACTTCTCTAGTCATCTGTATTGTCCGATACATTTTAGGTTGTTAATTTTGGTGCCTTAGAAAAATGAACTAACCCATTTTATAAAACAGTGGTCCCCATCATTTTTGGCACCAGAAACTCGTTTCACGGAAGACAATTTTTCCACTGAGTTGGGTTGAGACAAAAGGCAGAGCTCAGGTGGTGATGGAGGACTGCAGTAATAAAGAATGCTGGAAAGGGAAAGGGAAGTATAGATGAAAGAATAATATTTATTTAATACCCATGATGTGTCATGTCAGGCTCTTTTAAGTATGTTAGCTCATTTAATAAATGAAAGAAGGGAGAAAAGAAAGGAAGGATATAGATCAAGGATATAGATGAAAGAATAATACTTATTTAATAACCATGATGTGTCATGTCAGGCTGTTTTAAATATTTTAGCTCATTTAATAAATGAAAGAAGGGGGAAAAGAAAGGAAGGAAGGAATTCTGTGGTTAAGTACCTCTTCATTATGTAAAATGAAACTACAAAACTACAACTACATTTTGTAGTTGGTTGTAGTTGTTTTCTAACACAAGGGTTGGCAAGAAATGGCCTAATCTATATTTCCTGTTTTTGTACTGATAAGCTAAGAATAGTTTTATATTTTTAAATAGTTGAAGAAAAATCAAAAGAAGAATAATGTTTCATGACATGAAAATTATGAGATTCAAACTTCGCTGTCCATAAGTAAAGTTTTATTACATTTCAGTCATATCCGTTGATTTACTTATTTTCTGTATCTGTCTTTGCATAGTTGTCATAGAGACTGTAGAGTCTGTGGAGTCTATAATGTTAGCTATCTGGCTTTTTACAGAAAAATTTGACTCCTGACTTAGCATGATATTTTTGAGATTCATCCTGCATTATATGTCAGTAGTTCGTTCCTTTCTTTTGCTAAATAGTAGCCTACTATGCAGATATGTCAGATTTCCATTTACCATTTGATGGATATTTAGGTATTTTCTGGTTTAAGGCCATTTCATTACAAATTCTGCTGCTCTGAAATTTTCATTTACAAGCCTTTTTGTGTACTTATGTTTTATTTTTCTTTGGTAAATACATACTTAGGAAGATAAATTGTGTTACATTTAACTTTATAAGTAACTGCCAAACTGTTTTCCAAATGGTTTTGTCAGTAACATATTTAGCTACCAGTGTCTCCACCTCTTTATGAATACTCAATCTTTAGTGGGTATGTAGTAGTATCTTTTTTTGGCATTAGAGTGCATTTCACCCATGAGTGCTTTTTCAAGTATTTCTTGACCATTCCTATACTGTCTTGTGAAGTGTCTCTTAAATCTTTTTCTCATTAAAAAAAAATTAGGTTGTTTGTCTTATTAGTGACTTATGAGATATCTTTATATAATCCAGATACATATCTTTTATCAGATTAATGGTATCTTCATGAGCAGATATTTTTAAATTTAAAGATGTTCAATTTAACATTTCCTTTTTGGTGTATGTTCTTTGTAAGACATTTTTACCTTCCTTAGAGTTGTAAAGATTTTATCCTATATTTTCTTATAGAAATTTTAGTCTTTGTTTCAGTGGTTTTATCTTTGATCCATTTTGAACTATTTTTGTGTGTAGTTATTATAGGTACCCAGGTTAATTTTCTTTTTTTTTCAAGCCTCTTTTATATTCATATAAATATATAATATTTATCTAGTTATTCAGCACTATATATTGTAAGATTTTACTTTCCCCATTAAATTATTTTGGTGTCTTTGTTAACAATCAAATGACTGGGCTGGTCACCCATTGCTAAGTGGTTAGGGTGCTAGCTGCGTGCACCTGGGCTGGTGGGTTGGAATCCAGCCAGGGCCTACTAAACAAACAAACAAAAAAATAGCTGAGCATTGTGGCGAGTTCTATAGTCCCAGCTACTAGGGAAGCTGAGGCAAGAGAATTGCTTGAGCCCAAGATTTTGAGGTTGCTGTGAGCTGTGATGTCAAGACACTCTACAGTGGGCAAGGAAGTGAGACTGTCTCAATTAAAAAAAATCAAATGATTGTATGTTGATCTATATCTGTCTTATTTGTCTATCCGTATGCCAATACCACACTATTTCTGTAGTTTTATAATGCTTAAAATCAGATATTGTGAATTTTCCAACTTTGCTTTTCTAGGAATATTTTGGCTTTTCTGGTTCCTTTGCATATTCATAAAATTTTAGAATCAAATTAACCAGCTTGTACAAAACAGTGTTTTGGGACTATTGAATGGGATTACATTGAATCTGTGGATCAACTTGGAGGGAACTGACATCTTGATAATATTGAGTCTTTTTTTTCTTTTGCAGTTTTTTGGCTGGGGCTGGGTTAGAATCCGCCACCTCCTGTACCGGCGCCTTACTCCTTTGAGCCACAGGCGCCACCTGATAATACTGGTCTTAATTCATGAGCATGGTATATTTCTCTAGTTAGGTCTTTAATGACTTAGCAATACTTTATACTTGTCAATGTAGAAACCTTCCATGTCTTTTGTCAAATATATTTGTAAACATTTCGTGTTATTTGATACCATTGTAAAGCATATTTTTAATAACCTCGTAGAGGCATGATTAAGATATACGGGAACAGAGGCATATATTTGAAGTATAAGTTCAACAAGTTTTGCAATATTCATACACTTGTGAAACTGTCACCACAATCAAGATAATGAATGTATTTATCATCCTCAAAAGTTTCTTCAAGCCTCCTTATAATCCCTTCTATCCCACTTCCAAGTAACTTCTCATCAGCATTCTGTCAGTATACATTAGTTTTTATAGATTTGTTGCATTTGTGTACGTATGTTTATATCATTTCTGAATAAAGACATTTTTATTTTTTCTTTCTCAATTTGGATTCTTTTTTTTTTTTCACGTCTGATTGTACCGGCTGTAGGACCTTTATTACAGTATTAATAGAAGTGGTGAAATGGAAATCCCTGCCTTACTACTTGTCCTGCTACCCAGATTCAGTCTTTCTTTTTTTTTATTTTTTTGAGGGAGAGTCATACTCTATGCCTTGAGTACAGTGCCATGGAACTTCAAACTCTTGGGAAGTAGCTGGGACTACAGAAGCCTGCCACAGTGCCTGCCCCCAGCTAGTTTTTCTTTTAGCAGGGCAAGGTCTTGCTTTTCCTCAGGCTGGTCTTGAACTTTTGAGCTCAGACAATCCATCTCCCTCAGTCTCCCCGAGTGCTAGGATTACATTAATGAGCTACCTCACACAGCCCCAGATCTAGTCTTTATCTTTTTTTTTTTTTAGAGACAGAGTCTCATTTTGTTGCTGTTGGTCGAGTGCTGTAGCGTTACAGCTCACAGCAACCTCCAGCTCTTGGGCTTAGGCAATTCTCTTGCCTCAGCCTCCCAAAGTAGCTGGAATGACAGGCGCCTGCCACAACGCTGGCTATTTTTTTGTTGCAGTTTGGCTGGGGCTGGGTTCGAGCCCACCACCCTCGGTATATGGGGCCAGTGCCCTATTCAGTGAGCCACAGGTGCTGCCTCTAGTCTTTCATCTTTTAAGTCTGATGTTAACTGTAGGTTTTTTGTAAATGCCCTCTATTGGGTTAAAGAAGTTTCCTTTTGTTACATTTTGCTAGAGAAAGGATTTGAATTTTGTTAAATGTATTATTATTGCCATTTGTAGGGTTTCTTGTTTATTCTTTTAATGTGGTCATTGCCCTGATTGATTTCTTTCTTTCTTTATTTTTTTGTTGTTGTTGTTGGGGATTCATTGTGGGTACAAGAAACCAGGTTATACTGATTGCATTTGTTAGGTACTAAGTCCCTCTTATAATTGTGTCTTGCCCCCAAAAGGTGTGTCACACACCAATACTCCCCCCACCCCCCAATTGATTATTTTAATGATAAACTGACTTTATATTCCTGGGAGAAGCCATTCTTGGTCAGGATGTGTTATTGTATTTTGTATGTTGGCTAGTTTTGCATCAGTCTTAATGTAGTGTGTTTTGTAATTTTTTTCTGAGGATATTCTTCTAGGTTGTGTATCATCAAGGTTATGTCAAACTTGAAATTAGTTGAGGTATTTATTTTCCTGAAGAGTTTATATATCATTTGTATGATTATTTCCTTAATGTTTGATAGAATTTACCAGTGAACTACTAGGGCCTGTTTTGGGGGGTTTTTTTGTTTTTGTTATTGTTTGTTTAAGAAATGGATTTAATTTTTTCATTTTTACTGTTATTTCCATTTATTTTATGTTGCTCTGTTCCCATCCCATAACTCTTTGTTTCTACAGTTTCTTCTGAGGTATCTTTTTCTTCTGTGCTGTTTCCTCTTCTGGTTTGGGAACAGTTTGTTCCTTTTCAGTAAAAGTCATCTCAATGTGGCAGGGGAGCTCATGTATTGGTTAATGTGACCATGAGTTCTGTAAGTTTGGTGACGCATCTGGGGTGCTTAGTTCACCTGGATATGCTCAATGACCAGAGAATCTACATCTGAACCCTTAAGTTTGCATCTTTAAGCATGTGCAGCAAAAATTCAGCATTCTTTTTGGGCTGACAACCCTGTCTCCAGCCCTACTATTCTGCCTGGTCATGCCTACTAACTGCACCATTGTAACATTGGAATGGTACACACTGTTTCTTTAAAGTGACATCCTTCAGATACTTGGTGGCTTTTCTGCATTCACACCTTTGATGGCCTGGATGGTTTCACAGGTGTTCTTTTAAAGTGAACATAAACATTTGAACCTTTTGACTTGGCATGACTTTGTGGGGTTTTCTGGGTCAAGTGAATAGCAAATCATTTTCACAGATCACCTCAGGCTGCTTAGGGGAAGAGGATTAATTTCTTTAATAGATATAGGTTTAGTCAGATTTTCTAGTTCCTTTTTCTGTTTTGCTAAATTGTGGTTTTCAAGTGATTGTTTCCTTTTTATCTTAAAAAAAAAAAAATTGGGGGTGTATGGTGGCTCACGCCTGTAATCCCAGCACTTGGAAGGCCAAGGCAGGTAGATTGCCTGAGCTCACAAGTTGGAGAGCAGCCTAAGCAAGACTGACACCCTGTCTCTAAAAATAGCTAGGTGTTGTGGTGGGTCCCTAGGGTCCCAGCGACTTGGGAGGCTTGAGCCCGAGGGTTGTGAGAGTGCCCCATGGCACTCTACTGAGGGCAATATAGTGAGACTCTGTCTCAAAACCAAAATTTTTTTTAAACATTTCTTTAAAATTACATTTAAAAATGAACTGATTTCTCATTCAAAAAAGTAACAAAGGTAATATTACAGAGTAAAGAATTCTGAATGATGGAATTAAGCATTTGAATTACTAGAATATTCTTGTTACTTGTGACTTATTCTAGAGTTCTATTTTCCAGTAATGTAGAGCCTATCTAATTGTATTAGATATAAAGGTTAGGCTTTTATGGAAAAAAGACTTTATACTTAACATATAAACATTGATTTTTTTGAGGTGCATTTTTTAAATTTAAACAAATTTGTTGAGTTTTTCTAGAAAGGTTAAAAACAGAATAGTGACTATTTGCTTAGAAATTCTGTTTGATCTCAGATTATTATATAATAATTAGCCATGTTAAAGAAAGATAAATAAGCTTGGCACCTGTGGCTCAGGTGGCTAAGGTGCTAGCCATATACATTGGAGCTGGTGGGTTCGAATCTAGCCTGGGCTCGCCAAAGGACAATCACAGTTGCAACCAAAAAATAGCTGGGCATTGTGGTGGGCACCTGTAGTCCCAGCTACTTGGGAGGCGGAGGCAGGAGAATTGCTTGAGCCCAGGAGTTGGAGGTTGCTGTGAGCTTGTGAGCTGTAATGCCATGGCACTCTACCCAGGACAACAGCTTGACAGACCTTGAGGCTCTGTCTCAAAAAAAAGATAAATAGCCGGGCATGGTGGCTCACACCTGTAATCTCAGCACTTGGGAGGCTAAGGCAGTGTATTGCTTGAGCTCACAGGTTTGAGACCAGCCTGAGCAAGAGCAAGGCCCCATCTCTAAAAATAGCCGGGCACTGTGGCGGGTACCTGTAGTCCCAGCTACTTGGGAGGCTGAGGAAGAGAATTGTTTGAGCCCAGGAGTTTGAGGTTTCTGTGAGCTGTGACACCCCAGGACTCTACTGAGGGCAACAAAATGAGACTCTGTCTCTAAAAAAATAAAAAATATAGATAAATCTCTGAAAAGCCATATTTTGTGTTTTTAAAATACTGTTATTTTGTTGTTATTAAGGGAAACAGTTTGGAATCTAAAGATTATCTCCAGGTTTGTCTTCGAATAAGACCATTCACACAGTCAGAAAAAGAACATGAATCTGAGGTATGTGTTGAATTTAATTTGGTTTTACTGTGTTACTTTCATTAAACAGATGAAATACTTATTTATTGGGAGTATGTATTCTAGGGCTGTGTGCATATTCTGGATTCACAGACTGTTCTGCTGAAAGATCCTCAAAGTATCATTGGTCGGTTAAGTGAGAAAAGCTCTGGGCAGATAGCACAGAAATTCACTTTTTCCAAGGTAAGAACCCATAAAAAACTGGTTTTGTTTTTTTGTTTGTTTGTTTTTTTAAGAGGAAGAGACTTGGACTAAATGGCTATATAATTATACGTAATGACTGTGCTTAGGTAACTTAGTCTTAGGTACTAGTAGTTTTTCCTTAAGAGTAGGTCTCGGATTTCGGGTCTGGAAATGTATAAGTAGAAGTGAAGAAATCACTGCAGGGTTCTTAAAATTACATTTTATTTTTTAATTTTATTTATTTTTTTTTTGCAGTTTTTGACCGGGGGCTGGGCTTGAACCCTCCATCTCTGGCATATGGGGTCAGCGCCCTACTCCTTTGAGCCACAGGCACCGCCTGAATTTTATTTTTTATTTTTTTGTAGAGCCAGTCTTACTTTGTTGCCCTCGGTAGAGTGGCATCACAGCTCACAGCAACCTCCAACTCCTGAGCTTAGGCAATTCTCTTGCCTCAGTCTCCCAAGTAGCTGGGACTATAGGCACCCGCCCTATAATGCCCAGCTATTTTTTTGTTGCAGTTTGGCCGGGGTTAGGTTTGAACCCACCACCCTTGGTATATGGGGCGAGTGCCCTACCCACTGAGTAACAGACACTGCCCCTTTTTTTTTTTTTAAGAAATATGTTTTTTAAAACTTAGATGAAAACTTGATTGATGGGGTTAAATTTCTTTCTTGAAAACTTGAAAATTTTCTAGTTAGTAAAATGATCAAGTATATTTGTGGAAGTAGGGATATGGTGCCTATTTTAAAAATGAATCTTATGTAACCTGTCTTTGAAATTTTTTCAATGTGAGAGGTGGGTAGAACACATTGTGAGTTAACTTGAATTTTCTAAAAAGACTCATTTTAAAAAAATGTTAATATAGGTTTTTGGCCCGGGAACAACACAGAAGGAATTCTTTCAGGGTTGTATTATACAGCCAATAAAAGACCTCATGAAGGGACAAAGTCGTCTGATTTTTACTTACGGGCTAACCAATTCAGGAAAAACATATACATTTCAAGGTAAATGCTGTTTTATTTCGGTTAGGATAAAGAAGCAATAATATGTACTCACTATTTTTATAATGTTTTCATGTAGTTATTTTCCATTGCTTTGTATGTATTTGCTCCATATTAAAAACTAATAGCATATTAGATATATATTGCCAATAGCTTTTAATACAGATTTATTTAAATCACTTATAAAAATGCTTTACCTATTCTCAGAGAATAAGATTGATGGTAAAAATTTAGAAAAAAGGATTGATATGCTATAGAGAATTAAGCATTGGTGACAAGGAAGACATTTTATAGTTCATTTTACTTTTGTGAGTGATTACATATCTTAGTATTATGGACTTATATACATGATTGTAAAACTTCAGATTTTATATCAGAATAGCAATTGATAAAATACCCCTGTCAGTAATACAGTTAAAACCAAAGTGATGGGAAACTGAGTCATCCTTCTACTTTTTTTTTTTTTTTTTTGCAGTTTTTGGCTGGGGTCAGGTTTGTACCCACCACCTCCAGTATATGGGGCCGGTACCCTACTCCTTTGAGCCACAGGTGCCGCCCTTAATCCTTCAACTTTTTTCACTTTTAGCTATTTATGCGTACCTAGGTAGTGTAGAAGGAGCATTAGTACTCCACGTTTCCTCTTCCTAGTCTGAGAGAATATAACACAAAAATTCTTTTTGTAGGTACAGAAGAAAATATTGGCATTCTGCCTCGAACTTTGAATGTATTATTTAGTAGTCTTCAGGAAAGGCTGTATACAAAGATGAACATTAAACCACATAGATCCAGAGAATACTTACGGTTATCACCAGACCAAGAGAAAGAAGAAGTTGCTAGCAAAAATGCATTGCTTCGGCAAATTAAAGAGGTATGGAAGTATTTTAGTATGTAAAATATATATAAGTCGTGACCTTTTATAAACCCTTTAGATTGTTTTAGCCCACATTACAATCTGTTTTATGGTGGTAGTGGCTGCTTTCAGGTTATTTTTGAGAAAAATACTCAAAGCTTAAAATGTGAAGACATCTCTTCCTCTTAATTGTATGACAAAAAACCAACAAGAATGTTTATTAAGGCTCGG
>NW_003852403.1:35164769-35185241 GCF_000181295.1 Otolemur garnettii
AATGTTTATTAAACAATGCAGATGTAAATAGTTCTGAAATAGTTATTGGTTGTTGTAGAACCAGTATTGTATTTTTTATGTGATGATTTTTAAAAATTTCTGTGTTTTTAATTAATTTATTTTTTGAGATGGAGTTTCCATTTGTTGCCTTCAGTAGAGTGCTGTGGTGTCATAGCTAATAGCAACCTCATACTCTTGGGCTTAAGTGATTCTCTCACCTCAGCCTCCCAAGTAGCTAGGACTACAGGTGCCCACTACCATGCTCAGCTATTTTTAGCGCTGGGGTCTTACTCTAGCTCAGGGTGGTCTCCAACTCCTGAGCTCAAGCAGTCCATCTGCCTCAGCTTCTTAGAGTGTTAGTATAGGGGGGAGCCACTGTGCCTATCCAAAGTTGTTTTTATTTTTATAAATTACTTATTTATTTATTTTGAGACTGGTTCTATGCTTTTTTCCCGGGCTAGAGGACAGTGGCTCACTCATGGCTCACTCATAGCTCACTTATTGTAGCTTTAAACTCCTGGTCTCAAGCAGTCTTCCTGGTTCAGCCTCTCAAGTAGCTGGGACTATAGGCATGTGGTACCACATCTCACCAATTTTTTTTCTTGCTGTGTTACCCAGGCTGGTCTCAAACTCTTGGTTTCAAGTGATTGATCCTACCACATGGGCTTCCCAAAGTGCTGGAATTATAGACATGAGGCACTGCATCTAGGCATTGTGAAAGTCATATATACACAGAATTTAAATAAGGAAATGTGAGAAATAAGAAGTTAAAGTTTATTTTTATTTATTTATTTTTTTGAGACAGAGCCTCAAGCTGTGGCCCTGGGTAGAGTGCTATGGCATCACAGCTCATAGCAACCTTCAACTCTTGGGCTTAAGCTATACTCTTGCTTTAGCCTCCCAAGTAGCTGGGACTACAGCTGCCCACCATAACGCCCGGCTATTTTTTGGTTATAGTTGTCGTTGTTTGGCAGGCCCAGGGCTGGATTTGAACCCGCGAGCTCTGGTGTATGTGGCTGGAGCCTTAGCTGATTGAGCTACAGGCGTCGAGCCAAAAGTTAAAGTTTATTATATTTGCATTCCTGAGGAAAAAACTGCGAATAGATTAGACAGTATCTTCTTTGCACTTTTTCTCTATCTATAAAATTATACACAGTGCTTTCTATATGTCCGCATATACACACATAATATATATAGCTGCATATATTTTCATGTCTTTTCTTTATATACTATATATAGGATATAGTTGGGGTTTTTTTTAACCAAAATGAGATTACTGTGCTTAACATATGACTTTTTCATTTAGCTTTTTTTTTTTTTAATAGCCAGGTCATACTACATGTGGATCATTTAGCATATTTTAAATCACATGTCTTTTATCTGTTAGGCTGTGTGGTTTTTTTTTTAATTAATTCATAGCTGTGTACATTAATGCATTTATGGGGTACACTGTGCTGGTTTTATATACAATTTGAAATACAACAAACTGGTTAACATAGCCTTCACCACACTTTGTTAATTAATTATTGTGTTAAGACATTTATACTCAGGAGGGTGATTGGTGGGATCACCTCTATGGTTTATCTTACAAGGGTACAAGAGATTTTTTCTAAAAGTAGAATATACATGTCTTAACACAATAACTAAGAAAATGACATGAAGGCTATGTTAACCAGTTTGATGAAAATATTTCAAATTATATATGAAAACACCACACTGTACCCCATGATTGCATTAATGTACACAGCTATGATTTAATAATAAAAAAAAAGACATTTATACTCTACACTTAGTAACTTTTGTTACTTTTATTTTTGTTGAGACAGTGTCCCATCACATGCCCCGGAGCAGAGTGCAGTGGCTTGGTAGCTCACTGCACCCTCAGACTCCGGCTTGTGGGCATCCCACTGCCTCAGCCTCCAGAAGCCACCAGGATTATAAGTGCTTGCCACAGCGCCCTGCTGGATTTTTCAATTTATTTCATGAGTTGGGGGTCTAATTCCCGCTTAGGTGAGTCTCGAACTCCTGAGCTTAAGCACTTCTCCCACCTCAGCCTCCCATAGTGTTGGGATTACAGGCGTGAGCCACTGCCCCCAGCTTGTTACCTTTTTTTATATCAAATTCTAAACCCATTTTTTATTCATGGATATTTGTATTCTCATCCTTCACTATTTTAAATAGTTTTGCAGTGAGGAAGCAATTTATTGCAAATATGTTTCTTGCTGATTTTCCCAAACTCAGGCTAACACTGGATATTTGATATTTATTCTTTCTCTTTTTTTTTTTTTAAGAGATAAAGTCTCACTTTGTCACCCTGGGTAGAGTGCCATGGTGTCACAGCTCACAGCAAACTCTAGGTCTTGGACTTAGGCGAATCTCTTGCCTCACCCTCCCAAGTAGCTGGGACTACAGGCACCCGTCACAGGCTATTTTTTTGTTGCGGTTTGGCTGGGGCTGGGTTCGAACCTGCCACCCTCGGTATATGGGGCTGGTGCCCTACTCACTGAGCCACAGGTACCGCCCTTTAATATTTATTCTGATAGATGAAAAAGCATGTGTCTCATTTAGGCTTACTTTATATTTCTTTAATTATGAATGAGGTAATTAGTATATCTTAGAATTTTTCCTATGAATTGTCAGATACAACTTTTGCCTTTTTTTTTTTAAAAACAGAGTCTCACTAGCCCTTGCCGGAATGCCGTAGTGTCACAGTTTACAGCAACTTCACACTCTTGGGCTTAAGCGATTCCCTTGCCTCAGCCTCCCAAGTAGCTGGGACTACAGGTGCCTACTAGAACAGCTAGCTATTTTTTTGTTGTATTTGTCATTGTTATTTTTAGCAGGCCTAGGCCAGGTTCCAACACACCCTGGTGTATGTGGCCAGTGCCCTAGCCACTGAGTTATGAGTGCTTAGCCAGTCCTTGCCATTTTTATATTGTTGTTTGATTTTTTCTTACTGAATTTTATTGGGGTTGGGCACAGTGTCTCACTCCTGTAATTTGAGTGCTTTGGGAGGCTGAGGCAGATAGATTGCTGGAGCTCAGGAGTTTGAGAACACCCTGAGCAAGAACCAGACCCTCTCTCTAAAAAAATAGCTGGGTATTGTGTTGGGTAATTGTAGTTCTAGCTACTTGGGAGACTGAGGCAAGAGGTTTGCTTGTGCCCGAGAGTTTGAGATTGCTGTTATCTATGGTGCCACAGCACTCTATTGAAGGCAACAGTGTGAGACTCTATCTCAGAAAAAAAAAATACATTGTTATATGGGTTGCAAGTTTTTCAACTTAATTGTTTGCTTCTCCTCTGCCTCCATTATATTTGTTAATTTATTGACAAATTGTTATTATGGTACCTCCTGTTGTCCAGGCAGTATTTTATGTCCTGAGGACAAATAGTGTTGCTTCATGGAGACTGACAATAAATAAATATAAAGTATTCAGTGAGGAAGTGTTAATTTATATAAGGTGATACCATATAAACTTCTGAAAATTTTTATGAAATTATCTGTTTATTCCTCCTATGCCTTCTGAGTTTTAGATTTTCAGATATTTATTCAATTCAAGACTGTTAAATGTAGCCGGGCATTGTGGTGGATGCCTGTAGTCCCAGCTACTTGGGAGCCTGAAGCAAGAGAATCACCTAAGCCCAGGCGTTGGAGGTTGCTGTGAGCTGTGTGATGCCACAGCACTCTACCGAGGGTGATAAAGTGAGACTCTGTCTCTACAAAAAAAAAAAGACTGTTAATTGGTTGGATTTGGTGGCTCATGCCCAGCACTGTGTGAGGCTGAGGCGGGTGGATTGCCTGAGCTCACAGGTTCGAGACCAGTCTGAGTCAGAGTGAGACCCTGTCTCTAAAAATAGCCAGGTATTGTGGTGGGCGCCTGTAGTCCCAGCTACTTGGGAGGCTGAGGCAAGAGATTCCCTTAAGCCCAGGAGTTTGAAGTTGCTATGAGCTATGATACAGCACTCTGCCGAGGGCAACAAAGTGAGACTCTATCTCAAAAAAAAAAAAAGACTGTTAAAAACTATTAACAGGATTTATAAATATTTTCAAATATTAATGAGGATTTTCTTTCTTAAGACGTTTAGAAATCAGGGTTTTAATGTAATAAAATGTGTGTCACTCAGTGGAGTTCAAAGTTCAGAGTTCATAATTATGGTCTCTGAAAGGAAAGTGGTATTTTTAACAAAAATTATGAAGGTTTATAGATAATTGCATAGGTAATTTATATGGGATATTAAAGTCATTACTAATGAAAAATGTTTACTAACGAGTTATCTAGTTAAGATATTATTTTTGCTATGAAATTATTAAAATGTTTAAAAAATGAGATATGTACCTTCACACATTGATTGTAAACTATTTCTAGAAGCAATTTGGCAATCCTATATTAAAAATGAAAATTTATAAATTTTTCATATCTTTTTATCCATCTAGTTGTAAGTATATGTTTTAAAGCAGTAATTAGGATGTAGGAGAAGATACATAAAGATATTTATCGTATTTTTACTGGCAAAACTTTGTAAATAATGTAAATCTTTAATAATGAAGAATTAAGTCATTTCATGTCTGTTCAGGTATGTGGCCATCAAGTATTTATAAACAATTCTTATTTTTAGGCAGAAAAGCTTACAATAGGGGTGGGGAAAATATAAAACAGGAGCATAATGAAATATTAACAGTAGTTAACTCAGTGGTGGCGATTGACTATACATGATGATAGTCTTTTTAATACTTCTCTGTATTTTTCCAACTTTCTCATCATGAGAATATATTATTTTAATTAACTATGAAGAAAACTAATAAGCAGAGGTCACTGAATTCAGTGGCTAACAGGTTGTGAGTTTGTTAATAACTTATTTGGATGGTTAATTAATATCTTAGTTAATTTAACCTTAACTAAAATATTTTTTAACTTAAACTTTCTTTTTTTAGGTTGCTATGCATAATGACAGTTATGATACTGTTGATGGTAAGGTTACATTTCTAATTTATCTTTAATATGTTGATCATTTGAAATATATTCACTTATAATAATTTCTATAAATGACATAGTGAAAATTACATGGAAAATAATGTCTATATGAAATGCCAGTTGTAAAGTTTTATTTGGATTAAATATGACAGATACCCTTTTTACTGCTTGGAATTTTAATACTGAGTTCAAAGACACTCTTGTTTTTGTTTGCCCTTTACACTTAATTTCTATTTGGTACATTAGCATATATTTGGAAAGAAAAGAAAACAAGAAATGAAACTTTTGTTAATCCAAATATTTATATCTTGATTTGCAAAAAAATGTGTAATAGAGATGGTTGTAAGATGAAAATACTTGGTTTTTCAAGTCCAGAAGTCTTTATCTGTACTTTATCTCATTTTTAGTCAGTTGCACAATTTTGTGATTACCCTTTTTTTTCCTTCTTTTTGTAGGTAGTTTAACAAATTCTTTGACCATCCCAGACTTAGAAGAATCCATGAAAGATTGTGAACAAGCTAGTTTGAATATGGATCATAATATAAAATTTTCTGTATGGGTTTCTTTCTTTGAAATTTATAATGAATGTATTTATGACTTATTTGTTCCTGTATCATCTAAGTTCCAAAAGAGGAAGATTCTGCGCCTTTCCCAAGATGTAAAGGGCTATTCTTTTATAAAAGGTATACTAATGAACATTAGCTCAAGGTTTGCTTCCTAGGCTTTATGATAGCTATAGGGAAGTAAACAGGAAGTTCAAATTTTTATAATGATTATTAGCATCAAGAGAATAAGAGAATTTTGTACTTTAGAAGAATGTTTTGTAGGGGAGGGGAGAAGGGCGGCTGGGTGGTGGGAGGGTGACTGGAAAGATCACCTATATATCTGTCTAACAAGGGTACAAGTGAACTTTTCTAGAACTAGAATATAAATGTTTTGACACAATGACTAAGCAAATGACATGAAATTTATGTGAACCAGCTTGATGAAAGTATTTCAAAATCTATATGAAAACACTACACTGTACCCCATGTTAGCATTAATGTATACAGCTATCATTTTTTTTTTTTTTTTTTTTTTGAGACAGAGCCTCAAGCTGTCCCCCTGGGCAGAGTGCCGTGGCATTACAGCTCACAGCAACCTCCAACTCCTGGGCTCAAGCGAGTCTCCTGCCTCTGCCTCCCAAGTAGCTGGGACCACAGGCGCCTGCCACAACGCCCGGCTATTTTTTTGTTGCAGCCGTCATTGTTGTTTGGAGGGTCTGGGGATTCGAACCCGCCGCCTCAGGTGTACGTGACTGGCGCCTTAGCCGGTTGAGCTATAGGCGCTGAGCCTATACAGCTATCATTTAATAAAAAAAGTATGTTTTGTTATGTTTATTAAACTTAAATATGGAAGGGTCCAGTTTGGTGTTTTGTTTGGTTAAATATTCTTGATTGGATTCTTGGTTGGAAAAAGCTGTATGTGGTGTTATTCACATTATGCTGTGACTTTGTAACTGTGTAAATTTTATAGCTTTATAAAATGTTACAGTTTCTCCATAGTGGTTTTTCCTGCCTTTAAAAAACAATTACAGTAGAAAATACACATTAATTACTTAACTCAGCACCTATATATGTATTTGTATGAGTTGTAATATTTATAGCTCAAAAGTTTAGTTAATTATCTTTTTCTTTTTGGAGATAGTCTCAGTTTGTCGCCCTGGGTAGAGTGCAGTGGCATCACAGTTCACAACAACCTCAAACTCTTGGGCTTAAGCTATTCTCTTGTCTCAGTCTCCTAAGTAGCTGGGACTACAGGTGTCCACCACAACACCTCGCTAATTTTTGCTGCAGCTGTCATTGTTTAGCAGGCTTGGGCCAGGTTCTAACCTGCCACCCTTGGTATATGTGGCTGGTGCGCAATCACTATGCTATGGGCGCCAAGCCAATTATCTTTTTTTTGGAGACAGTCTCACTCTTTCGCCCTGGGTGGAGGGTTGTGGCATCATAGCTCACAGCAGCCTCAAACTTTTGGTCTCACATGATCCTCTTGCCTCAGCCTCCTGATGGACTATAGACATCCGCCACTACACCCAGCTAGTTTTCCTATTTTTTAGTAGACTATGGGGTCTTGCTTTTGCTCAGTCTGGCCTTAAACTTCTGAGTTCAAGGGATCTTCCTGCCTCAGCTTCCCAGAGTGCTAGGATTAAGACCATGCCTGGCCTTAATTAATTATAATTCAACTTCCTGTATACTTTTACTACAAAGAATGGATTGTGACATATTAAATATTCCATTTCAGTTTTATAAAATGCTGGTTATGATTCAATAAATTTGATTTCATGATTCACTAATGAATTGTGAATTGTGTGCAGTGTCTCATAACTAGGTAATTTTGTAGGTTTAATCTGTACTGTATTTTGTGTCTGAGTTTTTGTTCTAAGAAATTGTGCTTCTTTTTAATTTTCCCTTTGGCAGACTGTTGAATAGCATTTATTTTGTGTATTTATGTAAATTAAATATTGGAACATTGTTATAATATCCTCTTGTGGAACACGAAATAGCTGAGTTGACAGTAGCTAGGATGTGTTATTAGAAGAAAAATATCATTATATGGTGCTAGAAAAGACTTTCAAAAAGATTACAGTGTGGAACACATCATACCTATTAATAAATTGAAATATGTCCTCTCTCTTTTTTTTTTTTTGTTCTCTTAAATTTTTAAAGATCTGCAATGGATTCAAGTATCTGATTCCAAAGAAGCATATAAACTTTTAAAACTAGGAATAAAGCACCAGAGTGTTGCCTTCACAAAACTGAACAATGCTTCCAGTAGAAGGTAAGGAATAAATCCTCTGGGATAAGCCTGAAGCACTGATGGTATTCTGTGCTAATTTAAATACAACTGAATTTAGATTAAAATGAGTGCTCAGTAGTGTGATGTGTTAAATAAATTTATAGGAATAAAAAGATTCTGTAAATTGAAAAGCACTATATCCTAGTATCAATACTGTTTCTTATTCTACCTAATTTGCAGGAAGTCTCTACGGCATTTTTATTCTTTGTTGATGTCTAGCTCAGTATTTTCAGAGTTATTTATAATGATGGCCTTTTCTCTGTGTTTTTCCCACTTATCCCACGAATACTGTATGCATACTGAGTTAGGCTATAATCTCAAAGCGTTATGTTTTTGATGGAAGGGATTAGGGGATGAGAGACACAGGAATTAAGTTTGAGCAGTAAGTTATTTATTTACTTTCTTGAGACAGCCTTACTCTGCTGACCAAGCTAGAGTTGCAGTGGCACTATCTTAGTTCTCTGGAGCTGCAAACTCCTGGGCTCAAGAAATTCTGCCTCCTATGTTGCTGGGACTATAGGTGCACGCCACCATGTCTGGCTAATTCTTACTATTTTTTGTAAAGAAAGGTCTTGCTATGTTACCCAGGCTGCCCACCTAGTTCAACCTTCAAGGTGCTGGAATTATAAACATGTGCCACTGGGTAAGGCCTCAAGCAGTGAGATACTTAAAACAGGCTGTGTCTTACAAATTATTAAAAAAATAAATAAATAAAACTTTGTCTTGAGGAAGAAAGAGCCCTGTTCTCATACTCAGTTGAATAAGGGATAACATGATCCAGGCCTATGGGTCAAATGCATGCTTTGCTTTAGGAATATATTTGAAGAATATTAGCTGTACATAATACAGTTTTAATTAAGAATACGTTTCTCATGAGAAAATTGTGACTATTATAAATGATTTCATTAATAGAATTTGGAATGTCAAGAGCAGGTTTGAGGGATTTGGGGCTATGTGAAAAATACATGATTTAGATAGTTGGGTATGTAGGTAACAGTGGAACACAGGGTTGAAATGTTTGGCAGCATCATTGGAAAATGCAGTGATGGACTACAGCTAATATTAGGGTATGAAATAGAGGTCGATTTAGATACTTGTCATTCTTTTATTTAGACTGTGGAAATTAAAAAAAATGTAACAATAACATTTGATTTTTGTATTTTAGTCACAGCATATTCACTATTAGAATATTACAGATTGAAGATTCTGAAATGTCTCGTGTAATTCGAGTCAGTGAGTAAGTTGAGTATTTAAATTGTAATTATTTTCAATTGTTTTGAAGAACTTCTAGGGTAATTTATGTTTTTTTTTTGTTAATTCAGATTGTCTTTATGCGATCTTGCTGGTTCAGAACGAAGCATGAGGACACAGAATGAAGGTGAAAGGTTAAGAGAGACCGGGAACATCAACACTTCTTTATTGACTCTAGGAAAGTGTATTAATGTTTTGAAGAACAGCGAAAAGTCAAAGTAAGTGTTACTAAAGGTGTTATGAGCATATTAAATAATAGAATATTTAAAGTTTCGACTTTGCTGTTTTTAGAAAGTTCTTTTTATTTAACTGCTTCTTACATAATGACTGTATGGATTATGATTAAAGTACTTAGAGATCTTAGATTAAAAAAAGGATAGAAATAAAAAAAAAAGTTGATACTAGAATTCATCAAATAAATTCAGCATTTTCCATAGCGAGTATACCAACAAAGTATATGTTAAGCTTCTCATGATGTTTTTTTTTCTTTCTTTTTTTTTTTTTTCGGAGATAGAGTCTCACTTTATTGCTCTTGGTTGGGTGCTGTGGCGTCCCACAGCTCACAGCAACCTCCAAGTCCTGGGCTTAGGCAATTCTCTTTGCCTCAGCCTCCTGAGTAGCTGGGACTACAGGCGCCCGCCACAGTGCCTGGCTATTTTTTGTTGCGATTTGGCTGGGACCAGGTTTGAACCCGCTACCGGTATATGGGGCTGGCGCCTTACCCGTTAAGCCACAGGTGCTGCGCCTCATGATGTTTTTTTAGCATGTAAAATCATTTTATTCTTTTTTTTATTTTGAGACAGAGCCTCAAGCTATCCCCCTGGGTAGAGAGCCGTGGCTTCACAGCTCACAGCAACCTCCAACTCCTAGGCTCAAGCGAGTCTCCTGCCTCCGCCTCCCAAGTAGCTGGGACCACAGGCGCCCGCCACAACGCCCAGCTATTTTTTGGTTGCAGCCATCGTTGTTTGGCAGGTCCGGGCTGGATTTGAACCCGCCACCTTAGGTGTATGTGGCTGGTGCCTTAGCCACTTGAGCCACAGGCGCCGAGCCATTTTATTCTTATTAAAAGCATTCTGTGTGTTCTTCTAGATATGACAGATTTTTGTATTAATTAAACTTCTAAGCAGAATAAAAATGATAAACTAGCCTTTACCATTTCTAATTAAGGTGTCTTACAGTCTCTAGTATACGGTTGCTTTATGTTGGGGAACACAACCTAGTTAAATGTGATTTTCTTCGCATGTTGCTCAGTGGGTTATTATTGTTAGTATTTTATTAGTAAGTAACAATATTTAAATTGAAGGACTATTACAAGTGGAAATAATCGCTAACCTAAAGTTTAAGTCCTTGCTAGCTGGATCAGTTACTTCTTTGTAAAATTTATTGGCATCCTGATGTCATGCGATTTGTTTTAATTTAAGATTTTTTCCATAGGTTTCAACAGCATGTGCCTTTCCGGGAAAGTAAACTGACTCACTATTTTCAAAGTTTTTTTAATGGTAAAGGGAAAATATGTATGATTGTCAACATCAGTCAATGTTGTTTGGCCCATGATGAAACGCTCAATGTATTGAAGTTCTCTGCCATTGCACAAAAAGTAAATATATATTTATTAAGCCTCTTCTTATTAGAACACTAACAGTTTTTCTTAAAATAAATAATATATTTTGTACTTATTACTAGAAGCCTGGGAAGTAATTAAAAATTAAAAAAGTAAATATTTGACGACCACGTTAGAAGACATAGAAGGACATAGATTAAAATGACCTTGAGTGATACATGATAATAATATACATCAGTTATAAAATTTTTGATTCTTTTGATTAAAAAAAATTTTTTTAAAGAGATAAGACCTTGTTCTATTGCCCAGATTTGCAGATATTTTTAAGAGACAGGGCTTTGTTTTGTTGCCCAGAATTACAGTGCAGTGAACTCCTAAGCTAAAGGGAACCTTCTACCTCCTGAGTTGAGCTTCAGGCCTGTGTCACTTGGTCTTGCTAATTTAAAGAAGGATTTTTAGAGATAGGTGTCTTGCTATATTGCCCAGGCTGGTCTCTATTTCCTGGCCTCAGGTGATTCTCCCACCTTAGATTCACAATGAGCTGGGATTATAGGCAAGAGCCACTATTCTCAGCATCAGTTACAAAATACTGACTATTCTTGGAATGAACTGTCAATCATCCATCTGGTTCAGTTATGGCTTCTGAATAATTGGAATGCCCCCCTGCTAGGAATCTTACTAAGAGCTTAACCCAGGAAGGTAGATTTACCTATAGTATATCTGTATAAGTAGCTTTTTAAAAATCAGAATGTGCATCTAAAGATGCTAATTCCTTTTTGTATGTTTGTTTGCATAGTTTTAACACCCTATATCATTTGACCTTAGTTTATAAAATTATTTTCTAGTGAACAGTTCTTGCATTTACTATTTTAAAAGTCTCCTTGGATATTTTAACAGGTTTGTGTTGCAGATGATTTAAATTCTTCTCAAGAGAAATCATTGGGACCTGTGAAATCTTCTCAACATATATCACTAGACAGTCATTTGGATAATAAAATATTAAATGTAAAAAGAACCACCATTTCATGGGAAAATAGTCTAGAAGATTTAGTAGAAGATGAAGATTTGATTGAGGAGTCAGAAGACACTGAAGAAAACCAAAATGTGGAAACTGAACTTACTGATGAAGAGCTAGATAAAACATTAGAGGAAGATAAGCCTTTCAGCACCCACCAGGAGAACAGAGTATGTATGAAGAACTCATATTTCTATCATTGGTTTATTATTCTGAAATTAGGATTAAAAATACTTTAGCCTCCCTCTTTTCAGTTATTTTCAAAATACCCTGAAGTTCTTTTTTTTGAGACAGAGTCTTCCTGGGTAAAGTGCCTGACATCATAGCTTACAGCAGCCTCAAACTTTTGGGCTCAAAAGATCCTCTTGTGTCAGCCTACCAGTAGCTGGGACTACTGGGTCCTGCCGCAAAGCCCAGCTAATTTTTCTGTTTTCAGTAGAGATTAGAGTCTTGCTCTTGCATAGGTTGGTCTTGAACTCCTGAGCTCTGGCATTCTACCTTGGCATCCTCCCTTGGCCTTCCTGAGTGATAGTATTAAAGGTATGAGCCACTGCACCTAGCCTAAGTTTTTATTTATTTATTTATTTATTTTTTCTGGTAGAGACAGAGTCTCACTTTATCCGCTTTGGTAGAGTGTCGTGGCGTCACATAACTCACAGCAACCTCCAACTCCTGGGCTTAAATGATTCTCTTGCCTCAGCCTCCCAAGTAGCTGGGACTACAGGCACCCGCCATAATGCTCGGCTATTTTTTTGTTGCAGTTTGGCCAGGGCTGGATTTGAACCCACCACCCTCAGTATATGGGGCTGGCATCCTACCTACTGAGCCACAGGTGCTGCCCAATGGCCTAAGTTTTTGTGTCTTAACATATATATATATATTTTTTGAGACAGAGTCTTACTTGTCACCAGTAGAGTGCCTTGGTGTCATAGCTCACAGCAACCTCAAAGTCTTGGGATCAAGCCATTTTCCTTGTCTCAGCCTCCCGAGTGGCTGGGACTACAGGCACCTGCTACAACACCCAATATTTTTAGAGATAGGGTCTCACTCTTGGCTCAGGGTGGTCTGGAACCTGTGAGCTCAGCAATCTACCCACCTCAGCCTCCAGAATGCTAGGATTACAGGCTTGAGCCACTGTGCCTAGCCTTAACTTAATATTTTGAAAAATATTAAACCTACAGAAAGATCAGTATGATGAACACTTATTTTACCTGGATTTACCTGTTCTTATTTTATTATTATGTGACTATGTTTTTCTTTGTGTGTAGCATTTGAAAATGATGCACACATAAGGACACCTTAACACAAAGTATTTCAGCATACGTTTTCTAAAAACATGGATATTTTCCTCATGATCATGAAACCATTTTTATGGCCTCAAAATTTAACATTGATACAGTAATATTTATTGTATCATCTGTACTGAGATTTCTACAATGATTCCATCTAGAGAATAGCCAGTTTGTTTTCATCTACCCCCAAAGTTGACACATTGCTTTTGACTATCATGTTTCATATAGCATTGATATTTTTGAAAAGTGAAGGCTAGTTTTCTTATAGAATACCCCAAATCTAGATTTGACTAATTATTTCCTCATGATTTAGGTTTAATACTTTACCCAAGCATATTATATAAGTGAAGTTATGAGTTTTTCATTGCGTCATACCAAGAGGCACATGATGTCTGATTTTTTTATTCTTAGAGATGCTAAGTTTTACTCACTTGGTTAAGGTACAGTATTTCAGATTGTTTCTTTATTGTAAAGCATATCATCTGTGGGATGATATGTAGTACTTGGAGACCATGTGACTATCCTATTCTAGTATTCTTCCAACAAATGATTTTTTGTTTTTTGGGGACAGTGTCTTAAGCTGTCGCTCTAAATAGAGTGCCATGGCAACATAGCTCACAACAACTTCCAACTCATGCTCAAGTGATCCTCTTGCCTTAGTTTTTCTATTTTTAGTGGAGACGGGGTCTCCTTTTTGCTCAGGCTGGTCTCGAACTCACGAGCTCAAGCAGTCCACCCTTCTTGGCCTTCCAGAGTGCTAGGATTCCAGGTGTGAGCCACTGCTCCGGGCTCCACTAGATGATTGTAACATATTCTACTAGACTTGTGGTCTTTAAATACAAATACTCAAAATATCTGCCTAGTATCAATGATCCTATTTCTTTAAAAACAGCCATTTTTTTGTCATCTTATTTTTAATGATAAGTGAGGTTTAACAGTGATTCTTTTAGTTTCTGTCTGAAATTTAGATCATATCCACATTACCTATTCCCCCTTATTAATTTGCTGTAACTACATATGAATATATGGAGACCTCTTACTGGTACTCTAGAAATATTGGTAAGCTTGTATTCAAGAGTGTGTTTTAATAGTGTTGACATATTGCTCATCATAGTACTTTCTTGGACTGAGAAGTGCAAGTAGATAGATGATATATTGTATTCAGTACACTCATTTTAATAATTTACCTTAGTGTCCCTGAAGGCCATTGTTATATATGTGCTGTTTAAAAATAAAGATAGCCTTAGATGTGGTTCAAGTCCCAGTTTATTTGTTCTCTGTGATTGGATTCTGTTATTTGGGCCTCTGTGATGTAGTACCTTCCTTAGTGCCAAAAGAAGCCAAAAATAGTCCTGTTTTAGTTTTTTCTGATCTTGTCTTGTCTTTTTTTTTTGACACAGAGCCTCAAGCTGTCACCCTGGGTAGAGTGCCTTGGCATCACAGCTCACAGCAACCTCCAGCTCCTGGGCT
Source organism: Otolemur garnettii (assembly GCF_000181295.1). Lineage (NCBI taxonomy): Eukaryota > Metazoa > Chordata > Mammalia > Primates > Galagidae > Otolemur > Otolemur garnettii. The sequence goes on from NW_003852403.1 coordinate 35,179,170, forward strand.
TAAGCATTATCTTGCCTCAGCCCCCCAAGTACCTGAGACTACAGGCGCCCACCACAATGCTACTTTTTGATTATAGTTGTTGTTTGGCAGGCCTGGGCTGTATTCGAACCTGTCAGCTCTGGTGTATGTGGCTGGCACCTTAGCCGCTTGAGCTATAGGCGCTGAGCCTTTTTTTGGTCTTTTCAAATTTCAAGTTTTATATATAGTATTGGTTAAATTTGAAATGTTAGTAAAATTTCTGAAATTACTAGAAGAAATTTAATATAGGTTGTGAGACCTGGAGACCTAAGTAGAGTGCTATGGCATCATAGCTCACAACTACTTCCAACTCAGGCTCAAGTGATCCTCTTGCCTCAGTTTTTCTATTTTTAGTGGAGACGGTGTGGCATGTGAGTTAGTGGACAAGAATGGCATGTGAGTTGTATATGTGCAGGAAATCAGAAAACAGACCTCCAAGGGAGAATGTCTATGTGAGGTGTGGCAATACCAGGCTTAATGGTTATGGTAAAGATTCTCCAGATTCCAAAGGTCTTTTGATGCTAGGGGCAAAGGTCTAGCTTAAGGTCTGAGATTTTGCCTAAACAAATTAGAGACATTCTGTCTGATACTTTCCATGTTCTCTCTTTTTACTGCTGATGTCTCATAAGTAGTTAAAAGTTACTTAATTATTATTTGCAATAATAAATACCGACCTGAGGCTAATTCAGGAAGGCTCCTCCCAGAGTTTCTCAGTCCTCCAAATGGACTTCATACTTTGTGTCAGACCTCTTCATTCTTCCAGCCCAAACCCCCTCAACTGGTGACCACAAACCCCTTCAATTTGCTGGCATAGTTTACAGTGAATTTCATGGTATATATGCGTATCTTATAACATTGTGTACTTATTTTAAAGTGAAAAATTTTGTCAAATATTTGATGTTTAAAAATAAATGCTTTGGGGCCAGGTGTGGTGGCTTATGCCTGTAATCCTAGTACTCTGGGAGGCCCAGGTAGGTGGATTGCGTGAACTCACAGGTTCAAGAGCAGCCTGAACAAACAAGGCAAGAGGATCACTTGGGCCCAAGAGGTTGCTGTGAGGCATGATGCTATGGCACTCAACCCAGGGTGATAGCTTGAGACTGTCTCAAAAAAAAGACTTGGTGTTGTATGGCTTATTTGCATTTCAATAAAGAATTGGAACTATTAACAATTATTATAAAGTCTTAATTCATTCCAGCATTAATTCAAAAGTCCAAAGTCCAGAGTCTCATCTAAATCAGATATGGGTTAGAATCAAGGCAGGTTCATCCAGAGGCAAATTCTCCCCTCCAGCTAAGAACCTGTGAAATCAAGAAAGTTACCTACTTCCAAAATATCAGTACAAATATAAAAATAATACAGTGGGGGGATAGGCACAAAATAGATGTTCTCATTCTAAAAGGGAGAAATAGGCTCAGTGCTCATAGCTCAGTTGTTAGGGCACTGGCCACATGCACCGGGTTTGAACCTGGCCAAGGCCCCCTAAACAACAATGACAACAAAACAATAGCTGAGCATTGTGGTGGGTGCCTGTTGTCCCAGCTATTTGGGAGGCTGAGGCAAGAGAATCCACTTAAGCCCAAGAGTTTGAGATTGCTGTGAGCTATGACGCTAGGGTACTCTACCACTGGCAACATAGTGAGACTCTGTCTCAAAAAACAACTAATTATTGAAAATTGTTAAACTGGTTTCCTAAATTCATACAGCTTTCTCTAATTCCCCACATTTCTACTTCCATAGTTAACTATCATTTAAACAGAAAGTTTGTAGTTGTTTAAGATTATTAATGTTATATGTTCATGGTAGAATGAAAAAGAAAGTTTAAATATAAAGATTATGCTACCTTTCACGTTAACAGATTTTTAGTATACATTGATAATTTTGAATTTGATGTTATTTTAAAAAATTGGAAAAAGTATATATTATTAATATAGTTCATCATTTTTACTTTTTTTTTAATTTATTTATGTGGGTTTTATTTTTTTTTGGAGATAGTGTCTTGCTCTGTTGCCCTGGGTAGAGTGCAGTGGTGTGATCACAGTTCACTACAGCCTCTCTAACTCCTGAGCTAAAGTGATTCTCCTGCCTCAGCCTCCCAAGTAGATGAGACTATGGGAGTGTGCCACCACATCTGGCAAATTTTTCTTTTCTTTTTTTCGAGAAGAGTCTTACTGTGTTGTCCTTTGTAGAGTGCTGTGACATCACAGCTCACAGCAACCTCCAACTCGTGGGCTTAAGTGATTCTATTGCCTCAGCTTCCCAGGTAGCTGGGACTACAGGCACCTGACACAACACCCTGCTGTTTCTTTTGCAGTTGTTATTGTTGTTTAGGAGGCCTGGGTTGGGCTTGAACCCACCAGCCTGGCTGTATGTGGCTGGTGCCCTACTCATTGAGCTATGGGCGCTGAGCCTTTCATTTCTTTTTTTAAAGATGAGTTCTCCTTTCTCAGACTGTTCTTGAACTCTGGACCTCAGTCAGTCTTCCTGCCTTAGCCTCTGAAAGTGCTGGGATTATGGGCACCTGCACCTGGCTTTATTTATTTTTTGATATACATAGGAAAAGAAGGAATAGGTTATCGTTAAAGATTACAATAGTTTACTATACAAATCCCTTAAGTTTGGATGTTGAATTAAGTTCACATTTTCTTTATTTAAATACAACCTCTGCCCCAAAACCACAACACTATAAAAAGCATCATGCTGCAAAAATACTGGGGTCATGCTATAGAATTATTTTCTCGGTATAAATTCTTTCAAGCAGGATTTCAAAGTCAGGATATCTATTGAACTATTATTAAATATAAAGTTGAGAAATTGGAAGATCTGTAGCTTTTCGAGAGTTTATTGTAATTTTTTTTTTTTTCCGAGATAGAGTCTCACTTTGTTGCTCTGGGTTGAGTGCTGTGGCATCACAGCTCACAGCAACCTCAAACTCTTGGGCTTAAGCGATTATCTTACCTCAACTTCCCAAGTAGCTGGGACTACAGGTGCCCACCACAATGCCTGGCTGTTTTTGTTGCAGTTGTCATTGTTGTTTTAGTTGGCCCCAGGCTGGGTTTGAACCCGCCAGCCTCCATGTATGTGGCTGGTGCCCTACCCAATGAGCTATAGGTGCTGCCGCATGATTATGTATTTTCAATACATAAGAATATAGAGTTGTTGCTCACATCTTAATAATAAAAGCCTAAAAAGTTTATGCAACATCTCTCTTTCTTATTTTGGAAAGTCTTCGGGAGTTCATAGCAACTTCTCTGCTGCTATACTTGGGTTCAGGGCTTTAGACTTTGACAGGCCACTTTCAAATCCAACTGTTAGCATTTACCACAAATCTGGTCATTATATTCCTCATAAGAAATGTGGATGATACCAAGCCCACAGAAAGTTGTGTGAATTAAATGAAATCAAATATGGAACTCCCCAAAGTAGTTCTTGGTAGATTACTTTTTTTCTTATTATAGTTAGTGAGATGTTTATCATAAGTCTATTTTTAAAATGTGGAGAACTCTACCTGATTTTTCAGATTAGTGCATCTCTGCAAATGTATCACTTTCAGGGAGAATATTATATTTAAGAGGATGCATAATTATAATTGCCTAAAAGTTTTTTTTTTTTAAATGGTTGGGCAATAGTTCTCTTGGATGTAGTTATTCTTTTATAAGAATTTTAATATTTATATGTTATAGAAACTGTTGGATTTAATAGAAGACTTGAAAAAAAAACTGATAAATGAAAAAAAGGAAAAGTTAACATTGGAACTTAAAATTCGAGAAGAAGTTACACAGGAGTTTACTCAATATTGGGCTCAACGGGAAGCTGACTTTAAGTAAGTTGTTTCTTTCATAGTCTGATAAAACTTGACAATTTTGTTTACTTATTTAATTTTTTAAACTTATTTACTTGTTTTTGTTTTTTCTTGAGACAGAGTCTCACTCTGTAGTTCTGGGTAGAGTCCTATGGTGTCCCTAGCTCACAGCAACCTCATACTCTTGGGCTCAAGTGATCCTCAGGCCTTGGCTTCCCTAGTAGCTGGGACTACAGTCACCTGCCATAATGCCTGACTAATTTTTTTATTTTTAGTAGAGACGGGGTCTCACTCTTGCTTAGGCAGGTCTGAAACTCCTGAACTCATGGGGTCCTCTGGTCTCAGCCTTCCAGAGTGCTAGTAGTATATGCCTGAGCCACCACATCTGGCCTATTTACTTGTTTTGTATGTTATGTAGCTTATGAATTTTTACAACTTTATGCAAGCTTGAAAATAGCTATTATTAATCCCCATGCATGATCATTTGAATTTGCTTTTAAGCTATAATACATACTTAATCTTAGAAGTTTAAGATAAAACACAAAACAGCCCCTTTTTATTTCTTAATTGAATAAATTTGTGTTATGAAGGGAAACGCTTCTTCAGGAACGAGAGATATTGGAAGAAAATGCTGAATGTCGTTTGGCTATCTTCAAGGATTTGGTTGGTAAATGTGACACTCAAGAACAATCAACAAATGAAATTTGTGTGGCTAAAGTTGAAACTGAAGTATGTTAATTGAATTATTTAAAAAATCCAGTGGGTTTTTGGTACCAGGATTTAGTTTATGACGTCAATGATGAGAAACATCAATTTAATTTAGAATTAAAATAAAACTTATTGGTTAACTTTATCATAATCAGACAAGTTTGTTAGGAATATAAGCACAAATAATTTAAATATAGCTATTGAGCTTTGAAAAATGTATTTCTAATTTTGGTGTTGGTGATCATTGTATTAATTATAGGCAGATTCCTTTTTATCTGATCATGGGATACCTGTCCTAGATTTATCTTAAACTTGAAAATTTTTAGATACAAAATTGGTGTATCTATTGGTGTATCTTTGTTTGTTTTTGAAGTAACGCAATTTAGGGGCCTATGATACTGATGTCCATTCTTTTGCTGTCAAACCACCCTTATGTATCCTACACATGGTTTGAAACTTGGGCTGCATTGTGAAAATGGAGGTTGGTTTCCTGGGCTATCCTAATAAAGCCTTTTATGAGTTATTTATACCTAACTAGGTAATGATAATTATTCCTTAATGACTTATCAGAGTTTATGAAATTTCTTTCTTCATGGTCCATATAACATAAAATAAACAATAGTATACAATTTTTCCACAATTGGGACTGTTTCTGTATGATTTATGTTAAAGAATTTCGAGTTGTGAATTTTTTGCTGTTTTAAAACTGTCTAAATTAGTACCATATATAAGAGTAAAATCCACTGTTAATGTTAGGCATGTGGTTTTTGCTATTTTTAGGAAGCACATAATTTTGTAGGATTTGAAGATATTATTGATTCCCTTCAAGATAATGTCGCTGATATTAAGAAACAGGCTGAAATTGCTCATTTATATATTGCATCTCTTGCTGACCCCCAGGAGGCTATTGCTTGTTTAGAACTAAAGTTTAATCAAGTTAAGGCTGAATTAGATAAAACCAAAGAAGAATTAATCAAAACCAAAGAAGAGCTTAAAAAGAGAGAAAATGGTAAGTGGAGATATTCTACCACTATTTAAGAAGTATGAACACATTAAAAGTATAGTTGGTAAGTATAAGAGCTTTGTGCAGCTTATTTAGTGTCATGACCAGAAAATTCTTTAATCAAGGTAACATAGTATACCATTTGTATGACTTTATGACTTTACAGTAATTTGCTAGTTTACCACTAAAAATATTCTTTTGTCTTCATTTATTTTTATACCAATGTTACTGGACAATGGACTTTTTTTTTTTCTTCAAGACACAGTCTTACTCTATTACCCAGGCTAGAGTGCCATTGTGATAGTCTAGCTTACAGCAACCTCAAACTCCAGCACAGGAGTTTGCCACAATGCCAGCCAAATTTTTCTGGTTTTTTTTTTTTTTTGTTTGTTTGTTTGTTTGTTTTAAGATGAGGTCTTGCTTTGTTGCTCAGGCAGGGCTCAAACTGCTATCCTCAAGCAATCCTCCCCTCCTTGGCCTCCCGAAGTGCTAGGATTACAGGCAGGAGCTGCCAGACCTGGCCCAGAAATATGTCCTCTTG
>NW_003852403.1:35185261-35186908 GCF_000181295.1 Otolemur garnettii
AGTTTCACTATGTCACCCGGTAGAGTGCTGTGGCATCACCACTCACAGCTTAAGTGATTCTCTTGCCTTAGCCTCCCAAGTACCTGGGACTATAGGTGCTGCCACAATGCCCAGCTATTTTTTGTTGTAGTTGTCATTGTTTTAGCTGGCCTGGGGCAGATTCGAACCTACTAACCTTGGTGTATGTGGCTGGCACCATAACCATTGTGCTACAGGTGCCGAGCCTAATTTTTCTATTTTTAATAGAGTTAGGGTCTTACTCTTGCTCAGGATGGTCTTGAAATCCTGAGCTCAAAGGTTCCTCCCACCTTGGCCCCCCAGAATGCTATGATTATAGACATGAGCCTACTGTTCCTGGCTGGAAAAATGGACTTTAAAAAACAGAAAAACACAAACAAATAATCAAACCACGTGTAAGCTTTATAAGTAAACTAAGAAATCTCATAGGAAATCATAAAGCTATAAACTTTATTCTGTATTCTTTGTGAACTGGTATAGGAGATTCTGCTCTTGGTTTGCTAGTTTGGGATAGAGTCACTGCTTTGGAATGGTTTAAATTGATTAGATTGTTACTTCATTCTAACTCTGAGAGCATTTTATATATATATTTTGGGTGTGTGTATGTGTGAGAGACTGTGTGTACCTATGATTGTGACATCTGGGTTTTAAGTGTTAAATGAAATATTCTTTCTTTCTTTTTTTAAATATGAAACAGGATAGGTAGAAAATAGCAGGTAAGTGGTGCCTTTGCATTATGAAGTGGATCAGGAAGTCTCCTTTTCTCCTTTGATGTTATGCCAGAAGTTCATTTTTTGCTTATGTCATTCATTTTTCCCTGATTTTTAAAAGTGTTTTTTCTGAAACATTGCCTTCTTATGGTTGGATTAGCAGTTGAGTGCTCTGTGCTTTTTCTTGAAGGTAACAGTAAATTGTCTGCTACAACAGGTGATGTTTCCTAGTTATTCAGTGGTATATTTTTGAGATGCTTATATATTTATATTGAACATTCTTTATCTTTTTAGAAGCAGATTTGTTGGTTCAAGAGCTTGAAACAGCTAATAAGGTAATACTTCAAGCTTTATCTTGTCTTGATATGGAACTTAATAATAAGTAAATCAAAGGTCATGAATTATGATTTGGTTCCATTGTATTATTTTTCCTGTTTTTTTCTGGTTTGAGTCTTCTTATTTTAACTTTTACGCATATCCTTTTGAAGAACTAAATTTTTTTTTTGAGATGATCAGATATAAGTAATTCAATTTCTTGGTATCTAATATCTAGTATTTAAAGAACTAGCCAAAGTAATGTACTTAGAAGACATTATAACTACTGTTTAGACAATTTCTATGTTTTTAAAACTTTTTCTATTTATGAAAATAGTAGACATTTGTATAAATTTAATTATATTAAACCAAGTCAGCTCGGCGCCTGTGGCTCAAATGGCTAAGGCACCAGCCACATACACGTAAGGTGGCAGGTTCAAATCCAGCCCGGCCGCTAAAACAACAATGACGGCTGCAACCAAAAAATAGCCGGGTATTGTGGCGGGCGCATGTGGTCTCAGCTGCTTGGGAGACTCACTTGAGCCCAGGTGTTGGAGGTTGTTGTGAGCTGTGATGCTACACCCAGGGGGATAGCTTGAGGCTC
>NW_003852403.1:35187223-35189869 GCF_000181295.1 Otolemur garnettii
CCCGCCACAACGCCTGGCCATTTTTTGGTTGCAGCCATCATTGTTGTTTGGCGGGCCCGGGCTGGGGATTCGAACCTACCACCTTAGGTGTATGTGGCTGGCGCCTTAGCCGCTTGAGCGGCTAAAGTTCACCCACCTAAGCCTCCCAAAGTGCTAGGATTTAAGGCATGAGCCCACACACCTGACCTACTGTTATTTTTTATTTTTACAGAGAGGATAAATAACTAGCCTAAGGTGGCACATAGCTAGAAGGTAGAGAAGCTAGGATTGAATTGTAGGAGGTCTGGCTCCAAATTTCTCTTACCTTACATACTATACTGCTTTTCTTTTCTTTGTATATATAAACACGTTATTTTTAAGCAAAAATAAGAGTATTTTGTGCATGATGTGTTACCATTGATTATTTTTATCTAACTTTATAATTTCAAGGAATTTCAAAACTGTATGATGTTTGGATTCTAGTTATCCCAAAATATATTTACTAAACAATGCTATTTTTCTTTTTCCAAGAAAATAATTATGCAGAATCAAAGAATCCAAGAATTGATTGATATAATTAATCAAAAAGAGGATACTATCAGTAAATTTCAGAACCTAAAATGTCATATGGAAAACGCCTTTAAGGATAATGTAAGAATTTAACTTTGCGTTATAAATTAGATTAAAAATCCTATGTTTTGTTTTAAAATAGTTTGAAATAGCTTATGCAACTAAGACTGATTTACTGAGTGTTGAATTGCTTACTTTGACATTGAATTCAATTTATTATTGTGCAAATCTGAGTTTTTTAGAGCTTAGAAGAGGGCATTTGACTTCTTTGAACATAATATATCATAAACTATGCTGACTGTGCTCTAACATAGGAAAGAATATGTAGCCTTTGGAAGTTTAAGCTTCAGCTAATTAGAAGGGGAGCTCTAAGGGGAAAAGAACTTAGATATATTTAGACAACCAGATTATAATGATCTAGGGAACTATAACATGAAATTCAGGAGAATTAAGTTTTTTCCTTAGAAGCTTGTTTTTATTATATTCATTGTTGCTATTCTTATGTTTAATAAAAAGGACATTTCTGTTTAAAAAATTACATTATGTGTTGTGACATGTAAAGACTTTAAAAGTTTTGGCATTTCATATAAATTTAGGTAATTTCATATTTAGTTCAGGCTAGAATGATTAGTTTGTCTTTTAATCCCTTTTAAAAAGGGTTTTTGGTTTTCTGTTTTTTATTGTAATCTCCTTCACATTATTTTGTGACCTAGAAATGGTAAAATACATGTAATAACATAGTAGACTGAGTAAGCTAATAGCCAAACATGTTTGCTTTGTTGAAAGGTGCTTGCTTTGTTTTCTCTCTGACTAGACAGGCAAGAGTGGTATTTTATAAAGTGACTGTTGAGCCTCCTTCTGTGTCTTGACATTCAAACTCCAGTCCCATCAATGTTCCCTGAGTCATCTTAGCTTTAGTTGGCTTTTGATACCACAGGGGTAAATGAGGAACATTCTAGAAGAGTAGTTCACCTTCTGTCTCTTATAGTGGACCTTTGTTTCATATTTATTAGATTCACTCTATTTGACTTTCTGTACCCGAACTGGGAGAAACATCCTTTTTAATAAAGTGGGAAGAGCAAGGATGAGAAATAGAAAATGACTTATTCAGTCAATAAATGCTTATTGAGCTGTGTGCCAGATACTGTGCTAGATTATAGGAATATACAGGTTAGTCTCATGATGCCTCAAGAGAAAAATAAACGTGGCTATGATGCTATGTGCAGTGATAGTCAATGAGTAAAGAAAGCTGAAATAGTCGAGTGTTTAGGAAATGCTTTCTGTAAGTGAAAATATCTGAGTTGAGACTTAAACAGTGAATGAAATTTAGCAAGTTTAAATTAGAGGGAGGAGACAGTTCATAGTCTTGAGGTATAAGAAGACACATTGGCCTTCCGTATTTGGGGATCAGAGTGCACAAAGTCATGGAGATGAGAAATCTTTCAGTCACTGTAGTAAAGTACAAACACTGTAGTATGTTGTTCATGAAGAAAGTATGAAGCAAGCAGAGGTGAGAAATAAGGCTGATATGGTAGAATAAGATAAGATGGTGGAAGGCCTTTGAATACTGCATTAAAGAGTTTGCATAGGCAGTAGGGTATCATGCTTTTAAACAGGAATAGCAAAGTTGAGGTTTTTGATTGAGTAGATATTTTTGGAAACTTGGAGCATACAATTGAGATGGTTGGTATTGGACCAGAGACAGAGAGATCAGTTAGTTATTTCTTGGAAGAGTTCAGGTAATAGTTGAGGAGGATTTGATTTACGGTAGTGGAGGTAGAGATTAAGGAAGGGAATTGAGGTAAGGAAGGTAGGACTTTGGGAGTTGTCGTCTGACTTTTTCCATTCACTTAACTGATGGGCTTCCAGGTTCTCAGAACTCTTTTTTTTTGAGACAGAGCCTCAAGCTGTCCCCCTGGGTAGAGTGCCCTGGCGCCTTACCCGTTAAGCCACACGTGCTGCGCCTCATGATGTTTTTTTAGCATGTAAAATCATTTTATTCTTTTTTTTATTTTGAGACAGAGCCTCAAGCTATCCCCCTGGGTATAGTGCCGTGGCTTCACAGCTCACAGCAACCTCCAACTCCTGGGCTCAAGC
>NW_003852403.1:35189948-35195421 GCF_000181295.1 Otolemur garnettii
CACAACGCCTGGCTATTTTTTTTTTTGGTTGCAGCCATCACTGTTGTTTGACGGGTCCGGGCTGGGGATTCGAACCCGCCACCTTAGGTGTACGTGGCTGGCGCCTTAGCTGGTTGAGCTATAGGCGCCGAGCTGGTTCTCAGAACTCTTGATCTGGATTTTAAGTCTGGTCTTTGGTTTGGTGAAGGAAAATAAAAACAAGAAAAAGGTAACTACAGCTTCAAAGAAAATAGTTGTAAATTTCACAACTATTTATTTTATTTTCATAGTATGTTTTATACCACAATATATTAGCAATGTTTAAGTAAAAAATACTAAGTTAGCACTATAAAAAAAGCTATATAGGCCGGCACCTGCTGCTGTGAGTAGGGCACCAGCCCTATATACCAAGGGTGGTAGGTTCAATCTCGTCCCTGGCCAAACTGCAACAAAAAAATAGCCAGGTGTTGTGGCAAGCACCTGTAGTCCCAGCTACTTGGGAGGCTGAGGCAAGACAATCGCCTAAACCCAGAAGTTGGAGGTTGCTGTGAGCTGTGATGTCATAGCACTCTACGCAGGGCAATAAACTGAGACTCTGTCTCTAAAAAAAAGCTATATCTTAAATTTAATTATTTTTTTACCTTAAATAAACTATAAATATAAACTAACTTAAAACAGCATGCCAGATTTAAATTGTTCACTTAAATATAAAACATAAAATATTTTGGAACTTACCTGACCCTGCTGAGTAGTTGATCTACAAGTATTTGATCTAGGGTCACTGTTCCAAAGCTTGTTGTGAAAGTTTTTCCAATGATGAAAAACTTTATTTTGAATGATAGTTCTTTCATTTTTTTCTACCCAAGCATATCTTGGAAACAGAAAATCCTCCTTTCAATAACTGTGACTTCTGGAGAATAGACCAGGTCATTCTGATAGGTGCTAAGAGTAAAAGAGGGGGCAACTTGGCTCTATTATACAGCTCTGTCAGAGGTGTGATTTTTCTGTCCCGGGATTGGGTAATTTATCAGATACACTAACAGACACATTGTGAGAAAAAAAAACTAAAAACTATCTAAAAAAAAAAACTTTGCTTTTAGAAAAACACTCATTATGGTGGCACCTGTAACTCACTGGGTAGGGCACCGCCTACATTCACCCATGCTGGTGAATTTGAACCCGACCAGGGCCAGCTAAACAGCAATGACAACTGCAATGGAAAAATAGCCAGGCATTATGGTGGGCGCTTGTAGTCTCAGCTACTTGGGAGGCTGAGGCAAGAGAATTGCTTAAGCCCAAGAGTTTGAGGTTGCTGTGAGCTGTGACACCACAAGAGTTTGAGGTTGCTGTGAGCTGTGACGCTACAGCACTTTGAGACTTTGTCTAAAAAAAACAAAAACCACTCATTACTTTATGACTTAAAATGTTATTTTATCTATATCAACCAAAAATAAAATGTTAGTGATTTTATGATATGAAATGGTACTTTATGTTTAACCATACATTGTTTTTTCCCAAAAATGATTGCTACGTAGTATAAGTCCTTGCCTTTACCATATTTTTGAATATTTTATAGACTGCTAAGTTTTACTCTTTCTTCTGTTTAAGTTCATATTGTACTCTTTTTCTGCTAGCCTTTTTAAGGGAGACAGTCTTTGACATTAAAAAATAAAAGCTCCCACACTGTACCCTAGAAGTGCATTAATGTACATAGTTATTATTCAATAAAAAAAAAAAAGCTCTAAATGACTGGTCTAGAAGCATAGTTTTAAAGCTATATGTAGACTGTATATCTTTGAATACATATAGGGTAAAAGCTAAGGTCCAAACTATTCTTCTGACATTTATTAAAGTATAAGAGAGCTCTATTTGTAGAGGTTTTCATTACAAAACAAAGTTATTGTTGATAACATTTCCTATTTTTCTTTTGAAAGCGTATTTTGAGTGTGACTTTAGAGGTATTCGTAGGTTCTCCGGTTATCCTCATCTGTTTTCATTTGCCAGAGCTATCAGTTATTTTAGGGTGAAACTTAAGAAATAACTTAGAAAATGTTTCAACAAATTTGAAAATAAGATTAACTATTGAAAGATAAGTTATATAGTTTATACATTTATTGTAGCTTTCTATATGTGAATTTATTTTAATTTCTTTTGCTGTAGGATAAGGCTGGTACATCTTCAATAAATAACAAACGGACCTGTAGTGACACAGTTGACATGTCTATGGTCATCAAAACTAAAACCTATTCAGAAAGAAAAAGATTAAACGAAAATGAATTTCAACAAGATGAACCACCAACAAAGAAAGGTACTGCTTCAGCTGCCAGCAGGAGGCCTTTAAGAAAGCTAATTCCTAAGCCAGTAAATAGAAAAGTTGCAAATACAGGGACATTTACTCATCTAAGGAAAAATTTTGAGAAAATCTAAATGTTATGAATTTTAATTTAAATAGTTGTAAACTGTCTAGAGGATGGATATATTTGCAGCTGTCTTTTAATAAATATGTTTTTAGAAATTGTGCTTTTATCATTTCTTTTTGTTCTCTTATTACTTCTTTGGTATGCCTGTAATTCTTTCCTTTCTGTGCTTATTATAGTTAAAGGAATCAGTTTCATTTCATAAGCATGGTACCTATTTCTATCAAAATCTCTCTACGTTGTTTTCTTCCTTTCTATTCTTTATTCATTTGAAGAAAAGGGTATTTGACAGTAAGACTTTGAGATAAATATTACTAGCAATAAATGTACTCTAGTTTTATTTATGATACTAGGAGACAGTCTGATGAAAAATAATACATGCATCCAAGATTATTTTTTAAAAATCCATAGGAGTGGCCAGGTATGGTGATGGCTCATTCCTATAATCCTAGCACTCTGGGAGGATGAGGTGGGTGGATTGCTTAAACTCAGAAGTTCGAAACTAGCCTGAGCCAAGGGAGACCCTGTCTTTAAAACTAGACAGGTGTTATGTTGGGTACCTGTAGTCCCAACTACTTGGGAGGCTGAGACAAGAGGATTGCTTGAGTCTAAGAGTTTGAGGTTGCTGTGAGGTATGACTCCATGGCACTCTACCACAGCTGACAAAATGAGACTCTGTTAAAAAAAAAAAAAATCTATACGAGTAAGTGAGCAAGTTTGTTGTAAAAATAAAGAAGAGAAAATTTTAAGATTCCAGAATAGCTAAAATCCTTGGAACAAACTGAGAATCTTGAGGAAATAAATTAGGAAAATGTAAACTGCAGACTTAAGAAAAGCTTTAAAAATAAACTCAGCAGCTTTTAACAGAATACATCAAAGGTAATGCTGTAACTTTCCCTTTTTTGAGTCTAGAGAGGCAGTGTAAATTATAGATAATAAAATCTTATCCAATGAGCTTTTAAAATTAGTCCATATTAAAGAAAAGAGATTTTGGAATCTCACAGTGAGATTATATAATTACAGCTGCCTAAGAACAGACAACTGAGTAATCTGAAGCTTGTTTTTTATATATACATACCACTAAGAGTAAAACTATATAAATTCTGGATGGGATAGGGAGCTGAGATTCTCATATAATACAGTGATTCTTGGGTGGGGGCAATATTTTCAGAGGGGACAAATCAGTGTTAGGAGATGGCCAGGAGATTTTAATTTATCATAAAGGATCATAGGATTAAAACATCTTGAAAACAGTTAATTAAAGTTGCTTCTCCACATTGTATATAGTATCTGAAAGACCTTTCATAAATGTTTATTATACTTTTCCTTTACTTTGCTTATAGCTTCAACTATAGTAAGGGTTTAGCATTTATGATCTAAGAATGCTGCTTTTCTTATCGAACAGATTCAATACATGTGCATCCCATGAGCAGGCTAAAATTTGAGGGTTTGAATCTCATAACTATGTGAGGTTTGTTTTGACATTTGGCTCTTATGAAACAATTGCATGTAGCAGTATTGCCACTTTAGGGCTTTGTAATGAAGCAAACTGATGCTGTGTTAAGGTCCCAAACATGTTATAGAAGTGACTTGTCTTTTAGACGTTTTCAAAGATAATGCCTAGAGCACTAATTCTCAAAGGTTTTCATTAACGTAAGCTGAAGACTTCACTAAATCAATATTTTGATATTTATTCCCAGGAATTTGCATTTTAATAAGTAAGCTCCCTGGGTAATTCTGTTCAATAAAACTAGAAAATCACTGTTGAAAATAAATATTTAAGGAGAGGAACATAAAATTTTAAACATAAATTTATAATGAAATAACCAAGTTAATATAACTGGAATATGTCACATTCATGAATTTGTACACATATAGAATTAGAATAAGTTATGTAAAAATTATATTTACAAAGATTAATTATTTTCTGGTACAGTGATATGTCTCAGATATGGAAAAGGAGAACATATGTGATATAGCTAAATTTCAAAAATAAGTCATGTAAGTTTATTGTTTAAAATGAATTAGACACAGGCAGTCTGCCATCAGCAAGTTTAAAATCTAGGAGGTCAAATATATTTCAATAAAATATAAAGATCTAAGATGGACAGGATAATACGGGGGCACATTAAAAAGAAAACTGCAATACATAAATTGCAAATGAACTTTACGTCCACTCTGTGTAGTATTTTTAGATTCACTGGACGGATACTAACCCTAAAGTAACAGGTTTCTTAATGACGAAGATTTTAAGTTAGGCCTCCTTATAACTGTCTGCTGCTCTTAAGGACTAGTAGTACCCCTTGTACTTTATATTGTATCTGGGACCTTTAATTGTGAAGAATTTGATTGTCATGTATTTAGTAAAGATACCAAATAAAAATATAGGTGAATTCAACAGACGAATATGAAAAAATGAAGAAAAAAAGGTCAGATTCTTGCTTGTTTTGAATTATTGTACTTGGATCTGAGATAATCATTTGACTCTCAGTGGAAATTGTATAAAAACATAAAAGATAATGTGGGTGTAAAATTGTGTATCTAAAAATTTGAGAATTATATTTCAAGATTTAATCATAGAGTCTATTACAGAAAAGCATATAATTTATCCTGGGCACTTGTGTGGGGTGGGGTGAATTATTTATCAAAGTGAACATTAAAAATTAAATTTTTAGCTAATAAAGTTTCCACTCTGGGCATAGTTTATTATTTGCCAACTATAATTGTTAAAGATCTTACTGTGCATAACATTTAGCAGGCCCAGGCTGGGTTTGAACCTGCCGGCCCTGGTATATGTGGCCAGCATCCTAACCACTTGAGAACAGGCACCAAACTGACTCTTAACCCTATTGTATAGAGTAAGGCAGTTAGGGATATCCTTACTCTAGAAGTGTAGATATTGAGCCTGAAAAAAAAGAACTTTTAAGTAGATAGACCCTCCTATATAGATTTTTTTAGGTCCTATTAATTAAGTCTGTCCAAAGCACAGTGTTCTCATTTGTTATTTTGATTTTACAACTCTGAGATAGAAGGTATTATTATTACTATTTCCTTTTTACTTTTTTTTTTTTTTTTTT
>NW_003852403.1:35195851-35201248 GCF_000181295.1 Otolemur garnettii
GGCCAGATATAGTGGCTCATGCCTATAATCCTAGCACTCTGGGAGGCCAAGGCAGGTAGGTTGCTTGAGCTTAGGAGTTCAAGACTAGCCTGAGCAGGGGCAAGATCCCGTTTCTACTAAAAATAGGAAAACTAGCCAGGCATTGTGGAGAGTGCCTATAGTCCCAGATACTCAGGAGGCTGAGGCAAGAGGATCACTCAAGCCTAAGATTTTATGGTTGCTGTGAGCTATGACACTATGGAACGCTATCCAGGGTGACAGAGTGAGACTGTCTTATCTCCCTGTAACACCCCTCTCCCTGTTCCATATTATAATGATAATATAGGTTTGTGATAACAAATTTAGATAATACTGGAAGTTATATTAGCTGGTAATCTTACTCAGGTACCTAATGCCATTTTGACATCCTTTGCTAACCTCTGTCTGCATTAACTTAAAGAACTATAATTTTTTTTTGGAGACAGAGTCTGCGTCGCCCTCAGTAGAGTGCTGTGGTGTCACAGCTCATAGCAACCTTAAACTCTTGGGCTTAAGCAATTCTCTTGCCTCAGCCTCCCAAGTAGCTGGGACTATAGGCGCCCACCACAATACCTGGCTATTTTTTTGTTGCAGTTGTTTAGCTGGCCTGGGCCGGGTTTGAACCCACCATCCTCAGTGTATGTGGCTGGCGCCGTAACCACTGTGCTATAGGCACTGAGCCAGGACCTATAATTTATACATAAATGGAATTAGACCACAAATGTTTTATGACCTATTTTTTCTTTTTCTCTTAGCAACTTAATTGAACAGTTTTTTTTTTATTGAAAGTTTACTTTCATATGTTTGAATATTGGTTTATATGGTAATTTTTGCGTTTTATTAAGGTTTATCGGGTTAATAATAGTTTTTTTTATTTTTAAAGGACCAATACATGTTAGTTCAACTATTACTGAAGGCGAAAAGAAAAGTGAAGAAATGCAACAGAGCATTTCAGAAGACAAGGAAGACATTCAGGTTTTACAAGAAAGTTATGAAGGGCTGAAAACACTTTTACTCGTTGTTGAGAATGAACTTAAAAATGAAAAAGAAGAAAAAGCAGAATTAAATAAACAGATTGTTACACTGCAGCAGGAACTTTCTCTTTCTGAAAAAAAGAGTTTAACTTTAAGTATAGAGGTCCAGCAAATTCAGTCAAATTATGACAGTGCAGTTGCTGAGTTACATGTACAGAAAGGTATAAATCAAGAACAAGAGGAGAAGATCATGAAGTTGTCAGAAGAGATAGAAACTGCAACAAGAAGCATTACAAATAATGTTTCACAAATAAAATTAATGCAAACAAAAATGGATGAACTACGTACTCTTGATTCAGTTTCTCAGATCTCAAACATAGATTTACTTAATCTCAGGCATCTGTCAAATGATTTTCAGGAAGATAATTTGCCAAATACACCATTAGATCTTTTAGGTAATGATTATTTGGTGAGTAAGCAGGTTAAACAACATTGTACTCAAGAACTCGGTAGGGAAAGTGTTTTCTACTCTAGTATTGAAGCTATTTGGGAAGAATGCAAGGAGATTGTGAAGACCTCCTCAAAAAAAGATCATCAGATCCAGGAACTGGAACAACAAATTGAAAAATTACAGGCAGAAGTAGAAGTCTATACAGATGAAAACAATAGACTAAAAATAGAGGAGAGACAGCATAAAAATCAGAGTGACCTACTAAAAGAAAAAGAAAGTCTTATACAGCAGCTGCAAGATGAATTGCAAGAAAAAACCATCAATCTTGATGTTCAAGTGCAGCATGTTGTTGAAGGAAAGAGAGTACTTTCAGAACTTACCCAAGATGTTACTTGCTATAAGGCAAAAATAAAGGAACTTGAAACAGTGTTAGAGTCTCAAAAAGATGAATGTAGGCATTCAGCCAAGTTAAAACAAGATGTTTTGGAAAAGGAATCTATCATTTTAAAGCTAGAAAGAAATCTGAAGGAATTTCAAGCAAATTTTCAGGATTCTATCAAAAACAACAAAGATTTAAGTGAAAAGGAAATCAAGTTGAAAGAAGAAATCACACAATTAACAAATAATTTGCAAGTCGTGAAGAATTCACTTCAGTTAAAAGAAGAAGAAAAAGAAACCATCAGACAGGAAACAGAAAAGTAAGCTAAAAGTTATTTTAAAATGTTTAGAAATATGCAAAGCATTCATTTTGCTATATAGTTTTTACACAGTTAGATAGTGGCTGGGCCTGTGGCTCATAACTATAATCCAGGCACTCGAGAATGGATTGCTTGAATTCAATTCAGACCAGCCTGAACAAGAGCGAGAGCCCTGTCTCTAAAAATAGCCTAGCATTGAGGGGGCACCTATAGTGTCAGCTACTTGGGAGGCTGAGGCAAGAGGATCACTTGAGCCCAAGAGTTGGAGGTTGCTGTGAGCTATGACACCATGCTACTCTACCAAGGGTAACAAAGTGAGACTCTGTCTCAAAAAAACAAAACAAACAATTAGATGGTCACAATTTAATGTGGTAAAATGTAGCATGTGTGATTAGTGAAGAAGCTGAATTTTGTCTATATTAAACCATTGGAGCCATAGGTCATATGAAGATTGGCTTATAAAAATTACAGGAAACCATCTCTGAAAGATTCACTCATTTATGGTTAGGGCATTCCAAATTTGTGAGAAGATAAAATTTTTTAAATTGTTTTTTGTTATTTGTTTTTTGAGACAGAGTCTCACTTTGTCACCCTTGGTAGAGTGTTGTGGCGTCTGCTCACAGCAACCTCCAACTCTTGGGCTCAAGTGATTCTCTTCCCTCAGTCTCCCAAGTAGCTGGGACTACAAGTACCTGCCACAGCGCCTGACTGTTTTTAGAGACAGGACCTCTGGCTCAGGCTGGTCTCGAACCTGTGAACTCAGGCGATCCATCTGCCTCAGCCTACCAGGGTTCTAGCATTACAGGCATGAGCCACCAGGCCAGCCTGATTTTGTAAAATTGTTTGTTACCAGTTCACCCATATGATTCTAAGTGGTTAATGGAGCACCGTTGTAGAAAAGTGGCTTGATGTTTTTTAGATTAAAAGAGGAGCTCTCTGCAAGCTCTGCTCTTACCCAGAATCTAAAAGTGGATCTTCAGAGGAAGGAAGAAGATTATGCTGAGTTGAAAGAGAAACTGAGTGATGCCAAAAAGCAGATTGAGCAAGTACAGAAAGAGGTAGGTTATTTGAAAAGTTCTGTGGCCCATTTAATATAGTTTTCCTTCTAAATCAAGTTTAGACACTAATATTAGGATTGAATAGAAGATTTATCAACTTTGTACTTTTTCTTAAAATGATGAGAACAGTTATTTCACAACAGAAAATATACCCAGCTTAAACAAACTGAAGAATATGCAATATTAAGAAAAATATATGCCTTTTGTGTAAGATAAGCATCGTTTTCTCCTTGAAGGACTCCTAAATCTTAAGTTCTTCCTAAAAAGTAAAAAGCAGTGTTTTATTTTATTTTATTTTTTTTGGCCAAGTCTGGGTTTGAACCTGCCACCTCCAGCATACGGGGCTGGTGCCCTGCTCCTTGAGCCACAGGCACTGCCCAATGTTTTATTTTTTTTATCCAGATAAAAGAATATGAAATATGATTTTTTATAACAAGTTTTAATTTAATTTAATTTCAAAATAGGGAATACCATCTCATGGAGCACCATTTTCCAAATTTGAAATATACCCAGATGTATTTGTGGGGAAAAATAATTTTTTCTATTTCTCCCAGGCATCTAGTTTTCCTTGAAGGCATCACACGTTACCAGTTACTTTTTTCTATATGGTTCTTTCTTTTCCCTCCTCTTCTTTCCTTATCTTCCTATAAAAAAATTAAACATCTTAGGAACACTATTTTTTTTACTAAGTATTATCTCTTGGCTGTCATTCCATATTAGTTATTTAAAGAGCTTCTAAATGAACTTTTTTTATGACTATATTTACCATTAGTTAATCAGTCTCCTATTCTTGGGCAGTTAAGATAACTTCTTTCTCTTTTGCTGATACAAATTATGTGGCATTGTCATTTTGAACATTTGTAAGTCTTCCTGTGGAATTTATGGGTCACTGGTTTGCACCATTTATTTTTTTTTTAATTGAGACAGAGTCTGTCTATGTCACCCTTAGTAGAGTGCTGTGGCATCATAGCTCACAGCAACCTCAAACTCTTGGGCTTAAGCGATTCTCTTGCCTCAGCCTCCCAAGTAGCTGGGACTACAGGTGCCTGCTGCAATACCTGGCTATCTTTTTGTTGTAGTTGTCATTGTTTAGCTGCCTGGGGCTGAGTTTGAACCCAGCAGAACCCAGCCTTGGTGTATCTGGCCGGCACCCTACCCACTGAGCTATGGTTGCCGCCTGTATCATTTATAATTTTGATACTTACTATCCTCTTTAGATATTATGGTGATTTCTATGCCACAACAATGTATGGGAATACAAGAGTGTCCTTTTTTGTACCCACAGAATAGTATTTCATCATACCTTTTTTATCTTCATTAATTTGACAATTAAATATTATGTTTGACTATAGTTCTAATTTGCATTTCTCTTATGATGAGTGAACATCTTTTTTTTTTAAAAGCCACTTATACTTTTTTGTCTATTCATATCCTTTGCCTTTTTATTTTGGGTTATTTTGTAAATTGCTTTGTGGAGATTAGCCCTTTGTGGATACGAATTCAAGATTTTTCCCTCTCAGTGGCTATTTTCCTGATTTTGAATATGGACTTTTTTGGCCTTATATCAAATTTTAGTTCTCATAAATTTAAATTTATAATTTTTTTCATGATTGTTAGGGTTCATATTGTACTTAAACCTTCTCTAAAGGCTGGAACACTTAAAAAAATTTTTTTTATTACTCTGAGTTAGTTACAAAAGAATAATTAGGCCAGCTGTGGTGTTTCACACCTATAATCCCAGCAGATTGGGAGGCCAGTGCAGGAGGACTCGATTGCTAAATAGTATATTATAGTGTTCTAAGACTTTTATTTTTCATGTCATATTCCTGAGATCTTATTTTGTATAGTTATAATTAATCATTTTCATGCTGAGTAGTAATTTCCTTGTGTGAATATGCCACATTAATTTTTCTCTTCGCTTGATAACCATTTAAATTATTTTTATTTTATTTTGGCCCTTAGAATCAGTATTACTATCTTTTAATCTACAGGCCCTTGGTACAGATGTATGAATTTATATAGTAAGGAAGGAATAACAGGGTCAGAGGATATAAAGGGGTATTTCATAATGATTGTAATTTGTATTCCTCTTACTGCTAGTGAAGCATAGCATCTATTCATATTTCTGTTAGCTATTTTCCTATTCTAGTTTTTGCTTTATGAACGCATTTGTTCAGAATATATATATATATATATAT
>NW_003852403.1:35201501-35223179 GCF_000181295.1 Otolemur garnettii
TTTTTTTTTAAATGTTAAAAAAATGTTAGTATATAGTTTTAAATGTTAGTATATAGTTATTTTTATTGTTTTTAATTCTTTGTCAGTTAAACATGGTTCAGATATCTTTTAGTTCTCCTGTTTTTTAATAATAGGAGTTTTTTATTGGTATACATTTATGGGGTACAAATGTAAATTTGTTACATTGATATATCGAATAGTGATGAAGGCAAGGCTTTTAGTATATCCATCACTGGAGTAATATACATTGTATCCATTGAGTAATTTCTCATCTAATTTTTACCTCCCACTCTTCTGAGTTTCCAGTGTCTATCATTCCATACTCTATTTCCATGGATACATGTCACTTTAGTTCTCACTTGTTTTATGTGAGATGACACAGTATTTTTCTTTCTGTGTCTTGAGTTATTTCACTTAAGATAATCCATGTTGCTCCAATAGACATGATTTTATTCTATTTTTATGGCTATTATGTATGTGTGCTATATTGTCTTTATTCAGTGACAATAGAAGTTTTAAATGGTTCTTTTTTAACTATTCTTTTGAAACTCATTCTGCAAATATCCTCATCCAAAAGCCAGAATCAATCAGTGCTTCACTTATAGTGAAGATTTTTTTTTTACTTACTTTTTGTCATCTCCGTGCTACTTTTTTGCTAGTTCCTCAGTGCATTAAGAAAACAAAAAAATTATCCAGCATTTTTTGTGTTTTCAACAGGATTGGTTTGTTTCTTCTAAGCTACTTAAAATCAAAGTTCTAGAATAATTTGTCATGTTTAATGTAAGAAAATTGCCACAGTAATATAGCATAATATAGATTAAAAATTAGTGAAATAAATAGGAATATTTTGATTATAAGCAATTTTCAAAACTTTTTGTTGCATTTAGTAATATAGTGAATGTTTATTCATAATAAGGAAAATATAATAAAGTTTTTCGTTGGTGGAAGAAAACTACAAACAATGCCACCATAAGTAAAATGCGAAATCCATGTTGTTTCTGATAGTTATATTCAAAGTTTATGACTATTTCAAAGATAGATTAGATTAGAAATAGTAATGATCTCAACTATAAGGCAACTGGAACATATTTAGTAAATAAGCAAGTTAAAGTCTGAGTGGCATAATTTGAAAAAACACTTAACTTGTCACTCAGAGGACTTGAAGTCCTTGCTTCAAGGCATGTAAATTTTTGTTTCCACCTTCATTCAGTATTAATTGCTTACCTTTGAGTTTAGTTTAGATTCTGAGCTTGTAAAATAAATTCCCAATGAGATTTAGGGTTTTTTTTTTTTTTTGAGACAGAGCCTCAAGCTGTCCCCGTGGGTAGAGTGCTCTGACGTCACAGCTCACAGCAAACTCCAACTCCTGGGCTCAAGTGAGTCTCCTGCCTCAGCCTCCCAAGTAGCTGGGACCACAGGCGCCCGCCACAACGCTTGGCTATTTTTTGGTTGCAGCCGTCATTGTTGTTTGGCAGGCCTGGGCTGGATTCAAACCTGTCACCTTAGGTGTATGTGGCTGGTGCCTTAGCCACTTGAGCCACAGGTGCCGAGCCAGAGATTCAGGTTTTAAAAACCCAGGATCAAGAGCTTCTATAGGTAGTATGCAAGCCTGAAAGTTTTGTAAATCCTTGGCAAATGACAGGTATATAGATTAAATACCCCCAAATATAAACTGTAATCCTGGTAATTCATCCTTAATTCTGTATTCCTTATTTGCTATAGTCTTTTCACTTAGCTAAATAGTCCAGAGGGAACTTTGGATTTATATTCCTGTTATCATTCCACTTATTCTTTATAGTATTCTTAACTAAGATAAGGAAATAAGCATCAGGATGTATATATAGAGAGAGCCTTTATGCATTCTTCATTTCTGTTAGATCAAGTATGAGCTGGGCCTGTGCCAACTGATTCTGAAATCTAGTCGATTTCTCTTGACTTTGCTACAGAATAGGGGAATGTACCATTCCTTAATCATGTCTGATCTGTTTTTAAAAATAGTACTTTTAATTTTAGATTATCTTAATATAGGTTGTTTATTTCTGAAATGATTCCTTAATGACAATTGTTGGAGTATAGAACTTTCTGGCTTAAGATAATATTTCTGAGCACCATGGTTGTCAATAAACATTTTTAAGCATGATTTAATTGACTTTTGTTTGTGTAGCCCCCAGTTCTTAGTTCTTTACAAAATACCTTCTTTGTCCAGTTCAAATTTTTTTTCTTCTGATATATTATTAGCAAGCATTTGAAATAAATGACAATCTCATTTGTTTTGTTTTGTTTTTTTTAGAGACAGAGTCTCACTCTATAACCCTGGATAGAGTGCTGTGGCTTCATAGCTCACAGCAATCTCAAACTCTTGCCTTAGCCTCCTAAGTAGCTGATACTACAGGTGTCTGCCACTATGCACAGCTAGTTTCTCTATTTTTAGTAGAGATGGGTTCTTACTTTTGCTCAGGCTGGTCTTGAACTCCTGAGCTTAAGTAATCCACATGCCTTGGACTCCCAAAGTCCTAGGATTACAGACATGAGCCACCATGCCCACTCTGATTTTTCTCATTTTAAAATATGACTAGTTTTGACAGTATTATCAGTGTTGTTCTAGACCTTTTAATATACATTTTACAAAATAATATGTATGTCAACAGCTACTATATATACTTGTATAATTTTAATAAAAAGGATCAACTATTAGTATTGCTTTTTTTTTTTAAGAGACAAAGTCTCACTTTGCTGCCCTCTGTAGACTGCTGTGGTGTCACAGCTCATGGCAACCTCCAGCTCTTGGGCTTAGGCGATTCTTTTGCCTCAGCCTTCCGAGTAGCTGGGACCACAGGTGCCCGCCACAACACCCAGCTATTTTTTTTGTCACAGTTTGACTGAGGCTGAGTCTGAACCCACCTACTCACTGAGGGTAGCCCTACTCACTGAGCTTCCCATTAGTATTGCTTTTTAATTTATTATATTTCTAAGTCTTCATATCACTATTGATAGAGGTATCTCTTTTTAAGCAATGTTTTACTATGTAGATGACTAATATTACTGTAATGTGTGTAATGGATATTAAGACTTTTTTGTTTCTCAAATAATGTGTAGTGCCAATACTACTACTAGTAATAATAAATATAGCAACTTAATCTGGGCCAGTTACTATTCTGAGTTGACATATATCATTTAATTTTCATGTAATTTTGTACTGTTTTCAATTTAGATTTCATGAATAAGGAAATAGACATTGGGCTGGGAGATACAGTAGTCTCCCCTTATCTGCAGTTTTACTTCCCCTCAGTTTCCCCAGGTCAACTCCCAGGTGCTCTGAAAATATTAAAGTGAAAATTTGAGAAATACATAATTCATAAATTTTAAATTGTGGGCCATTCTGAGTAGCCTGCCACCCTGCCCTGTCCTACTTGAGATGGGAATCCTCCCTTTTCCAGCATAGCTGTGCTGTGTATGCTACTTGCCTAGTAGTCACTTAGTATAACTAAGCTGTCAGTTATCAGATTGATTGTCACTGTATTACAGTGCTTGTGTTCAGATAACTCTTATTTTAAAGAGCCTTCACCAGAATGTAAGAATCCCTAAAACCACACCACTCTGAAAGACTTTGTATTATGGCTTTTCCATGCTTTTTATAGGGGGAAGGAGGAATGTCTTTCAACTTCTTTTAGATTTTGAGATTTCTTGGGGGTGTAAAAATGGGATTGTGGCAGTAAACTTCCGCAAAGCAATAGAAGAGAACATACTCTTGCTAGTTGGATGATTTCCCCCTGGAAATCTTGATAAGGCACATTGAATGGTGCCAAAGAGGGTTGGTATGATGGCAACTGGTATAAAGATGTATATAGATTGCCTTTTTTTAAAGTGAGGATTTGGATTTGTAATATTAATCTATAATGCCTTTGATTTGTCTAAGTTTATTGAATTTAGTAACCAGTAATGCCAAAAATCAATTGACCTTTACTTGCATGGGTAACTTGATGTTATAATTGTTCAATTTTTCATTCCCTATGTGTCACTGTTAGCTTTTAAAGTATATTACTAGATTATATTACTAAATGATTTTTGAAAATTTGAGCCCACATTTTGCACTCATAGGATCTCTTAATTTTGTTTATGGCAATTACTTTGCTAATACATGCAGGTGTCACAGTGGATCTTTATTGAGAGGACTTAGAGAGTTTGAGATTCTTAAAATAATGTAAGAAGAAAATGAGCACTTATTATGCATTCACCATTAGAGTATTAAGACATTTTCTAGGCCAGGCTCTGTGGCTCACACCTGTAATCCTAGCATTCTGGGAAGCTGAGATGAGTGGATTGCTTAGGCTCACGGCTTTAAGACCACCCTGAGCGAAAAGCAAGAACCCCATCTCTAATAAAAATTGAAAAACTGAGGCAAGAGAATTGCTTGAGC
Organism: Otolemur garnettii; assembly: GCF_000181295.1. Lineage (NCBI taxonomy): Eukaryota > Metazoa > Chordata > Mammalia > Primates > Galagidae > Otolemur > Otolemur garnettii. Next base: position 35,205,919 of record NW_003852403.1, read on the forward strand.
CCAAGAGTTGGAGGTTGCTGTGAGTGATGACATCACTGCACTCTACCCAAGGTGACAGCTTGAGACCGTCTCAAAAAAAAAAAAAAAAAGACATTTTCTGATAATTTAAAGCTGTATCATGTAGTAAATTAAGAAGCTATGGTATTTCTAGCAGGCTTTAAAGGACATGAATCTTTGAATAAGTAGCCATGAATTTTAAACAACAAAAAGCAATTTATATTTTTAAAAAAATTAATTTGTTTTATAAACATTACTTTTTAGGTATCTGTAATGCGTGATCAGGAGAAACTACTGAGGGTTAAAATTAATGAACTAGAGAAAAAGAAAAACCAATGTTCTCAGGAAATAGATATGAAACAGCGAACCATTCAGCAACTCAAGGTACAGTTTTGTTTTTAAAGATGGCTTAAGTGCATTCTGTTAGTATATTTTAGTGCCTAATATGTATAAATTAATTTTTAATATTGTGTTTTGATCTTTTCTTGAATCTAAAAATAAATTACTTTAAATAAGTCAATAGTGACTTAATTTTAACAAAGAGTATGGGAAAGAAAAAATGAAAACTTTACAGTGGAGAAACCTAGCAGATTAAGTTTTCAGGAACAGCATCACTAGTAATTAGTCATAGTAATGCTATGTACTTACTGATTTGATGAGACGAGAAGGGCACATCCCATCCACTATGTCATATTGTTCCCTCATTCACAACCTCAGTCTTTTGATGAGAAAACATGAGACAAACCCAAATTGAGGATGTTCCACATAATACCTGACCAGTGTAAAGTGTCGAGGTCATTAAAGGCAAAGAAAGACTGAGGAACTATCATGGATTGGAGGAGACTAAGGAGACATGTTGACTAAATGCAGTGTTATGTCCTGGATGGGATCCCAGAATAGAAAAAGGACAGCAGTGGAAAAGCTGGTGAATGGTGGTGAAGTCTATAGTTAATTAATAGTATGCTGATGTTAATTTCTCAATTTCTGATAATTATATCATGGTAATGTAATATGTTAACATTTGAGGACGCTGACAGGACGTTATAGAACTAAATTTGCAACTCTTGTAGATCTAAAATTTCAAAATAGTAAAAAAAAAGTCTAGCTCTTATAACAAATTCTCTTTTAAAATGACACTTGAAAATCAAAATTCCTTCATTATAAATGGTTATGTTTCGTTGACGACATTAGCTAAATGGATGAAGCAACAATAATAGAATTCAGAGATATCCAGGATCTGTAATGATTCATTCTAAGATTTATAAAATGAGGAGATAGTAATGGTGAAGTTAGATAAGATAGGGAGTGAAGTTTGGATTATATAACAGGTTAAAACTAGAATTGTTGGATTTCTAGGCCTGTAATTTAATAATAATTAATTATTAAGCATTTATTTATGATTATTAAATTGTAAATAATCATGACTCTTTAATTACCTTGCTTTTTTTCCAGTCTTGCAGTTACTTTGTAGGTACAGGGGATGGAGGGCTCTAGTTTTTCTGCATTTTGAGGTTACTGACAGGGAGCTTTTATGATTTTCCTTCTTTCTCCTACATAAAATATATAGCAGACCTACATTTTCTTTTGTTTCTGCTTTTTGTCGTATGTGAGAAACATTTACCTACAATGTGGAGTAAGTAAAATAACTGAGTCATAACTTAGATGACTTTTTTTTTCTTACTACCATTCTCACCCTGCCTTTTTCTATAAGGTGAACTTGGAAGCTTGAGACTGATAGACTTTTAGGAGACTGATTTCAAGCCAAATGAGTCCTGTTTTCAAGACCTACTATTAAATATTGTTCTGTATTTAAGTTACATTTGCATCTAATTCATATTCTTTCATTTTGTAGGAGCAGTTAAGTAATCAGAAAGTGGACGAAGCTATGCAGCAGTATGAGAAAGTGTGCAAAGGTCAGTAATAAATTTCTACGTCTAGTACTAAAATGACTGCAATATAGGGAGTTGCAATAACAATTGATTAACATTTTCCTTTGAAATTTTTAAAGCGAAGTGAGGGCAACATAAGATACAAATTTATCAAGAGAAAAGAAGTGCTTCTCATTTTTCAACTTAAAATTTATTCTTAAGGAAAAGAAAAAGTAAAAAATATTTAGTTAAAGCAACATCGATATCTTGGTAATGGCCGATATGTTTGAAAAATAAAATTAGTCAAAGTTATAAAGGTCAGATGAATGGAATAGATCTGGAAAAAATTGTGTAAAAAATACAATTCAAGTAAAATATTTTAAAAATAAAGTAATATATTTCTTAAAAGTTCTTAAAACCATTTAATACTTTAGATTTAAATCTGAGTTGTTAAATTATGCTTTTCTTACTCAAATTGTATTGATTCGTTATTTGAAATATTATAAAATTACTTTTATTGATGATATGTGCATATTTCTGTTGTTAAAAGTATACCAACTAATTCCTCCCACACTAACCCTCTATCTTCTTAGTTATGTGAGTAATAGAGCTGGGATTTGAACCTAGGGCTGCTTTACTCTTAAGTTTTAGACTCTCTTTACTAATCTGTGTTATCTGTACTTGGCCAATAAGAGAAGCGGTGAGACTGCCAGATTTTTACTTAATTTAGATGAACTTGCACATTGGTGGAGTTAACTTTGATGAATAACTTGTATGTGAAAATACATCTCTGCATATAGTCCTATTTTCTTCCTTTTTTGAGACAGAGTCTCAGTTTGTCACCCTTGGTAGAATGCCATGACATCATAGCTCACAGCAACCTCAAACTCTTGGGCTGAAGTAATCCTCTTGCCTCAACTTCCCAAGTAGCTGGGACTATAGGCGCCTGCCACAATGCCCTGCTGTTTTTTAGAGTTGGGGGTCTCACACTTGCTCAGGCTGGTCTCAAACCTGTGAGCTCAGGAAATCCACTTACTTGGCCTCCCAGAGTGCTAGGATTATGAGCCACTACGCCGGCCTTCTCTTCTGCCTTTCTTAGAGCCTTGTCACTTTAACATTTCTTACTCCTATAGTCTTTTTTTTTTTTTTTTTTTATTGAATGGTAACTATGTACATTAATGCACTTTTAGGGTACAGTGTGGGGTTTTCACACACAATCTGAAACACTTCCACTGCCATAGTCTTTTAGGGTTCTCCTTTATATTGGTGCCTTTGTTATTATTGGAAAATCTGGGCAGATCTTGGTCTTTCTCAAAACGTCTGCTCTTGGACCAAGATGCTTATAGTTTTTATCATATTTTAATTTTTCCTTTCTTTGCCAAATATGGAGAAGTGTGGCCTAGGTCCACCGTGACTTCCATATTTTCCATGTTCCCAAGTCACTTGTAACCTGTGTACCTTGTAACCTAATTTCAAATTGATTAGCTTTTTGTAATCTCTGTTTTGCTTTTTATACTATTTTGATGTTTATTGTCCGTTCTCTTTTTCCTCGTTTTTTAAAAAGTAATATTTATTTTTTGTGACGTATAATTTTTCTAAAGACAAAGGTAGTATGTAGCTTCTTCCCTCTTTCTGAAACTCTATTACTCAGCTTTTGTCATCTATTCTGAAGTTACCTTCTTCCTTTCAGAATGAGTCTCAGCTGCTCTAGCAACTTTCCTGATTAAGAAATCTTTGTTCTCTTTATTTTCTTTGTTGAGAGTTCATTCCCTCTTATAGTTTTAGTTATGCATGAGACGTTTCTCTACAAACAAAGAAACTTCTCTGGTCTCTGTAGATCGCATGTTCACACTAAGTTCAGCATTGGTGTGGGGTCTACAAGGTTACCTAGAGGGATGAACCAGCTCAGGTCAGAAATAGAGCAAGTCAAACTCCATGTTGATCAGTAATGGGATTGTGCCTACAAATAGCACTTCAGCCTGGGCAACATAGCAAGACTGTCTCTTTAAAGAAAAGAAAAGTAAAACTATATTTTCAACTCTTAAGGTTTTCCCTCATTTCTAAATTTCTATTTAAAGAGTAAATGTCTAAGCTTTTATAAAAGGTGATTTAAGAAAAATACTGGGCAGTGCCTGTGGCTTAAAGGAGTAGGGAGCCGGCCCCATATACCAGGGGTAGTGGGTTCAAACCCAGCCCCCGCCAAAAACTGCAAAAAAAGAAAAATACTAAATGTCTTTTATTTAGCCATCATTAATATTATTTTGTAAAAAATGGGGATATAATATACACAACATAAAATTCACTCTTTAGAAATACATAGTTTAAGGAAGCTTATTATTCTATTCACAAGAATGTACCACCATTGGTCACCATTATCTAATTCCAGAACATTTTTGTTACTTTAAAAAGAGAAGCCCTGTACCCATTAGCAGTCTCATCTCATTTACCCTTTCCCTCCAGCTTCTGGCAGACACTAATCTACTTTCTGTCTTTATGAATTTGCCTGTTGTAGACGTTTCACTTCAAGTGTCGTTCTTCACTTGAAATACGGTTTTTAAGTTTTATTCATCTTGTGTGTATCAGTGCTTTATTACTTGTTAAGGCTAACCAATAATCCATTGTATAGATGTACTACCTTTTTTTTTTTTTTGGTTCAGTTTTTGGCTGGGGGCTGGGTTTGAACCCACCGCCATATGGGGCCAGTGCCCTGCCCTACTCCTTTGAGCCACAGGTGCCACCCCTGTACCACATTTTTTTATACATCAGTTAATGGACATTCAGGTTATATCCACTTTTTGGCTTTCCTGAACATTTGCATGCAAGTTCGTAGATAAACATGTTTTTAATTTTCTTGGGGATGGTAAGCAAGTGCTGCATGTTGAGTGCTTGATTAGTACTATATTTTTGCCATGTGTAAGATGCTTCCATGAATAATGGGCACCTATGTTTTTGGCCCGAACTTTCAGGAAAATAATCTTTCATTTCAATTATTTAATTCAATTTTATTTTTTTTTTTTTTGAGACAGAGTCTCGCTATGTCGTCCTTGGTAGAGTGCTGTGGTGTCACAGCTCACAGCAACCTCAAACTCCTGGGCTAAAGCGATTCTCCTGCCTCAGCCTCCTCAGCTTCCCGAGTAGCTGGGATCACAGGCGCCCGCCACAACACCCAGCCATTTTTGGGTTCCAGTTGTCCCTGTTGTTCAGCAGGCCCTGGCTGGGCTCAAACCCTCTGCCTTCTATCTGTGTGGCTGGCGCCCTACTCACTGATCTATAGTCACTGAGACTATCATATAAACTTTATTTGTTTATACTTAGGTACTTATTCTTTGAATCATAAAGGAATTTTAGCATTTTATGTTGTTACCGTTTTCTAGAGTTACACTTCTCTCTTTTTCTTTTTTTTTTTTTATTGTTGGGAATTCATTGAGGGTATAAGAAACCAGGTTACACTGATTGCATTTGTTAGGTAAAATCCCTCATATAATTGTGTCTTGCCCCCAAAAGATGTATGTCACACTGAGACCCCCACCCTTTCCCTCCTTCCCTCTCTCTGCTCTTCCTTTTCCCCACCCTTCTCCCTTATTTTCTCTCCCTCTTCTCTCCCCTTCCTCCACCCTCTACTGTGTATTAGGTCATTAATTGTCCTCATATCAAAATTGAGTACATAGGATTCATGTTCTCTATTCTTGTGATGCTTTACTAAGAATAATGTGTTTAGAGTTACACTTTTAATGCCTACACATAAATAAAAGAATTAAAAACATGTAATGTAGATACAGAATTAGTACTATTTATGTGTAATGCACATGCTTATTTTTCCCTTAAAAAGTTTGGGCAAAAAAGTGCATACATGGCAAAATATAGTACTTGTTTATGCTAGTCATTTATTTCACTATGACACCACAGAGCTATCTTTAGATATATCTTTAGACAGGTATGACGAAATACCTATCTTAGCCTTCATTACTTTGTTTAATTTTCTATTTTATTTGTTGTATATTGGGGGTTCTTTCCTGAAATAAAATGTAAATTAATTGAGACTGTGGCTAGTAAAATAATTCTCTTTTCTTTTACTGCTCTAGATTGTTACCTTTCAAATGGTAGGTAAATAGCTATTAGTGAGGTTATCATTGGTGTCCTGGACCTTTTCTTAATTGGTAACTAAATGTGTCATTTTTTTTTTCTACTAGTAAGTTTGAAATCAAAATACAGAGTGTGAGAGGGAGGGAATTCATTGGATAAAATTACTTTTTGCTTTGTAAAATGTGCTCCCATATGTAATGCACACCTGTGATTTTTGCCCAAACTTTAGGAAAATTTCACCTTTGAGAAAGTGGCTGGGTCTCTACCTGGAGAGACACATTTGGGGTAGGCTAACACTCGCCTGGTAAAAGTGTAGATTGTATTGCCCTCCTCCAGCTGACCTTCCTCTCTCCCTGGACCCCTTCCTCCCCACCATAGTGGGGACTGTGGCTGAGGTGGCCACAAGTGTGGTTGGCAAGGTGGGAGCTTCTCAGGCTGTACAGCCCACAGGCAGCCAGGTGAGTCCCTGGCACCTGTGTGGGGCTCCTAGTCCCCTCCATGCAGCCAACTTTTCCATAACCCCTCATCATGGTGCTTGGCAGAGGCTGCTTGGGTCCTCTCCCAGTGGATCCTAGATCCTCCTGTACTGGAACACCTTGCACTTGGCAGGCCCAGGCAGGCGACCATGGCTACCCCAGGAGGCTCACTGAGCTCTCGTACCACAGAGCCACAGTGCCGGTGTACTATATACAATACACATTATTATTTCTCCCTCAAAAATTCGGGCAAAAAGTGCACAGTATATGTGGTATAGTTAATTGTATAATCTGACAGTACTTGCAGATCACACTTATAGGAAAGGTTTATCTGATAATACCAGGAAATGACTTTAATTCTAGGAGGAATTCTATTTTAAGTGCTCTCCTGGCAGCTTACGTCAGTGGGCTGAAGTATTAAAAACGGCTCATATAATTTTTTTCTTGTTTTGTTTTTTTAAACTTGCTTTATGTACACTTTGAGGGAGCCATCTTTGGTAGCTGTGTGACTAAAAGCAGCCTGACTTTGAGCTGTGCATTTGTAGCTGTGTTACCTCTGATACCAGTAATGGTTTTGGTAGTCCTTCTCTGAAATGAACTTTGCTGCCATGTGCTGTCACTAGAGGTAACAAACTAACCTTTCCTGTTTATCTGTTTCTTGCTTGCTTATAAGTCATTACTGCAGAAATTTTTGAAGGGCTAAGCTAGTAGCAGTAGCCTTCCAAAAGTCATTTCTGAGTAGCTTGTTTTAAAAACACTAGAACTAAATATCTGACTTTGAATATTTTTTCTTGAAGTGGTTAATTACTCAAGTTTTTTTTATAAAATTCATATTGGGATTAGACCTCTTAGTTTTAGGAGGTAAAGATTTTAGTTTTGGTTTGAGAATATTAATAGTGAAAATAAGTATTTTGCCAAATAACATTTTTTCTAAATCTTAACATTTGTGTTTATTAGTAGTAATAGTTTAATGATATTGGAAATTGTTAAAAAGGTTCCTTTTCCATTCATTCCCTTTTTGTAATCATTCCAGCATCCCTCCATACATCAGGTCTATGTCTATATCTGTATCTATATCTGCATAGTGTCCCACTGGTTGTACATGAAGTCTCTATACATAAAGGGAAATTGTAGCTAACTGTACCTTTACTTACAAAATATTTGTTATAAAATTAAAAAAAAATTTACAAAATATTCTCTATGTGTTGGCTAGCTCTTTGTAAAATTTCATAAGACTGTTTTGTAAATAAAGGTATATTTAGCTATACTTTCCCATTTTTTCCTATGTATGGTGATTTTATGGGTGACCTTTGGGACACTGTGTATATCTGGTTTTTTGTTTGTTTGTTCTCACTCTGTTGTCCAGGCTGGAGTATAGTGGTATGATCACAGCTTACTGCCACCTCAAACTCCTCAAGTGATCCTTCTTCCTCAATTCCCCAAGTAGCTGGAACTATAGGAGCACACCACATGTCTGGCTAATTTTTCTTTTTCTTTCTTTTTTTTTTTTTGTAGAGACAGGCTCTCACATCTTTCTCAGGATGGTCTTGAACTCCTGACCTCAAGCAGTCCTCCCAGAGTGTTAGGATGACAGGCATGAGTTGCCATGTCTGTCCCCAAATCTACATGAAATGTGCTCCATGTATCCAGTGCTGTTCTAAGCATTGAGCATTCAGCAGTGACTAAGACAAAGTTTCTGCCTATCTGGATCCTGTATTCTATTATAGTTAATAAAAAATACATTTTAACTTTAGAAGGACTTAAGAATTGGATATCTAGATTTTTTTTTAAATGTTTTCAAATTTTTAGATCTAAGTGTTAAAGAGAAAATAATTGAAGACATGCGAATGACACTGGAAGAACAAGAACAAACTCAGGTAGAACAAGATCAAATGCTCGAGGCTAAATTAGAGGAAGTGGAAAGGCTGGCCACAGGTAAAGCAGAATTAGATAAATTTCTCAGAATATAAACATACTCTTTGATTTTATTTTGCTAGATTTCTTCTCTTTTTAAAGTAGCATGTTTTTATAATAATTTATGATAGAAAAGGATTTGGTGTGTTTTTAGAATGTCTTACCACTTACCATTTTCTAATTGTGACAACACTTTTATGGAAGTAAAGTTCCATGCAGTAAAGAAGGAGTAATGATTACTTATAAATTGAGAGTTATGGAAGATAATTTGCAATGTTCCAAAGATGTTAAGAATAAACTTTCAGTAGAGTTTCATCTCTGTCAAGCTTTTAGCATTATCTTATATGTTTCTATCAATAAACACTCTGATGTCATTGCCTTCATAATGCCATCAGAGCTTTTTAACAGTATGTGGAGAGATAGGATACTTATTTACTAATAAGAAAACCATGTGTGATACTTGTAGAAAGGACAAGAAATTTTGAATTAGGAATTACCTATGCCATTTTGTATATAAACTTGGCAGCAGGATACTTGGGTTGACTTAACCTAATTTTCCTCATTTGTAGCATCTGGCTAATGATAATGCCATGTATAATACTGCAGATTATTGTTAGGAAGATCAGATGAGATGATAAGCATAAGAGCACTTTGTATCCCTGAAACTATTTTGATGGTTGAAATTTTACTGGTGGTGATGATGAAGAGGAAGAGAAGGAGGAGTGCATGTCAATTCATACTTTTCTGGCCACTTTTAGGGATATGTTATAGTTTTTTTTCACAGAGTCTTATAGTCCTTCTTCACTAAGAATTTGGTAAGAACTCTTAGATGTTTAGCTGGTTCCATTATGGTCTTCTGATTTGTATCTGTATCTCCTGTCACATACATGTCTACATGGTCTAACTTTTGCATATGTTTTTAAAAATAATTTTATGTCTTCAAATCAGAATTGGAAGAATGGAAGGCAAAATGTAAAGATCTGGAAATCAAAAGTCACCAAAGGTCAAATAAAGAACTTGAGGATAACACTGATGTACTTAGTGAAAAACTCAGTAATCTTCAAGATGAGTTACAGGTATGATTGTATCTATATATGTCTTTGTTTCTATGTATGTATGTATGTATCTGTCTGTCCGCGTAAAGCTTCATTATAGTTCTAATGAAAGGAGAATTTAGTATTTTATATTTTGTTTTAGATATGACTGAAATAATACCTGAGAAACTTTAACATGTAGATATAGTTTTTCAGTGCCCATCAAAATGACATGGGGAGGAAATTACAAACTCTTATCTAGTGCCAATGAAAATGCAGTGATTGGGTCCTCAATATCATATTTTATATATTTAATTGCTTTTTTTTTTTTTGGTGTGTGTGAGACAGGGTCTCACTTTGTTGCCTTTGATAGAGTGCAGTGGAGTCATAGCTTATAGCACCCTCAAACTCTTGGGCTCAAGCAATCCTCTTTTCATTTTTAGTAGAGATGGGGCCTCACTCTTGCTCAGGCTGGTCTCAAACTCATGAGCTCAAGCAATCCATCTGCCTCAGCCTCCCAGAGTGCTAGGATTATAGGTGTGGGCTATCACACCCAATCCATATTTATTTAATTCTTAAATCCCCACTTCTAATGTCTTTGTACCCATTTTTCTACTCCTTAAACTTTTTACTCATCAAATGCTATAGGGGAGAAGATGATTGTCAGGAGCCTTATTTTGATAACGGTACATAAAATAATCTGTTCAAAGTTTAATTATTCAATTGGAGTAGAATTATATATTCTATTACTGGAACACTGCAGTACACATGAAACCATATTGTATAGATTATATATTCTGTTTTGCATTTACATATTTTTTCTTTGTTCAGCTTTAATATACTTTGGGTAGAATATAACGTATGGGGGATTCATTTTTTCATGAGATTTTCCAGGTACTATTTAAAATTTTGTACATTTTATCAGAAGTGGCATTCATAATTGTGGCTTGGGACTGAAGGAAACATAATAATGATTTTGGAAATTTGGCTTCATCTAATTATTTTCTTAAATTCAGGCTATAATCAGATACTGAAAACAAATACAAAAATATTAATTTCCCTTTGTAATAGTTAATTATATATTCTAGAATTTACCTTTTTCCATTTGTAAAAATTAAAAAACCACTAGCATAAATACTTCATTAACTATGAAAACCAATATCGCAACCATATTGGTAATGTTCACATTAACAAGTCCTGGTGTGTTGTGTGTTGTTCTATTATGTTGTAATCACATTATCGTAGGTTACAAGCTTTGAAATGGACTGCCATAGTTTATCCAGTACAGTAGTTTTAGAAATTTTTTTTTTTTTTTTTGAGACAGAGTCTCAAGCTATCCCCCTGGGTAGAGTGCTGTGGCATCACAGCTCACACCAACCTCCAACTCCTGGGCTCAAGCGAGTCTCCTGCCTCTGCCTTCCATGTTGCTGGGACCACAGGTGCCCACCACAATGCCTGGCCATTTTTTTTTGGTTGTAGCCATCATTGTTGTTTGGCGGGCCCGGGCTGGATTCAAACCCACCTCCTTAGTTGTATGTGGCTGATGCCTTAGCCACTTGAGCCACAGGCGCCGAGCCAGTTTTAGAAATTTTTAAAGTGGTATTACTGTTTTTGTTTCAAATGAACTTTTACTTGGATTTTGAACATATAAAATTAGATGCCTCTGAACTCAAAGCATTCGTGGACCCGTTTTGAAAATTGTTGATCAATTATATATTCCCTGTCTAATTGGCCTGAATGTTCCATTAATGAATGTCCTGTTGCACAAGTTATTCATTATTTGGCACCTTGTGTAGCCAAATACTTTTATGGTTACTTTTGGAACCATTCAATTAGAAATGACCACTTCAAGCCAAATCTTTCTTTGTATTTTCCTACCATTGAAGAATACTTGAGATATTTTAACTCTTTCTAAAGCTCATTGATAAAAGTACTTAATAAGGTATTGTAGCAAAATAGAGTTTATATAAAAAATACTGTTTAGGAAGGTAAACCAGTTAATGTTTCTTCTTACAGTCTGAAATAAATTCTGATATTATCTTTTTTTTGAGACAGAGTCTCAAGCTATCGCCCTAGGTAGAGTGCTGTGGTGTCACAGCTCACAGCAACCCCCAAATCTTGTGCTTAAGTGATTCTCTTGCCTCAGCCTCCCAAGTAGCTAGGACTACAGGTGCCCGCCACAATGCCTAGCCTTTTTTGTTGTTGTTGTAATTGTCACTGTTGTTTGGCAGGCCCAGGCTGGGTTTGAATCCGCTAGCTCCGGTGTATGTGGCTGGAACGCTTGCCACTTGAGCTACAGGTGCCGAGCCACATATTGTCATTTTTTATTTATTTAATTTTATTTTATATTTTAGTTTTTGGAGACAGAATCTTACTTTTTTGCCCTCGGTAGAGTGCTGTGGCGTTACAGCTCATAGTATCCTCAAACTCTTGGGCTCAAATAATTCTCTTGCCTCAGCCTCTCAAGTAGCTGGGACTACAGGCACCTGCCACAATGCTCACCTATTTTTAGATCGTGGGGGGGGGGGTCTTGCTTTTGCTCAGGCTGGTCTTGAACCCTTGAGCTCAGGCAGTCTACCTGCCTCAGTCTCCCAGAGTTCTAGGGTTGCAGGTATGACATCATGCCTGGCCCTTTTCATTTTTTAAAGAAAAACATACTTAAAGTTTTCAAAAGATAAAAAGTGATGGATTATATGAAAAAGTTGTAAAATTAATAACAGATTTAGTGACTATTTTTTAGGAATGTAGTAATTAACTTGTACCATATATACATATAGGAGTCTGAACAAAAGTATAAAGCTGAAAGAAAGAAATGGTTAGAAGAAAAAATGATGCTTATCACTCAAGCAAAAGAAGCAGAAAATCTGCGAAACAGAGACATGAAAAAATATGCTGAAGACAGGGAGCGTTGCGTAAAGCAACAGAAGGAAATGGTAACAATTATATCTTTGATATATTTCGTTTTCTTTTCTTGATTTGTTAAATTGATTTCTGGGATTTCTAGCAGTCTCCACATAGTTGCCTGTTTTGTTTTTTGAAAGTAGGTTGTCTATTTGTAAGATAACTTTTCTGCCCCAATTTATCTTGATAATCACTTATATTCTTGTTTTAATTTCTTTCAGTCTATTTAGCATGTTTGAAAAATGCCTAATTGCCTCTTGCTATCTCTAGCTATGTCCTCCTGCCCAGAGACCTGGCCAGTATACTGCTCTGTGCTGACTTTCACTTTAGTCAAGTATCCAAACAAAAATATCTACAAAGGCAGTAGATGCTCCTCAGCATCTTATATAATTATAGGTAAAGTGATCATTGTTTTTCTGCAAGACAGAACATCTACTTTATCTGATGGGGAAAAAAAATCGTATGTTAAAGGAAAAGAGAATGATGTTTGGAGTAGAATAGATACTAAACTTAAAAAAATCTCTTCCTTTTGACTACTGCAGAGTTTTCCCTGCTTTTATTTTTAAATTTTTTGTATTTTGAACTGTAGATTTTACATGATGTATGCATTTTACCTCATAAGCCAAATGTATCAGTCTTTTTGTTAGAGTCAACTAAGTGGTTTCTAGAAGACTATATCTATATAGTAGAAATGGTGTTCAGTTTTACATTGACTAGCTGCAACTTTTGTAATGATTCTGCCTTAGCCTGTTTTTTCCCTCTCTTATTTATTTATTTATGAATGAACAAACGAACCGGGGAATTGCTCTTTTACCCAGGCTAGAGTGCAGTAGTGTCATAATTCACTGCAACTTCAAACTCATGGGCTCAAGCAATTCCTTCTGCCTCAGCCTCCCAAGGAGCTGGGACTACAGGTGTGAGGCACCACACAAAGCTAATGTTTTTACTTTTTGTAGGGCCTACTGCCCCTGCTGGCCTCAAACTCCTAGCCTCAAGTAATCCTCTTGTCTTGGCCTCCCAGAGTGCTGGGATTACAGGTGTGAGATACCATACCCAGCCCTTTTCTCCTATTTAATTGATACTTAGTCTGTTTGACATGCAGTGTTGCCCATCAGAAGAAAGTCCTCCTTCATCGTAGGAAAACTATTGAGCAGCAAATAAACACTGGTTTTAAATGAAAAAACAGGTCTCTATGTACCTTGGCAATATCACATTATCATTTGATGGCGCTGCAATTATTTTCTCTTTTTTTTAAGACAGAGTCTCAAGTTGTCACCCTGGGTAGTGCCGTGGTGTCACAGTTTGCACCAACCTACTACAGGCACCTGCCACAATGCCTGGTTATTTTTTGGTTGTAGTTGTCCTTGTTGTTTGGCAGGCCTGGGCTGGATTCGAACACACCAACTCCAGTGTATGTGGCTGGTACCCAAACTGCTGAGCTACAGGTGCCAGGCCGGCACTAGCGGTTTTTAAAGATGGATTTTGAAAACTGCTAAATTTTCCTATAAATATTGGAGAGTTGATTTTCAGTAAGTTAAGGATTGTTTCCTCACTGCCCCCCCCCACCCGCTTTAAAGCTGCTTTTAACATTGAATCATTGAATATTGGACAAAGTTGTCCAATTAATGTGCTTTTGTGGACTAAACTTTCTAGTTTAACTTACTAAACTCCAGGCCATGCATATATTCTACTCCAAACATCATTCTCTTTTCCTTTAACATACTAATTTTTTTCCCCATCAGATAAAGTAGATGTTCTGTCTTGCAGAAAAACAATGATCACTTTACCTATAATTATATGAGATGCTGAGGAGCATCTACTGCCTTTGTAGATGTTTTTGTTTGGATACTTGACTAAAGTGAAAGTCAGCACAGAGCAGTATACTGGCCATGTCCCTGGGCAGGAGGACATAGCTAGAGAATAACAGGAGGGCAGGAGTGCTTAAGTCTACCAATGATGTATCAGTGGGCAGGTGGCATTTAATTGTGCACTTCATGTAGTCTTGGAAAAGCCAGAAGCCACATTTAGCCCTTGGGTGAAATATCTGTCCTTTCTGATAGGCAGGTTCTACTACTGAGTATTCTGCCGTTATGTCACTTGTAAATTGACAAATGACATAATGTAAATTTCCTTTGCTCCCATTAAAAACAAATTTACCTTTTATTTTGAATTCATTTTATTTACAGAAATGTTACAAAACTAGTACAGAGAACTCTTGTATGTCTGTCACCAAACTTCTGATGTTAGCATTTTATACAATAGCAGTACAATGATCACAACCAATTAAATAGTATTATAAGACTGTTAGCTGAATTTTGGACTTTATGAGAATTTCATCAACTTTCCCACTAATGTCTTTTCTGGGGCCCAGGATCTATCCTGGATACTATGTTATATTTGTTGTCATGTTTCCCTATAGTCTTGGCTTTTTGGAGGGGAAGGGGGAGTCATATACCAAATCCTGTAAGACTGATCATTATAATTACCACAGCCCCCAAGATGGTAGTAGGTTTTATTTTATGTGCTAACTCCATGTGACTGGAGGAACTTCCAGGAAGTGTTAGGTTAAGCAGAGTTCAGATGACCCATCTGTCTTAACAGAAAAGGTTGCTGCCAGCTTTCTGTTCTGTACCACAGCCTGTCAAATTTTCCTGGCCAATAGTAAGATGTAAGAGGCAAAAGTGAAGGATGTCACTGTCACCTTGGTTCTAAACTAGGAAGGGGGGTACTTTCTTTTCCTAGTTAGTGACCTCTCTGGCAGCAATGCTAGAAAGTAAATCCATTTTGAGATTTTAATACCAGGGAAAGCTAGCTTGCTGTTTTCTCCTATATGTTTCTTTATAATCATACTTAAGTTGTATATGTGTCTGCTATATTTAAGAAACACACTTTTGATTTTGGAAGCTTTTTAAAATTGTAACATATAACACAGAAATTAAACAAAACATAGTTTAGTGAGTTACTTATTGTAAAACCATCACCTGCTTAGCTAATAAGCATCTCAAGAAACAGAGCTTTGCCAACACTCCCAGAAACCCTTTCTTCTGCTTTTTCCCAGTGGCATTGTTATTCTGTCAGTGTTACACTATAGTTTTGTCCATTTTTTAATTTTATATAAATGAAACTACATGAATACATTGTGCCTCACTTCTGTACAATGCACAAGCACCTAGATTTTGATTAAAGTTACCTTTATTTTCTGTATCTATTTGAGAGAACTGGCATCTTAACAATATTAGGGGCTTTTCATCCTTGAACCCAAATTATCTCTCTGTTTATTTATGTCTTCTTTAATCTCTGTCAGCTGTGTTTTGTTGTTTTTCATGTTTAGATTTTGCACATATTTTCTTTAATTTTCCACTAAGTATTTCATGATAATTGACTCTACTGTAAATTATTTTTCCTATTGTTTGTTGCTATTAGGATTATCATTTGTTTTACTATAATTTTAACCTCTTATTTCCCTCAGTATTGGTAGAAATACTGGTATGAATTTAAAAGCAATAGCTGTAATTGTTTATTGAAAGAGGTTACCAATGAGCTGATTTTGGGAATGAGGTGGTATAGGGACAAATACAGCCTGTGGACATTTAATGTATATTTAATATATAAAATGGTACTATGTATTTTGTTTTATAAGTATTTTATTTATACTTGATATAATTTGTGACACTGTTTTGTTCATATGTATTCATGGTGTTAGGTATGATAAAAAAATTTAAAAAATTTTTGGATTCATGTTTGAAAGTTGATAATATTTTATTTATTTCCTGGTTAGGAAATACTTACAAAACAGCTGGCAAATAAAGATAGTGACCTTCAAAAGTGGCGAGAAGAACGAGATCAGTTGGTTGAGGCTTTGGAAATACAAATGAAAGCACTGATCTCCAGGAACACCCAGAAAGATAAAGAAATTGAACAGTTAAAAAAGATCACATCAGAGCCTTCTGAAACAGTCAGTAGAATCTTGTTCTTTCTATGCCATTTTAATTGAATATAGAGATTTTCCAAAATTTTTTAATTGAAGAATAAAAAAGTAAGTCTCGGTAGACTAAGAAGAATCAGAGTTTGAAAAAAATTTGGATATTTCTCATGAGTTTTGAACTTTCAGAGCTTATCATTATGATTGACTTGTCAGTGACTCAGATGTAAAACTTTCTTCAATATGTTGGTTATATCTCCCAAGTAGATTAACTAGAAAATCAACAGTTTATGATTTAGTCCCTAATTTACCTTTAAAATGTAGAAATGTGATGCAGCATGAACTCTTAGTTGTATTTGAATTCTTGGACCCACCCTTAAGTTTATTGTATAAAGATACAAACTATTTTGAAAGCAAGCCCCATGGCAGGGCCACATCATGAGTCATTTATTTAGCAGTCAATAAATATTATTTTCTTTTTTTGAGACAGAGTCCCAACCTGTTGCCCTAGGTAGAGGGCCGTGGTGTCACAGCTCACAGTAATCGCAAACTCTTGGGCTTAGTGATTCTCTTGCCTCAGCTTCCCAAGTAGCTGGGACTACAGGCACCCACCACAACACCCAGCTGTTTTTTGGTTGTAGTTGTTATTGTTCTTTGGCAGGCTCAGGCTGGATTTGAACCCACCAGCTCCAGTGTATGTGGCTGGCACCCCTGCTGCTTGATCTATAGGCACTGAGCCAATAAATAGTATTTTTGTAATAATAATTTAGGATTGGAAATCCTAAATGAAGACAGGATTGCCTTTCACAGATTGCTGCTTCCCAGTAGATTGAATTCAGGTGCATCTGAAACTAGTCTTTCTGGGATAAATTATCTATACTTAAAAATTTGCTGCTCTAGAGCTTTCAGACAAGAGGAAGAATGTGTGTGTGTGTGTGTGTGTGTGTGTGTGACATTAAGAGACTACATGGGCCCAGTGCCTGTGGCTCAAGTGGCTAAGGCGCCAGCCACATACACCTAAGGTGGCGGGTTCGAATCCAGCCCGGGCCCGCCAAACAACAATGAC
>NW_003852403.1:35223338-35225600 GCF_000181295.1 Otolemur garnettii
AAAAAAAAAAAAAAAAGACTACATGATTCTAAGAGAGACTGCCTGCTTTAAGAAGAGGTAGTATTATGTTTAATAACTGAAAATAATAATCAGAAATAATCAGAAAAACTATCAATTGCTGTCACTACAGTATTGGGAACTTTAGGGGAAATTACTTACCATTTCTAAATTTTAAAATGTTTTTTGAACTGTTATAAAATTTATCAAGAGCAGTAGAAAACAAGTAGCATATTTCTTATTATAGTGGAATCAGTACATAGTAGTTGCTTTATCTTTTATGAACTCAATAGAATCTTCCCTATTTGGAAATATTCAGTAGGTGACATAAGAGATATATTTGACCTTTGATTTTGGTGGCTATGATGAGAAGAAAAATCTACTACACTGGAATTTGTCATGCTTAAAATGTAATCTGATATTTCTTTCTTTTTTTTTTTTGAAACAGAGTCTCACTGTATTACCCTGGGTAGAGTGCAGTGGCATCACAGCTCACAGCAACCTCAAACTCTTGCTGCCATTGCCTTAGCCTCCCAACTAGCTGGGAATACAGGCACCTACCATACTGCCTGGCTAGTTTTTCTATTTTTTTGGTAGAGACAGGATCTTGCTGTTGCTCAGGTTGGTCTCAAACTTGTGAGCTCAGGCAATCCATCTGCCTCAGCCTCCCCAATTTCTAGGATTACAGGCAGGAGCCACTGTGGTTGGCCCCTGATATTTTTTTATAAATCACTTAATCAGGATTTAGGAATAGAATCTATCTTATGACTGAGGAAATAAGTTGAAGAGGGTGCTGTAAAAAAAGATTTAGTTTTCAGTTTAGACTTTTCTACTCTAATTTTATAGAAGACTCTAGTTTTTCAACATTATGGTGGGGTTCAAATTCCAACTCAATACAGACCATGTTTAATATGTAGATCTCTATTTTTTAATCTGGAAAATGGAAATAATAATTTCTGCCAAATCTAATGAGTTGAAATGTCAGTAAAATGAGAGAATGTGTAAAATACTTAGAAAGTAGAAAGCAGCCTTTCAAATTACTCCTTAGATCAGACTCAGAAGAGGTTGGACAGTTGCCCTGCCTTTCCTAAGTGTATGAGGCTAAAAGAGAGGTGGAAAGCTTACTTACATGGTCATTGAAGAAGTCTTAATCATCTCCACTGTTTAGTCCACACAAATCTTGATTTAATATTCTTTATGTGAAGTGTTTTAATATATTTTTTAAGGTTATGATGACTTGTTACTTTGCTATTTCCTTACTTCAGGAAAAACAAATCATAGATGTCAAGCCCAGTCACATTAGTTCAACAGATCTTGGCAAACTTGAAAATGAACCCAAGTCAACAAGTTTTGAAATTTCTAGGAATGAAGTAGAGGTGGGTATTTGGTAACAGTCTACTTTTTACCCTTTTTACCTACTATGAGTTAATAAATAACATTTGCGAGTGTGATGTAATCCATAGTAGTAGGTACCTTGCTGCACAAAAGGTTATATGTGTGTGAAGGAAAACTAGAGGCTTTTGAGAAGAAATGAATGTTTTTCTTTTTTTTTAGATAGAGTCTCACTCTATCATCCTCAATAGAGTGCTGTGGCATCATAGCTTACAGCAACCTCAAACTCTTGGGCTTAAGCAATTCTCTTGTCTCAGCCTCCCAAGTAGTTGGGACTATAGGCTCCTGCCACAATGCTCGGCTATTTTTAGAGATGGGATCTCGCTTTTTCTCAGTCTGGTGTCCAGGCTGGTTTCAAACTCCTGAGCTCAGGCATTCTACCCACCTCAACCTCCCAAAGTGTTAGGATTACAGGCGTGTGCCACTGTACCCAGCCAAAGATGAAATTCTGTTGGGTGATGAGATCCCCAGATGATGTTAACCTCTTTATAAAACAGTACTACGTCTGTTAATATAAACATGCTTGATGGTCAGAAATAGGAAATCCATGCTTGCTTGGGTAGCACATAAACTAAAATTGGAACAATATAGAGAATATTAGCATGGCCCTTGTGCTAGGGTGACACACAAATTTGTGAAGCATTCCATATTTTTAAAAAATAGAAAAAAAAAGGAAAGAGGAAACCCCATGATATAAATAAAGTATGGGTGATTATTTGTTCTCTTAGTAGGTTCCTTTAATAAGCTTTATGTTAAATAGTATTTTTGAAAAATTGTATCCATTTAATAATTTTGTCACCAACCTTCCATAATAATTCATGATGGGTTTCCTTAATTTATCTTTAACTTAAGATTATTATTATTTTTTTTTTT
>NW_003852403.1:35226076-35235299 GCF_000181295.1 Otolemur garnettii
GCCATCGTTGTTTGGCGGGCCCAGGCTGGATTCAAACCTGCCACCTTAGGTGTGTGTGGCTGGCACCTTAGCCACAGGCACTGTGCCAATGTAGAGATTCTTAAATAAAATATGAAATAGATGAAAATTCTCTGTCACTTAAAATTTTTGAAGATAAAATTACTTCTTAAATTTTATTTTTTAAACACATTTATTGGGAGAATTTGGTTTGGGGAACCTTTCTAAGCTCTGAGGATACAACCATAAGATATGAGTACTATCCTCAAGGAGTAAGGAATCTAGTAATACAGATAAATAAATGAAGGACTTGTTTGACCTTACTGTATGGGTATAATGATAGAAATACGAAGTAAGTGCTATAAGGAACACCAAAGAAGATGCAAAGACTCTTACCTGAATGATTGTGGATGAGAGGTGATATACTGAATCTTAAAGGTAAATAGTAGTTTACTAAGCAAAGATTGGAAATGAAAGAGCTTTTCTTCTCTTTTTAAGTGTTAGGGTTTTGCTATGTTGCCTTGGCTAGACTCGAATTCTTGAACTCAAGCATTCCACCTGCTTCAGTTTTCCTAGTATCAGTAATTACAGACACACACCATCATACCCAACTGAGAAGGGCATTTTAATCTGGGAAAATACACAAACCATTCCTTTTCTATTGACTTTTCTTTCCTTAATAGTTCTTGGTAGAGTGAATTAATTAACTTTGACCTTAGTGACTAATATAAATCATAAAGTTTGTGGAAAAGTTGAATTTCATCCACAAACAAGGTTTAACATTCCAATCCAATTTTTCTGCCACCTGCATACTCTCCAGCTCTTGTTTATTTTGGATGGGAAGGTTGATGGATTACTTATAATTATACTATAGTTTTAAAAGACAAAAACATAAATGTGAACTCATCTGATAATTTTATTATCTATTCTAAGTAATATGAAATAATTAAAGTTTTTTTGTTTATTTTTGTTTATAATTTTTTGAGTGTGATACTTCTTGAAGCAATCTCCAGGATAAAGTCCAGGTTTCCTCTTGCATGTCTCGCAGTAGAAAATGGTTTCTCTCTTCCTGCCTTTCTCATTTCTTCTGGTGTAAACCATGCAATCCTTTGTTGATCTTTTTCAGTTTGTATTATAAAGTGTATCTTCCCATTTTGCCCTTCCTAAATGTCAGAAAATAATGATCTTCCCCTCTTTCTTGAATTTCTATTTCTCACATTGCTCACAAGCTGAGTGATGAGATTTCTCCCATAAGAAAGGTGTGTCTGCACTTTTTCTTCTCTCTCCTTCTTATCTAATGGGTAAAGGATTTAGCTGTTCACAACTGCAACTTCCATCAGCCAGAAGAATCATTTCTTCCACTATTTTAGGACCCCCTTGTAAATCTGTAACATCCACAATACTTATCAGCTCTGTCTACTCTTCCCATAAACTTTGTGTATGCTAAATTAACTGTCAGTTTTTTCAAACTGAACAAGCTGTTTCTTCCTATAACCAGTGATCAGCTGTATTTGAGCACCAAAGAATGTACTCAGCATTGTCACTGACCTTTTGTTGTGAAATGAGAGGCACAAAAAAAATGTATCAAATCTTCTGACACTGGAGCAGAGCAAGAAAATCATTATGTCGGATGAGGTCCAACATTGGACCAGAAAGAGTTTTAATTCTTTATAGCTTGGGCAGACATGTATAATGGAACATTTTTTTTTTCTGTAAATTTATATATATTGTTCAAAAGCCTCTTGATTCCAATTTCCTATGTATAATTCCATCAGTTACTGTATATTCCACAGTTTTGAGAATCATTTTGTTGTGCTATTTTGTATTTTTCTTGCCTTCATGAAAATCAATGTATTTAACTGGGCTGAAAGTCCAAAATGATTCATTCACTTAGCTGGTAGTTGATTCTGGAAGTTCTACTGGATTTATATGTGGCCTCTGCCTGTGGTTTGGACCTGGACCTCTCATAGCTGGATTCTGAAATGTGGCATTTTGAATAGAAGTACTTCAAAAGTGTTTCAAAAGGATGGGATGGGAGTTGCAATGCTTTTTATGATTGATCCTTAGAAAGACCATAATGTTATTTCTCAACTTCTTGTTATTATTGGTCATAGAAATCATTAAGGCCTAGATTGAAGGAAAGAGGAAGGAAACTTTATTTCTCATAGGAGGAGAAGCAAAGAATTTGCAGCCAACCTTAAATTTACTATAATTAGAGTCCTTGTTAAAAATCCTAGCCTTTTCCCTTGGAGATTTATGATTTATATGTTTGTGGCATATGTAGGATCCAGGAATCTTTTAAACAAATTCCCTAGGTAATTCTTAGTATCACACAGTTTGGGAAATACTGATCTCTTTCCCCCAGTTTTAAGATGCCATGTGTAAACCTGAAGAGGGCAGATGATAACTCATTTTGCCTCTGCTATAGCCTAGCATACTTTTTATTTTTCCCAATCCATTGTCTTGAACAGATGTTTGAGAGGATTCTTTGTGGTTTATAAATTTATATTTTATAAGTAATTTTTTTCCTTTTTAATTCTGTTATAGGATGGATCTGTAGTCCTTGACTCTTGTGAAGTGTCAACAGAAAATGATCAAAGTACTCGATTTCCAAAACCTGAGTTAGAGATTCAGTTTACACCTTTACGGCCAAACAAAATGGCAGTGAAACACCCTGGTTCTACCACACCAGTGACAGTTAAGATTTCCAAGACCCGGAAGAGGAAGAGTAATGAAATGGAGGAGGTAAATACTTAATTGATGAGTAAATTTTACAGTCTTGTTATTATTAAGCTCAGTTACAGTGCAAGCTAAGCTCCGCTGCACTTCTGTCCTCTGTGTAGTTGCTACTGTTAAGAGACCGACATCGTAATTCATGGTGTATTTTATACCCTTTCAGAATATCACCATGGTTTAATAGTCCTCAGACAAAGAGCTGTGGATATTAAAACAGATAGGTTATCCTTTGTTTCAGTTAAACTGTGATAGATCTAAATGATGGTAGATTTTACAGGAGAGCTATTTATATATACCAGTTCTCTTCACACTTAGTCACTTTCCCTCCAGTGAAAGAAAAAAAGGGTTGATTCAGACACAAAAATGACTAACTTGCTTCAGTACAATCTTTGTGATTTAACTAAAATCGTGGAAGAGAAATTGTTTTTCTGTCAGCCAGTATTAAAATTTGGGCCTCTACGTAGTGGTAGGCTATTATCTTTACTTCTTTTTACTGCAGCTTCGTGATGGTACAGCTGCCAAACCTACTATATCCCCTGCCCAGCAGATTTGGCAAGTTCCATAAGCTTTCTGATCCTTTTTTCTCCTTTTTGAAATGATGGATTGATATGCTTAAAATGTATGCTGTTTAATATGCTCTGTATATGGTAGATACATAGTAAAGGTAGCATTTATTTTTAAGGTAACTTGTTTTAAGTTTAAAACTAATTATACACTCTCTGGCAAAGTAACTTTCTCTCTAACTTTCTTTTACTCCTTTAAAGAGTAGTATATTTTCAAGCTGGTGGAAGAGCAGAAATATTATTAACCATACTCCTGAGGCTTTCTGTCAGGTAATAAATTTGTTGAGTGAATATTATTTAGCGTAGTTTTCCTACGATACATACGCCTTAAGAAATTGCTTTGTAGAGTCTTGTTAGTTAACTTTATTTCTACACATTAAAACATTAAGTATTTGAGTTTATCATCTGTCTTGACTTTTTCTTTACATTTTCAATGGAAAAGGAGAAATTGAGGATAGTGATCAAGAAGGCTAAAATGCAAATGTTTTATTTTACTGTTGGTATATACCCTTCATGGGTATTTCAGAGAAGATGTACAGATTGTTATAGATGCATCATGTAGAAACTTAAAATTTTTAACTGATTTTTATAGATCTTCACTACTATAACAAATTGTGTATATAGGTTCTCGCGAAAATCATTTATACAATACTGTATTTTTTTTTCTTTCTTTTTTTTTTTTTTTGAGATAGTCTCACTATTTTGCCCTCGGTAGAGTGCGGTGGCATCACAGCTCACAGCAAGCTCAAACTCCCCAGCTTAAGCTATTCTCTTGCCTCAGCCTCCCAAGTAGTTGGGACTACAAGCGCCCACCACAATGCCCAGCTATTTTTTAGTTGCAGTTGTTCAGTTGGCCTGGGCCGGGTTCTTGGTGTATTGTGGCTTGCATTGTAACCACTGTGCTACGGTCGCCGAGCCACAATACTATATTTTAATTTAGTGACTATTCCAAAGACCTCTTTACTGAACACTCTTGAGTGTGGTGGCCTAGCATTAATCTTTCTTCATTTGTTCTTTTTTCTTTTGCAGTTTTTGGCCAGGGCTGGGTTTGAACTTGCCACCTCCGGCATATGGGGCTGGTGCCCTGCTCCTTTGAGCCACAGGCGCCACCCTAATCTTCCTTCATTTGCTTCCCCTGGTTACTGTCTGTCCCCTTCTATAGAATCTGCTTCTCATGACCCTTACAACTTCTATTTGGTAACTTGGATTCTGAGGTTGTCATGATTTTTTCTCCCCTCTCCTGCTCTTCTCTCCCCTCCCTGCCTCTTTTCCCTTTTTTAATGCTATGATCTTTGGTACAATTAGGATTTGCAGTAGTTTACTTCACTGAATTTATCTATAGAAGGCTTTTTTTTTTTTTGAGACAGAGTTTCAAGCTGTCACCCTGGGCAGAGTGCCATGGCGTCACAGCTCACAGCAACCTCAAACTCTTGGGCTTAAGCGATTCTCTTGCCTCAGCCTCCCAAGTAGCTGGGATTACAGGCACCCACCACAATGCCCAGCTATTTTTTGGTTGTCATTGTCTTTGTTGTTGGCAAGCCCGGGCTGGATTCAAACCCACCGGCCTTGATGTATGTGGCTGGCGCCCTAGACGTTGAGCTACAGGCACCAAGCCTAGAAGGCTTTGTCTTAATCAGAGTATGCGAGGAAAAGAAGAGTAATATGCTGTGCCTGTTTAATAGAGAAGAAAGATTATATATTTGTTAATTTTCATATTTTACCTGTGCTGATATGAATTTTTTTTCTTATGTTGCCAAGTTTCAGTGAGAGGTCTTAGACATAGATGCTTCTATTACCATAATTTGTTGTGTAAAACGTGCTCCCATATATAATGCACACCTGTATTTTTTGCCCAGACTTTAAGGAAAAACATTTTGTTCTAATTTTTCAAAGCAAAAAAAGTGGTTATGCAGTGGTACCTCCTCTCACAAGAGGCATGAGGCATAGAGCCAACTGCTGTGAGAAACTGGAGACCACCCCAGCAACAGATGCGAGTGGTCAGATGACCTGAGTGCCTGATCTCCCCCAGCTGTCACCTCATGGCCCACCTTCGTCCCCACATCCTCTCATTTCCTGTTTCTATCCATTGGTGGGAATGTGGCCATGGCCACTCTGCCAAGAACCCCAGCAAGCTTATTTCCCAGAAAGTGTTTGTGACGGACCAGAGCTGGCCTTGCCTGCCCTGGGCTCCTCTTGGTAGATCCTTGAGGCCACAAGGATACTGCTGTGAGAGGAAGCCTTCCCTGATGATACCCTAGTAAAGTACTCTGCATTTACATTTCTGTTTAGTGTCTAGACCGTGACCTTCTTGAACCATCCAGACCTTGGGCACTCACTAACATCAGATTGAATGACACCAGCCTTTCCCAAATTTGCAAACCCTATAGATCAGCCGGGGGACTAGTTAAAATGAACCATACCCAAATACACTGAATCAACTCTCCAGGAGAAATACCTGGGAATCCATTGTGTTAACCATTATTGTAGATAGTTCTTCCTACTTTTAAGTTTGGAAATTTACCAAAACACCTTGGGGGTTTAGATAATCGTAGGCTCAAAATTACAATCTATGGGCTCAGTTACCCCTCAGCTTTTGTGCTTTGCTGCCAAGTACCCTCACAGACAGAAATTTGACGGGGACTGAGGCCTGAGGTCAGAGCAGCAGGCTACTAGTAGAACTTGGTCTCAGAACCTAGGTCGCCCAGAGCCTAGCTCAGCATCTCCCTCTTCAGCATAGTGTCCTGGGGCCTCAGGATGGGACTAGCTGTGCCAAAGATAAGGCAGCCCAGAAAGGGCAAGGATTTACTGTCAGGAGGCAGGGCAGGCCAGGCCAGGCCCTCCCCCCTCACACCAAGCTTCCCAGGAAATAAGCCTGCTGGGGTTCTCAGCAGAGTGGCCACGGCCACATTCCCACCAACAGACATGGTCGGGAATAGGAAAAGAGAGGATGTGGGCCAGGTCGGGCCTCAGGTCGTCTGGACCACTCTAATGGACCGTCCGGCCTTGCTCCCTGCTTCACTGCACTGGCCTACTCCATGCCACATGCCTCTCGAGAGAGAAGGAAGTACCACTGTGTGGCCATTTCTGCCGGTCCCCCGTTGCCTAGACCCCAGTGCTAACTAACCATTGCAGCGCTGTTGATGGGTTGCCCACTTCTAAGATCGCAGCGGAGGTAGTGTGTAGTGTGATTAATAAGTCAGGCTAGAGGACTCTGAGGCTGTAATGCTTACCCAGTGAGTGGGTGGCCAGGGAATGGGGTAGTGTGGAGAGGGCAGAATTGTTGCATTCCATGCATTTGGATATAGTCGCTGCTTTCTAGAGTTATATGCTGAATGCACAAATATAAATAAAAGAATTTTTTTTAAAGTATAGATACAGAGTCAGTATTGCCCATATGTAATGTGCACCCCTAGTTTTCCCTTAACAATTTGGGCAAAAGTCAGCATTATACATTGTAAAATATGGTATTTAGGAGTTAGGGTCACTGTAGGTATATTTTCATGCCATATTTTAAAGCTGAAGTTGAAATAAAAGGTGCTATTCTTTCTACGTGTTTCACTTAGCTCATGTAAGGGGATTATTATGATGTGTGTGAAAAATTCACACCTTTAGTTAGGGTTTCTGAACCCCAGTAAAACTGGCATTTTGGGCTAGATACTTTTTTTTTTTTTTTTTTTTGAGATAGAGTCTCACTGTGTTGTCATTGGTAGAGTGCTTGTAGCGTCACAGCTCACAGCAATTTCAGACTCTTAGGCTCAAATGATTCTCTTGCCTCAGCCTTCCAAGAAACTGAGACTACAGGCACCTGCCACAATGCCTGGCTATTTTTTGTTGCAGTTGTCATTGTTGTTTAGCTGGCCTGGGCCGGGTTCAAACCTGCCACCTTTGGTGATTGTGGCTGGTGCCGTAACCACTGTTCTATGGGCGCCAAGCCTAGATACTTCTTTGTTTGAGAAGCCATCCTGTACAGGGGTGTTGAGCAGCATTGCTGGCCTCTGCCCATCCCCAATAACATCCCCCCTGCCCACAGCAAAGACAATCAAAAATATCTCCAGATATTATCATTGTCCTCTGAGGTCAAACGTGCTCATGGTGAAGAACCACTATCTTACATGAGAATGTAACTTTTCACAGATTATCTTTTTTGAGTTTGAGAAAGAAAATTTTGTCAATAAATTAAGTGGTACTGAAATTCATTATTTCTAGGACTTGGTGAAATGTGAAAATAAGAAGAACACTACACCTAGTACTAATTTGAAATTCCCTGTTTTGGAGCAAAGAAATTCTTCTGTCAAAAAAGAACAAAAGGTTTGTCTTTTAATTTGTGGCAGTTATCCAGAAATTCAGTTGTGTCCAATTATAATTCATTTATCTTCTGATTCCTGTACATCTCAGTCAGCTTGAAATATAACTTTAGTATTTAGCCAGTAGCAGGTACTTCTTCATGTATTTACTTCTAACCTTGACACTCTGCCTGTCAAACTCATTTTATCATTCTCTGGCCCTTTCATCCCTTTTATCCTCTACTTAATCCCAAGTTTCCTACCTGAGAATTCATAACCTGTCTTTGGCCTCTTTAATTCAACTGTGGCCATAATTATTTCCTTCTAACATTCTTCACTGACAATAAAAAAAAAAATGTTTGTTTATTAGGTTTCCACACATTCATCATCTAAGAAAATATACTCTCTACGAAGTCAGGCATCCACAGTTAGTGTAAACTTGGCCACTAAGAAGAAAGAAGGAACTCTACAGAAATTTGGAGACTTCATACAACGGTCTCCAACGATTCTACAGTCAAAAGGTTTGCAGAAAATTAAATGACCTTTTCTCTTTAGATGTGAGGTACTTTCTAATACTAATTGGGATATAAACTCAATAGCTATTCAGTGAGTATTATACTTCAAACAGGCATTGTTCTATACTAGGAACTGTGGGAAGAAGTAGATGAAAGGATGATATGCCTTGGTGTTCACTGTGTATTGGAGGAGAAAGGTTTATATTTAAGTAATTGATCCAGAGCAGGCTCTTAATATGGTAATAGAGGTTCAAACAAAGTGGTAGTGTAGTATCAGACAGATGAGAGCTATTCTCAGTAGGGAGCCTGGAAGATGTTACGGAGGAGATGGGATTTACCCTGGGTATTAAAATTTTGGCAGGATTATACCCTCTAGAGGGAATCACTGTTGGTATTATCATATTGTTTTTCCTATGCATACATAGCATTACTTTTTTAATGCATGTCAAAAACATATATTTCTATACATATCTGTTTTTAGTTGTAAAAACAGTATGCTTAGTGATTTTTACTTATAATACAATGTGGACATATTACTTGTGTCTATATTACAATATAATATATAGTACACATACACACATGCACATATATGCTCATGCACATACATCCGTCCACCAGAGGAAATGGTTTTAACACAGGTAAAGTATGAGAAAAATATATGAGATGTACATGCAATTCCAGGTAGCAGTATGTATCTGGCTTATAAAATGTGGCAGGACCAGTGGGGTGAGAGAGGGAGGATGGAAAAGTGAGTTTTGTGAGATTACCTGAGTGGTAGCAATAGCATGAATTAGTGACCAGAAGTAAGAGGAATCAGGAGGAAAAGAGACTAGAAACGGGCCAGTTGAACTGAGTCAAATAGGTTGTGTAAACTATACTTTCTACTTACCATATAGGTTCCCAAACTTTCTTGGTTCACAGTGCTCTTAATGTTTCAGTAGTTAATTTGCATTATGCTCCTATACCCAAAGATCATCTAATAGTCTCATCTATTAGAACTTAAGGCCAAACAATCACTGAAAATATAGCTTTTCAAAATCCAGGTTGCAGGCTCGGCACCTGTGGCTCAAGTGGCTAAGGCGCCAGCCACATACACCTAAGGTGGCGGGTTCAAATCCAGCCTGGGCCC
>NW_003852403.1:35235402-35237072 GCF_000181295.1 Otolemur garnettii
GGAGTTGGAGGTTGCTGTGAGCTGTAATGCCACAGCACTCTACCCAGGGGGGCAGCTTGAGGCTCTGTCTCAAAAAAAAAAAAAAAAAAAAAAAGAAAATCTAGGTTGCAAAGATGATGTCATCATCAAAAGTGAGGTGCTTTCTAATACTATAAACCCATGTAGGGTTTATCTCCCAATTAGTCAAGCAAGTCAAATTGATGACCCATGTCATTTTCAAACTGTAAGTTACCGTGGGCTGTTGAATATCACTGTTTTCCTTGAAGATTTAAAATATCCTCAGGTGCTTCTGTAAGTTTGCTGCAGCATGCCTTAGTTCATGGTTTAAGAACTTTGAAGCTATCAGACCCATTTGTGTGTTTTTTCAAAAAATATATTGTTTTCAATCTATAGCTTATATAAATATAGAAAATAATTAGAGGGACAAACTACAAACTGTTAATGTCTAAATTTGGAGAGGAATATTTAAGATTTTTATGTATTTAAATTATATTGGCTATCAGTTATATATTAAAAGGAAACATGTTTTCAAGGAAAGGGTGGTATCTGTAATTTAAGTAATCAAGTAAGGATTAATGCCTTTCTGACCTGCTTGACTCAGTTCTTTAACAGCTTCCCTACCAATATAGCTGGCTTTCTTTTTTTTTTTTTTTTTTTAACTTTTTTCCAAAAATATAAATCCCTATTTTGGATTGAAGCTATAATACATATTTGTTGTTGTGGGTCACTTGGAAATACAGGGGAAAAAAAAAAAGGGTAGAAATAGTTCTTACTTAAAATCCTGCTGCTCTGCTAACCGCTGTTAAGCCGTCACTCAGTATCACTGTTCTCCCAGCTTTTCCTTGTTGCCTGTCTTCGTCCATTTCAGTCCATTCAGTACATCACAGACAGAACAGTCTTGTCAAAGTGCAAATTGGATTGTCTTACTTCTCTGTTTTAAGTACTTTAATGATTTCCTGTTCTCCAGAATCACCTGATTTCTGACACTTTCTTTCTCCATTTTATCTCTTGTTATTCTATGGTTTGAAAACCAGCCAGCCCTGATTCTACCTTCTGACAGTTCTTAGAATATACTGTCTTCTTTTTTGCTTCAATATCATTGCTTTCTTTGCTTTTTCTTGTGGTTTCTTTTCTCTGCAACACACCATGGCTTTTACCATCTCTGCTTCCTTATCCTTGGGTAGCTGATGTTACTTTATCAGAGAGACGTGTTTCTTCATCATCCTATTACTAACCCTCATCTCTAGCTTCACTTACTCTTTATTACTCAATCTTACTTTTTTCTGTTAGCACTTATTTAAACTATAATTCTTGTTTTCTTATCCTTTCCACTAAAATATAAGCTCTACAGACTGTCTAGTTTATACCCTCAGCTCTTAGGATAATTTAAGATTGGCACAGTGTAGTGAGGAGTTTGGCTACAGGCCAAAATGTGTATGTCTTTTTTTTTTTTTTTTTTTTTTCAGGCTGACCACAGGCAATTACAGGGACTTAGCTGGTAGACCTCATGAAGGAAAGCTTCCCTTTCTATACCATACATGGTGGATGGCCAGTAAATTACAACCTTTTTGTTTTTGTTTTTGTTTTTGTTTTGAGACAGAGCCTCAAGCTGAGCCCCTGGGTAGAATGCCATGGCTTTACTGCTCACAGCAACCTCCAACTCCTGGGCT
>NW_003852403.1:35237173-35258637 GCF_000181295.1 Otolemur garnettii
GATTCGAACCCGCCACCTTAGGTGTATGTGGCTCGCGCCTTAGCTGCTTGAGCCACAGGCTCCGAGCCAATTACAACCTTTTAAGGGAGTGACAATCAAGGGTCCAGGCCTCCAGGCCAACTGTGCTTTCCCACATACCTGCGTTTTTAGCCTGGGTACCTTCCTTCAGAGCTTCGTTATTGGAGTCATCTACAGGGGCCTTCCTCAGGCATCTTTGCCCAAGACCTTATGGAGTAGAAGGGAACCTTGAAGACACATTTCTCCCCTGGGACTCAGAACTTTCCACTTGTGGTTCTCCCCCAGCCCTCACCCAGCCTCCAACCCTGCAATCCATGTAACTGCTTGGGGTTACCTGGGCAGTACAATAACCCCCACTTCTGTGCTGATCCACCTGCCCTTGGGCTGCACGCCATTCCATGGGGGACTTTAGAAGAAGATGGGCAGGAGTTAGCATGTTCTCAGGTTAGCCTCCTGCTTGTACTAGTGGGACAAGTGATTAAGAAGCTGGGGAGTTACTATCATTTGGGCTTGTCCTGATTGTCTACTCTGATATCTTGAAGCTCAGTTCTCTCAAGCTCAGCTCAGCCTTTGACAAGTAGACTCTCAATTTAGTGTATTTCCTTAAATACTTTTTATATTTTTTAAAAAATGAGTTTTTATCCTGTGGAGTTTCTGTCTAGGAATTTTTCCAGATAGAAATATATTTTCTACTAAAATCAAAATACGAAGCAAATGTACAGAGTAAAGAAATAAAAATATTCTATTTTACTTCCCAGAACACTTTGGTGTCTGGCAAACGTAAAGGGTTTACAATATCTTAAGTATTTTCACTTAATCTTCATGGGACATCTTTGTTTTTTCTTTTTGTTTGTTTGTTTGTTTTTGTTTTTGAGACAGAGCCTCAAGCTGTCGCCCTGGGTAGAGTGCTATGACATCACAGCTCACAGCAGTCTCCAGCTCCTGGGCTTAAGTGATTCTCTTGCCTCTACCTCCGAAGTAGCTGGGACTACAGGCGCCTGCCACAACACCTGGCTATTTTTTGGTTGTCGTTGTCATTGTTTTTTGGCGGGCTCAGGCTGGATTCGAACCCACCAGCTCTGGTGTATGTGGCTGGCGCCTTAGCTGCTTGAGCTACAAGCGCCAAGCCCATTGGACATCTTTATGCATGAATACTAAACTGAATAATGTGCCATCTTATTTTTAGTGCTACATGGTCCTCTATATATGTATCCTGCTCTTTTGTTTAACACAGCATAGACTTTTCCTGAATCATTAAAGATGCAAGAATTTTACTATTATAATTTACCAAAACCTTTTTACTATATTGATCATTAGTTAAATATTTTACTGATTTGCTTTTTTTATTGCATTATTTGCATATGTTTCTATGACATTTAATTGTCTGTGCATTTTCACCATTTATGTATTGTGGTATTTTCCATTTGTCTATCTTTTTTCTGTATTAAGAATTTCAGGGTTTTGCATTTAGAATATTATTTATCTTACGAAGTAATTAATACATTTTTTTTCCAGCAAAGAAGATAATGGAAACAATGAGCTCTTCAAAACTCTCAAATATGGAAGCAAGTAAAGAAAATGTGTCTAGACCAAAACGGGCCAAACGGAAATTATACACAAATGAAATTTCGTTCCCTATTGATATATCAGGCCAAGTGGTAAGCTAGTGTTTTAGTTTTCATCAATGTTAAACTATTGATGTTCTTTTATTTTTATTTATTTAAGAAAAAATTTGTTACTTTTAGTTTTTTACAGTGGTTTGAAATTCTACTCTTTAGATCAGATCTCTTAAAACACATGCTTCATTTTTTTGTTGTTGTTATTGATTTTTGAGAGACAGAGTCTTACTTTATTGCCCTTGGTAGAGTGTGGTGGAGTCACAGCTCACAGCAACCTCCAACTCATGAGCTTAGGCCATTCTCCTGCCTCAGCCTCCCAAGTAGCTGGGACTACAAGCGTCCACCATGATGCCCAACAACTATTTTTTGTTACAGTTTGGCTGGGGCTGGGTTTGAACCAGTGTATGGGGCTGGTGCCCTACTCACTGAGCCACAGGTGCTGCCCTCACATGCTTTATTTTTAAAGGCCATACTTTTGTTGCAATGTTGAGCTTCTATTTCAGTGTATTAAATGTATCTAAATGTCAGTACTGTATTAATGTAAATTAATGTCATACATTTGCATCTGAAAACTCATCAAAATAATTTGTTTTCCATCAATAGAATTATAACTCTTTAGTAACTTATTTGCCTCTAACACATATTTTTTGTTGTTATCTTTCCCACAAGAGTTGTGCAAATCTGGGCCCAAGTGTGTCTGGTAGAAAGAAATACAGAATTAACATTCAGCCATTTCCTCCCACCTTTCCTCTAAGCTGTCCAGGTTCTATTAAGAAAAGTCTGTAGTTGTCACCCTGACTCCATGACTCATTCTCCTCCCTCAGAACAGTCTGTACTGTTACAGGGATAATTCTAATTTTCCATCATGCTTATACTTGTCTAGTGGATGAACATGAAGGTAAAAAAGTAATTTTAAAAGCTTCAAAAGAAGATGGCCAAGAAGAATTAGGAGAAACTATTTTTTGCAATAGTAGCTGTCAGATATGAGATTGGCACTTGAAGGTAAAGAATTAAGGTCAATTAGGGCATACCGTTAGGACTATTCTGTCAGTCATTTTTCACCATCTGTCTGATTAGTAACATAATTTCCTCCCTTGGCTAAAAATTATTTCTTTTCTTAGTTTTAGTAGAATGTGCTTTTAACTTTTTCTAATTTACACACTTGTTGCCATGATAAAAGATCATTTCTTTAAAATTACTGAGGTACTCGTCTCCAAATAGTTCAATAATTATTTTAAGCTATGTATGCCCTGAATTCAATACAGGTTATAGATTATTTTCATTCTAAAGTTAGGTAGTGTTGACAGAATCTTTTACAAAATCCATTATTTTTTTAAGTTTTTTTTTTTTTTTTTTTTTTTTGAGATAGAGTCTCAGAGAGTCTCAGTCAGTTGCCCTGGGTAGAATGCAGTGCTGTCGCAGCTCACAGCAACCTCAAACTCTTGGGCTTAAGCAGTTCTCTTGCCTCAGCCTTCTCAGTAGCTAGGACCACAGGCTCCCACGAGAACGCCCGGCTTTTTATTTTTAGAGATGAGGTCTCGCTCTGGCTCACACTAATCTTGAACTCCTGAGCTCAGGCAGTCTGCCCGCCTTGGCCTCCCAGACCTTAGGACTGATTACAGGCATGGCCACCGCGCCTGGCCTTAAGCATAACTTTTTATGGAAGATGGTATACCTGTAACCTGAGTATAAAAATTGCTGAGTTTATAAATTATTTCCATTACATTCTTCTCCAGAAAAGTCTTAGTAAAAAAAAAAAATTATTTTCATTATTAAGTACATGAATATACTTTATTCATTATAAACAAACTTTCATTTTATTTTTATTTAATAATTTCTGAAAAAACTCAAATTATTAATTTCAGATTCTGATGGACCCAAAATTGAAGGAAAGTGATCACCAGATTCTCAAACGACGACTTCAAACAAAAATAGCCAAATAAATCACTTATGGGAAATGTTTTAATATAAATTTTATAGTCATAATCATTGTAACTTGTATCCTGCTTTGTAAAGATAATTGTACATATTGTGATGCATTAAATCCCTCTGCATATATATAGTTATTTTATACATAGTATAAATTTAATAAACAAAATAAGTCAACAATTAATTTGCTTGTATATTTTTATAAGGCTTTTTAATAGCTTCTTTCTGTGTGTGTTTATTATCTCAGGCATTGGATCAATGAAAGTCTGAGGGAAGATGCTGTTATTCTTGTTTATTTTTAGGTACATGATGAGATAGGTCAGATATTTGATTTACATATACTTAATAAGGTCTTATGAATTGTTTTTACTTTATCTGTTAGGATGTACAACTAATTTTACATATCTTTTTTGACTATAATTAGGATTTAGGGAGTAAGTATATACATTTCTTCCATTTGACAGAGTACGTATGCACATTATTTAGAAACAATCTCACGTCTTTAATTAGAATGTCTTTTATTTTTTAATGATTTAATAGAGTTGGCTTTCAGATTTTTTTCAGGATATAGAGATTAGAAATAGAAAATTAGAAAGGAAGACAAAATAGCATCTAAAAGCCAAACAGCTAAAAAATAAATAGAATTTTAGATCTGGAGGGACCTCAGAAGTATGTCTTTTCATTTTTTAGATGAGAAAACCAAGACCCATGAAATTTACTTCTGCAAGGTCGTATAGCTAAGGTATATTAAGCTATTGGTTTTTTTGAAAAATAAGTAAACAAAAAACACAAAGTACAAACCTCAATTGTTGCAAGTGAGGCTTTTAAATCCAAGAACCTTAAAGGTTTAATTGGATTTTAATATTGTTTGCTTGATTTTTTATAGTGATGACCCCAAGTTAGTAAGTTATCCTTAGTTCTTGTTTATGGAAAATTCCATCAAAGTAGTTATATTAACTTTTAACCTTCTTAAAGCATTAAAATGTTATTATACTATCTTTAAAAAAAAACATAAGTCATTATTCATGGATTCCATGTTTGCAGATTTGCTTGCTAACATTTATTTGTAACTCCCAAGTTAATACAACACTTCAGTGGTTATTTGTGGACATGTGCAGAGTGGCAAGAAAATTTGAGTTGCCCGAGATGCACTTTCCTAGCTGACATTGAATAAGGCAATACACTGCTTTGTTGTTTTTGCACTCATACTGTAAATAAGTATCCACATTCCAAGATACAGATTAAAATCAAGCCTCAACAAGAGCCACAAGGGAGACAGCATTTGAACCATGAGTCCTGCTACATTAAAAGGACATGAGAATACTTTGGACTTTACCCAGATACACACTAAAAAAGCATAATACCAAGCTTATGTAAGTTGAAAGTAATGAGCTAATAATCAGAATACCTACCGAAACAAAAATCAGCACTTTTGGAGAAAGATACAGTGTAGATTCTCTATAATGTATTAATAATATGGTGTATATAGTCAAAAATTTATAGATAGGTAAAGAAACATATAAATGAGTCCCATGGTAAAGAAAAAAAGTGGTCAAGAAAAATCTTGATGTGGTCTGAAGGTTGAACTTTGCAAAATTTTTAAAGCAGTTATGCACATGTTCAAGGATATAAAGGAAATGTCATCTTAATGAGTGAAGCAATAAGGAAGAGAAATGGAAAGTATAAAGAGAAAAATGTTATGACAAAAAGGTAAAATAACTGAAAAATAATAAAATACAAAAAAATAAATAGATGAAAAATCTACTGGATAAAATTAACAGCAGATTGGAGATGTCAGAAGAATGTATTAGTGAACCTGAAGGCAGACCAATTTAAATTACACAATCTTTATGACTTTCATCAGAGTGAAAAAAAAAATTATACCATCTGAAAAAGAGGAGATTGAAGAAAAACCAGACCCTCAAGGTCCTATGGAAAAATATCAAAAGAGCTAACAACACACGTACTTGGAGATCTAGGAGGCTAAAAGGATGAAAATAAGGCAGGAATAAAACATACTTGAAGAAGAAATGGTCAAAACTTTTTCAACTTTTATGAAGAAATATTGACTTAGGTGAAGAAATATTGACTTAGAATCTCTGCAAATCCCAATTAGGATAAATGAAAATAAAACTACACCTAAAGAGATCATTGTCAAACTGTCAAAAACCCATTAAAGAGAAAATCTTGAAAGCAACCTAAAAAGTAACACTGCAAACAAGTTATTGACTGGAAGGAAATATTTGCAGTACATAAATCAGACAAAGGATTTATATTTAAGCATACATAAGAAACTTAAAATTGTAATGAGAACAGAGTGTAGTAAAAATCTGGTAAAAGACTTGAATACCCAGAGATATTTCATTAAGGAAGATAGGCAATGGTCAGAATGTATGTGAAAGTACACTAGAGAAGATTGGTTATCAGGGAAATGTAAACTAAAATTATATAAAATTATATTTATAATTATATAAAATATTTTATAATATAATAAAAGTATATATATATACATATATATATTATTTTCTGAATATTTTCTGTCTGTGGTTAGTTGAATCTGTGGATGCAGAACCTGAGGATATTAAGGATGGACTTGACAGTTTTGTCTAGGGTTACACGTGATAATTGTGTGTGTGTCTTTTTGCCCAGCATTTTCTGCTTCATTTGGATTTAAATTTTTTTATATTGCTAGCATCTATTTGATTATTTCTGCTCTGGAAGGTATAAAAGAACCTTTGGAAGATTATAGTTTACTTACCTATATTTATCTTGTACTTTATGACAGTCTTAAACAAGGAATGATTGTCCAGTATTCATCACTGATTTAGAGCTGCTTCTAGTTCACTGGTTATTAACATCGTTGAACTATAATATGGCCTAAGAGGGGCTGGGAATTGGATGGTTTACAAGTACCACTCACTGGAGAGCTGCTGCTAACATTGCAAAGTTACGACCGTCCACCAGGTGGAGACAAAACACTTCTCAGTGAAAAAGGCCTCCTGCAAAACCTGTACTTTGACTTTACATCTGGACCAACTCCAATTTATGAAATACACTAGAGAAAAAAATACGGAAAGATAGGTAAAATTACCTTTGGTACTGCTGTTTTCCAGCCAAGGAAATTCTTGCCACCAGTGGGGGAAATTCCAGGAACTAGTTTTAAAAATAATATATGGCCAAAAATACATTTTATTCACCCAATTACCTGAACTAGCATCTAGAAATATTTTCAATCATTTTCGTAGCTCATTTTGATAAAATTGACCATATTAAGGAGGAAGATAATGTTGTTCATATATTGCAGAGCAGAAAACTTTGAAATAAGATCATTCCAAGAATTATGCAAATAGAAATCTCAGCATAAGTAAATTAGCTTAAGATATACTGTTCACTGGATTTTAGGAAATATGCAGATGTAATAATGGGGTTTAGATTTATTAAGTCGGAAGTTCTTGATTGGCAGTTCCCAATTTTGTTTCTCCCATCTCTTTTGCCTAGCTTTGTCTTAGGAGCTGTAAGAGCTACAAACTTGGTCTCTTACCTTTTCTCCTTCATAAGAGACCTCTTTGGAAGTGCTCTATACTTTCTTTTTGTTTTCCCTAAATAAAATTTCTCTTTGTTAAAGAGACACTCAATGACCAATAGAAAAGAGCACTGCTGCCAGAGAGACCAATGAAAGACTTGTAGCCAATTTCAAACGGAGGGAGTATTTATACCCCTGCAGACCTTTTCATTTCTATCTCTTTGAGAAAGATGTGAAAAAGTGATCTATACTTTCTCTTTGTTCTTCCTAAATAAAATCTCTCTTTGTTAACCTGAAGAAAAAAAAAACACAACTCCATCTCTCTGTCCCCTTGTAGGTATAAATGGTTAATGACAGGTAGGTGAAATCACTGGTAAGGGCTTCCCTTTCTGAATAAAATGACAAAGTCTTAAATCAGTGGTTCTCAACCTTCCTCATGCTGTGGCCCTTTAATACAGTTCCTGTGGGTCACAACCCTGGTAAGGGCTTCAGGTTGCTCAGCTTCCACTCATGGTGGAAGGTGAAAGGGAGCCAGAATGCACAGAGATCATGTGACAAGAAAGGAAGCAAGAGAGGGTGGCGCCTGTGGCTCAGAGGAGTAGGGCACCAGCCCCATAGACCAGAGGTGGCAGGTTCAAACTCAGCCCCAGCCGAAAACTGCAAAAAAAAGAAAAAAGAAAAGAAGGAAGCAAGAGAGAGAGGGGAGGGAGGCATCAGTCTCTTTTTAAGGATCAGGTCTCATGGACCTAACCGAGTGAGAACATACTCTGAGAGGGACACCACGCCATTCATGAGAGCTGTACGCCCATGACCCAAACACCTCCCTTTAGGCCCCCCCTCCAACAGTGGGGACCAAATTCCAACATGAAGTTTGGAGAGTTAAATATCCAAACCATAGCACAAACCTAATCTCTTCCCCAAGTTTCAGACTCATTTCCAGCTGCCTCCTACTTATTTTCACCTGGATTTTTGTAGTTATTTCTAACCATGTCCAAAAAGGAACTCATTAAAGTGTCTTTTCTTCCTGATATTCCCTTTCTTAGGTTGTATTTTTTGATGGCTATTTACTGAGTGGCTACTCCCAGTGCTGGTGCTGGGGCTACGAGGATGAGCAAGACCAGACATGGTCCTACCCCACTGCGTTTTCTGTCTAGACTGCCACTAAACAAATAAGCACACAAATACATACTTCAATCTATGGTGATGAAAAAATGGACATAATAGTTGTCTGAGTGTAAAGGCAACGTCATGTCTAATTTGGCAGAATTTTTACACATCTAGTCATCATGCTGGACAACTGGGTGTCATCCTCTTACCATTCAAATACAACCAGCCACCGTATCTTACCTATTTGAAATCCTAAATATTTCTCAAACCCATCTCCTCTTTCTCGGTCATCTTAGCCAAGACCATCACTGTCTTGTATGTGGACCATCCGTTACTCTTTGATACCGGGCTTTGCACGTTTTCCCCTCCCTGAACTTCACTCCACCCTCCATCTCTTTCCATGTTGCCCTCGGTCAACTTCATGCAAATGCTGTATCTAGCTGTGCTGCTTTCCCCTCTAAAGCATATCTAGTGGTTTTATGGCTTATGATATAATGTCAACCTAGATTTTTTATTAAGTTGTCATGTTCCTTCTTTTTGAACATGTGAGCAATACCAATCTATTGATAGTTCCTTGAGTGCACTATGCCATTTCATGACAAAACCCCTGTGGATGCACCTTACTCTCTCCTCTTTGTCTAACTCCCACTTTACTTCTGTCTAACCTGCCTCTCCTATGCTCTTAGCGGTTCTTATTTACCCCATTATAGCATTCAGCACACCTGAATTATAGGTTTCGTGGTTGTCTTCCTTTCTGAATGTGGACACATCAAGGAGAGGACCGTACTTTATTTATCTCTATGTCCAGTGCCATGCTTGGCAAATGGAATTGGTAATGGAGCTTGTTATTGAATGGAATCACAGGTGAAGAGATAGTTTACCTGAAAAGAAAAGGAGTTTGGGCTCGGCACCTGTGGCTCAAGCGGCTAAGGCGCCAGCCACATACACCTAAGGTGGTGGGTTCGAATCCCCAGCCCAGGCCCGCCAAACAACAATGATGGCTGCAACCAAAAAATGGCCGGGCGCCATGGCAGGCGCCTGTAGTCCCAGCTACTTGGGAGGCTGAGGCAGGAGACTCGCTTGAGCCCAGGAGTTGGAGGTTGCTGTGAGCGTGATGCCATGGCACTCTACCCAGGGGGATAGCTTGAGGCTCTGTCTCAAAAAAAAGAAAAGAAAAGAAAAGAAAAGTAGTTTGATGTCTAAGACAAGAAAGCAGTTGATGATTTATGATTTGGTTGTCCAGTTGGCCCCAAAAGTCAATAAGACAGATTCATAAAGCTTCATAAAACAGATGCATATTCTCATCAGTCCCAAAAGGACACATCCACGTGATCTACTAAATTGTAAACATCTGCAGGACATTACAGTTAAGACAACACTGACCAACTGTGCCTTCCACTTTGAAAAAGAAACGCCTCATTTTACTCTAATAGGTGGTCAGAATTGTTGAAATAATAGCTCTTTGATCCTAACTCAGTCCATGATAGCACACTTAAGGCTCTGATTTATGAACTGGGTTTTCATAGTTCAAACTGAGGGTTCAGGAATAGTCTCTTGATAGCAATACTCTGAAAACACAGATTCTGTAACAACTTCTACAATGGAGTGTTTATTGACCCAGGTGTTTGGACAGCTGGACAAGTGCAGCTGTATTTGAAATATACCTATACTAAACATTTTTTGTAGTTGTTTATCTGAAATTCAAATTTAATTGGACATCTGGTGTTTTATCTGGCAGCTCTACATAGCAGTGACTTAAAAAACAGGCTTTAGATTAGGAGATGATTGATGTGTTAGGACAAACTTTGGGGAAAGTGTCAGCAAAACTGTTTTTTAGCCACAGCTCTGCACTTCTTAGCTGCCATCTCCTTATCTATGAAATGGGAGGGTTTCAGATTCCGTGATTTTCAGATTTTACTTAAGAAAGGCTAAGATATAAAACAGATAAGACCTGAGTTACTGTGATTGAAGCTAAGTACAGGTCCCTCCTCACCCCAAGGTAGAAGAATGAAGCACAGCCCGAAACCACTAGCTTTGATGATTTCCAAAATTCCTTCCACCTGTTACAGTCTGTGAGTCCAAATGAACTCATTTCACAGGGAGAAATCATCTAGTTTGTAGTTAATTGTAACTTGTCCTTTCCTATTTGTGGTAGAAAAGGCTGGAGAGATAAGAAAAGAAAAATATTATTGCCAATAAAGGTGGTATTTAGGAAGGATGAAGACTGCCTTCATTTATTCTTTTAACAAACATTTGTTGAACATTTACTCCAGACAAGGCAATGTGCTATGTATGCGCAGTGGGTACAGGACAGTGTCCTGCTAGGAATGCGTAAGCACTGGCCTGCAGAGAAGAAATCTGCATGAACACTGGTGGGACTCTTTCTCTCTCTCACACACACACAAACACACAGGCACACAGTGAAGGGAAGGAGAAAAGACTGAGAGAAAACGTGCACGTGGTGGCCCTGCCCTTCACACAATCCCACTGCACTAGCTCCAAGTTCCCAAGGAGGCTCCCACACCCCGTTGGGCCCAGACCCAGCCTTGAGCGGGGCTGGTCCTATCTCTGGTAGTGAGAGAAATCTGGGCACCAAGCAGTGTCATTTCCAGAAGTCTTGGGGCTCCTTTTATACTGTGATGTAAAGACTCCTTGGTAGAGAAAGAAAAAACTGCACTTCCACACTGGGTTCTGTGAAACCCTAGGACTCCCCTTCCTATCTCAGGCGTCATCCCAGGAGAGAACAGCTGGCAGAGTGACTGAGAGAAACTGAGCTGGTCCATCCCTTTCTCCTGCCCCAGAAGAAGATGCAAAGAGTGCGGGAAGGAAGAGAAGAGCTTCTGAGGTGAGCACCGGTCCTGTCTCCACTCAAGGTCCCTGGTCTCTTTTTCTTTCCCTTCTCTGAGGGGGTAGCTGCTGGGTATGGCCCAGGCCCCGGAGAATCAGCCGTGAGGGTGGCAGTGGATTTGGAGGTATGGGCTGATTCTGCTGTGGTTTGCAGCCCTGAGTGCTGAGCGTGGAGGGCCATGGAGAGGTGCGGGGTCAGGGGACATGAGAGGGAGGGAGGGCGCCAACTCTGTCTCCCCCACACCCTCTGGTGGAGACCCTGGAGCTTGCCCGTGGTCTCTGTGTAACATGGAAGTGAGCAGGGAGTGGTCCCTTCACCTGCACTCTCAGCGGGACACACTGGGCCACTCTGAGTTTGACTGGGAGGAAACAGGACTGGCTCTGGGAGATCATCCAGGACACCTCTCCTCTCTGAGTGAGAGATAACCAGAGAGGAACGACCTGACAAGAATCTGATCAAGGCCAGCAAGGTGGCTCACGCTAACACTCTAAATGCTCTGAGAGGCTCAGGCAGGCGAATCGCTCCAACTCAGGGGTCTGAGACCAGCCTAAGTAAGAACGAGGCCCCATCTCTACTAAAAATAGAAAAATTAGCTGGGCATTGTGTCACACAATTGTAATTCCAGCTCCTTGGGAAGCTGAGGCAGGGTGATAGCTCGAACCCAAGAATTTGAGGTTGCTGTGAGCAAAGCTGACACCACTGCATTCTGATCAGGGCAACAAAGCAAGACTCTGTCTCACACACACACAAAGACAGATGAATATGGCTTTGTCACCTCTGTGCCTCCTAATGTTCAGATTTTCCTCTTCAGGCCTCCAGACTTGTGTCACTGGTCCATTGTGAGGCTCTTTGGAAGTTTATAGACAGACCAGGGGTCAGGTGGTTGGATGAAGAACCTTAGATTGTGTGGTGACTGACAATAAGGTTACTACCTAAGAAAGTGACATTTAAAACCTGAAATGATAGAAGGAAAATTACTAGGATAGGCTGAGTTTTCCAGATTGACTCATATTTAGTTTTGTCATTGTTGAGAGCAAATGAGTAGTTGTAAAAGAGGAATCAAAATATTCACAAAAAATAAATTTCACTTTTGCATATAGGTTGTTTATGACTAAGTTACATCTGCTGTTCTATTTTCAAATGAGGAATGAGGTCCAGAAAAAGAGAGTGATTGTTTTTTTCTAGGAGGGGAGTGATTTATTCAAAGTTTTAGTGTTACTGAGTGGCAGAGTTGGTCCTAGAACCCATTTACTAATTTACCCTGTTAAGGCCTCCAGTGAACAACCACCAGGAACACAGCTGTACCCAAACTGAACTGGGTTTATTGACTTAACAATAAGGAAGAATGAACACTACAATGAGAAACATGGTGGAGGGGAGGATGACTTAGAATGTATTTATAGGATTTGGGCGGTAAAAGATTTGGGGGCAGGTTCAAGGAAGTGGGATTTTGCTCTCAATTGGATGCTGCTGAAGTTAAGACATTGCTGTCAAAGACACCAGATGATATAGCTCAGTAGGCAACCTGGGGGTCAGATGTACATTGGGGTATCTTCTGCTAATATAGATAATTGGCTAATATAGACAATAACAAACATGTAAT
This sequence comes from Otolemur garnettii, assembly GCF_000181295.1. NCBI lineage: Eukaryota > Metazoa > Chordata > Mammalia > Primates > Galagidae > Otolemur > Otolemur garnettii. Next base: position 35,249,821 of record NW_003852403.1, read on the forward strand.
TTGATGCCATGGTTTCCCCCAATTTGGGGAAGGGAAGAGGCTGGGTTGCTTTTTAGAAAATTGAATATGTAGGTAAAGAATTAGATTAGGCTTAACATCTAGGCTTCAACCTTGATATATTGTCACAGAGAGTAACTTGTCCATAAACAATGAGATTCAAAATATGTGTTACTCTTCTCTGTTTTGCTGATAGGGATATTTTTTCTTCCTTCCAGCCCCCACTTCCCAGAGGATATGTGCTCTGGCTACCTTTTGGAGATAAGCTGCCTGTGGGGGTATTTTCCTGCCTATCTTCTTCATGGCCCTCACAATAAAAGAATCAGAAAATATCTGAATCTCAGGGCGGCACCTGTGGCTGAAAGGGGTAGGGCGTTGGCCCCATATGCTGGAGGTGGTGGGTTCAAACCCACCCCTGGCCAAAAACTGCAAAAAACAAAAAGAAAATATCTGCGACTTATCTGTTCAGGACCTAGCCGGGACAGAAAAGAGACTGTTGAAATAAAGGTCTTGTGCATACATTATGCTTTTGTTATAATGATGGTTATAATTAAAATTTAATTTTTCTACCCTTCTGGAGGCAATAATGGAATACTCAGAGCTCCCCTTGGACATGCCATTTGCTTTGTGCTTCAGCTTTATGGTGAAGAGGAATAGGAAACATTTGTAGTGGAAATGGGGACTTTTTCCAAGTCTATACCTTAGTAGGTGTTTGCATTTGTCTAGAGGAGAATGAACTCCTTGGAGAGGGTATGAGTGAATTCTCAGTTTCAGAGTTGAGGGGCCAAAGCTCTGCCATATGGAAAAACTAGGGAAAGCTTGTGGATGTGGTGTCCTGACTAAACAGTACATGGTTTGAGAATTTCAGGGAGACCAACCAGCTTCTCTGTGCATCAATCAATTTAGATAGAAGCACCACTTCTTCTTAAGGCTTATCAGAACCAGGGGGATAATGGATGAGGGACCTTTTAGGAGAATAACCGCAGGTGCAAAAGAGCCATTTCAGAACTCCCTTGGAAATATCCAGAAGCTGAACTAGCCAGGAGGAAAGCTGGGAAAGCCAGGAACAGACTGGCATTGGGTGAGAGGAGGGTCACTGAAACAATGGCACCGTTGAGTCCCTGCCAGAGTCAGGGACCAGTGGAGCCAAAATAGGTTACTTCTTGGGAGACAGAGTAGAGAGAGAGTACCTACGTCCTGTCCTGCTGGTCAAGAATCCAGCAGATGCACATAGGAAGTCAGAGATCCTGGGAGCCCCTAAGGAAGTTCAGGGAATTTCACCCAAAAATATGACTCCTTGCTATGAAGAATATTTTGAATTAAAGATCCTTTAAGATAAAAAGTCACTGAAGGGGGCTTTCTCTCTGTCTGCATAAAACAAACTGACCCATCAAAAGAACAAAGGACTTCCCTTCCCTGTTAACTCACTATATTTCAGGAAAGAAAATCAAGAATGCAACTAGACATGATCCAAATTATTTTAAACAGGTTAATTTATAAGTCAATCTGCCACCCCCCCCATCAATTCATTCTCCAAAGTATCTATTCATCTTCTCTAGCAACCATTTGTCCCTAAACAAAGTAACTATAGTCCTCATCTCTCCTTCCTCTCTAAAAAACAGGTATAAAAATGTTAAATCCATTTGTAATATAAGGTAATCACTCTGTGATTCTCCCCTTGCACACGATAAATAAACCCCTTTCTTTGATTAATCTATCTTAATTGTGAGTGGATCCTTCAATGAACTTTCAGGGGAAAGAAGTTTCTTGTCACCCCTACATTCCCATGACTGAGACTTAAGTTTTAAAATACTTCCCCCATTTCCTGCTTCATGTTAATTAAACTGAACATGAGAAAGATACTGAGACCCTGTGGGGAGAAGCTATTCCTCAGAGAGTGTGGTTCATTTCTCCTGCTTGGAGTTCTGTTCTATACCTTCTAACTGTGTGGACTTGACTATGCACACTACATAAATTTTCTGTGCATTGAATTCTTTAAATGGAATCGCAAATGCCTTCTTTCTAGGGTTGGTTTGAAGAGGAAGGGAGATTGGGCTTTTCAAATAGCTATGATAGGTCTTAACACATAGATAGTTCTCATTGAATATCGGCTCATTTCTTCCACCCTGAACAGAAAGTGACACCCACTAGCAAACCCAGCAGGAATAGAGAACTGGACTCAGCTCGGAAGGAAAGGGATTTCACACCTAACCCTTTAAATTTCTTGTTATAACATAGAATACAAGGAAGGAATAGAGCAATTTTTGCAAGAATACTGCCACTTGGATCAGTTACCGTACCATGAGTGACAGGACAGATGTTATGGATAGATAAGAGAAGCCTGGGACACAGTGGAGGGGGTCCTGAGTGGCTTGCCAATTTGGCTCTCTGTCTGTGGGTTTATATGCAGCTTCTCCTTCCCTGCAGGCAGGGGAGTTTGGGGAAATGGAATGTATGTTTCAAATATTTCACGGCTGTTGGCACTAGAGGCCTGTGGGCAGAAGTTAACTTTAGAGCTGCCATTGCATAAGAATGTAGTCTTGTTTGGGGCGTTCCACTCCTCTCAGGCAGTGGCAGTTTAGATGGAACATGGATCAAACTCATTTATGAGCCTCCTTGGGTCCAGAAAATGGAGTCTGTGTCCAGCCCCAGGTGAAGAGGACCTGCATCGATCCCCCCTCTGAATGGAAGCCCTACTGCCCTTAGGGAAAGGGGCAATGACTTGATCTGGACTACTTCCTGCTGTACAGGGGCAAAGATAAAAGAGGGGGGCATTTAGGGGTTCCATGGGGGAGCCAATCCAGGGGTCCATGATAAATGGGAGTTTGGATTACTGTTGCAGGAAGACGAGGTCCAACGGAGAGAAAGAGCACCCAAACACCACATTTATAAAAGGAAGGGCTTTATTTATTGGCTGGGAGCTTATGGCATAGAAGAATTCCAAATGGCTGCGCTCCCGGACTGGCTTCGTCTTTCCCTTTTTATCAACATTCAAAAAGTTCCACCCCACAGGTGCCCTTCTCATTGGCCAGTTTGAGTCAAGCAGGAGATGCTATTCCAGCCCCTACAGAATTACAGGATTTCACGGAACTTGGAAATTTCCAAGTTCCAGGAAGTTAAGTTTACAAATTCCCAAGAGCTGAGTCACCATGGAGAGGATTCCCCCAGGTGTATCCTTGTGGTCTCCTTGAGACCTGTTCTCCTAGACCTCACCCTTCTCGGGTATCCTCTCTCATTACTAATTAGAAATCACTAGTATGGGGGGCGATCTTATGATATGTAGGGAATGATAATTAAGCATGTAGTACAAAGAGACATAAAACATGGGGTACATTGTTTACATACAAATAATCCTAGAGCTAGAATAATTCCAATCCCCTTAACTAGGCTCTTAACCAACTTAAATTAGGTAACCAAGAAAACAATTGATTAAGATCTAAACTGAAAAAGCCTTCTCTTTGGGTGACATTACGAAGTACATTTTGAACTTGTTTTAAATTGTATTCTATTAATTGGGAGTTATCTGATAGGTTAAAGCAGCACATTCCTTTAAAATTCTGCACACTCACAATTATGTCTTAAGAGTAAATAATGGCTGCTCAGTTTTCTAAGACTGCTTCCCAGACTTGTCCCAGTTCTATGCTTAGGTTACTAATAGCTTGTGAGGTAGTATTTAAAGCTCTTACCATGGAGCATGCTAGCCAACTAACTGCAACATTTAATTCAATTACCATGGCTTGCATTACAGATAAGGGCAAGGAAATATATACAGAGGGGCTGAAAAGGTGAACATCACTCCGGCTATCTCCTGGGAGACTAAGATCTTGGTCTTTTCAAGTTTGGGTGTCATTCAGGTCCTGTGCCCTGGACAAGAAAGGAGTTAGTCTTCCTAGGGATCAGGGCCCCCTCATTGTCATTAGCTGGAGCATAAGAAAAAACCTGGAGTCCACACTCTGAAAACCATCCCTAAGGACATTTAGCAAGGGCACTGGCATAAGATACGGTAGTTGTCTTGTGATAGTGGGACAAGCTATCAATTAAATTGACACAGGAGGTGGGGCATCCTGAGAACTTTACACAATCTTCTCCTGGTTAACTGTTTTAAGGCAGATGGAAAACATATCCCTTTCCCTGATCCATCCCCCACACATACAAATCTTGACAGGTGAGATTCCTTTGGGGGTGTTGGAACACAGTGAAGTCTCTGATCAATTCTAATGGAGTACAAACCCTTATCAAACAAGTTGTAAATACCTGTTCTACATAAGTTCCCCATGCTAGGCAAAAATCAGATGCATTCATGACATTTTTAGCCAGGTAAGTCCAAGCATTCTCATCTTGTTGAAAGAGTATTATACATTTTCCCTTTCCCCAAATTCCCATAGTCAAAAAAGGTATGAAGAGGAGAAGCATGCATCTTGTGGACATTTCTTTATCTAGATCTTCGTGTCACCAAGTGGTTTTGTTGTCCAGATGTGGAGTACTGGTGTATCGAGTTCTGTTATTTTGTTGGTGCCTAGGGTGTGACTTGGGTGTGATGAGTCCAGGTCTTGGGTTTAGCCAGTATTAACTGTGGAAGGAAAGGTAAAAAGTAAGATATTTTAATCTGATGTGAACAGATTAAATGTACTGTAGTTCTTTACCCCTATCCTTCAGTGGCCTACACTTTAGGGTTAATATCCATCCTTAAGGGGGGAAGGCATAAGATAGGATCCTGTCCCATGTTCACATAAATTGTTGTTCCTGATTTAGTCAGTATATCTCTTCTTAAGATTGGAGTAGGACTTTTAGGCATGATTAGAAAGGCAAGAGAAAATAGCCAATTTCCCCAACTGTAAGAATTGATAGAAAAATGTGGTAGCTGGCCATCCAGACACCCCCTTGATAGTTACAGACTTGGGGGAAAGAGTCCAGGATTTGCAAGAAATGCAGGTAGGAGAAAGTTTATCTCTCGGCCCTCCCTCCACAGTCAGGCACACCCAGGGCTCTTAGGCAGTGAGGAAATGGATGGGACATGAGAGGCTATCTCGGACATCTTCAGTCAAGCTCAGAGACCAAAGGAGTTCCCATCTCTGAGGCTTTCACCTCTGGGGACAGGCTGATCTCCAGTGGTTACCCCTGCAATTCCAGACAAGGGCCAGGTGGCCTGTGTGCCAGGCATTGCCACCTGGACTAGAGCTGCTGTCTTTTTTCCTTCTCTCCTTTCTCCTGGTTTTAATTATAAAAGACCAGTGTGGCCATTTTTAGAAGGTTTACTGAGTTATGATTGGGGCCTAAAGCCAATTTTATTATTTCCTACTAATGTCTAGGGTCACTTGGGTAATGAATTTAGAATAACCTGGCTCTCTGAGGAGTTGGGTGTTAGTTGGGTATATTTTCTCAATGCCCCCTAAGTGCTCAAGAAAGGTTGAGGGGTTTTTGTCCCTCTGCTGAGTGATAAGCAGGCAGCCTACAATCATTCTCAGGGTCCCATTCTGGATTCTCCGAGGGGACCACCTGTCTCTCTCTGAGGTACCTAGTCCTTTTTCAGGGGACATATTGTTGTTGGTATTGGCTATCAACCACAAATCAGTCTACTTTCTAGCCCTTTTTAAAGTTTCTTTCCTTTCATTTAGGATCAATTTTGGTCAACAATCTTAGATCTCCCCATGAGAAGTCAAAATGCTGTCCTAACTCACGGTTCATCTGAAAAGTTTCCCAAATCATTCTTAATTTGTTTTACCTCAGCTAAAGAGAATGGGTATATACTTCAGTAGGTTTTTTTCTTTTTTTGCAGTTTTTTTTGCTTGTTTGTTTGGGCCATGGCTTGGTTTGAACCTGCCACCTCCAGCATATGGGGCCGGCGCCCTAGTCCTTTGAGCCACAGGGGCTGCCTTTGGTAGTTTTTGTATCACTACATATGCAGGCTCTCAGGGGACGTCTCTGGGACTGGCCTTTTGATTCTTAGGCTCATTCTCTGTCTCCTCTAGAGGTACTGAAGAAGGTGGGGGAGATGTCAAGATAAGGTGGTGGTGTCTCTCTTGAGAATTTCTGACCATCACAAGAGACTACTATGGCCAGAAGGGCTACTTTCTCCTCCTTCCACAGAATCCTGCGGCAGCTATTGCTTGCTACAGGAGAATTGCATTAGTGCAAGGGAAAGTTAGGTGTTTCTCCTTTAGAGTTCGAGGACTAACTTGGCTTTGACATTTATGAGATACCTCCTAGAGGGGTGCTGTTTCTCAGAGTTGAGAAGGAATCCCCATCTAGAAGAGAGAAAACATAGATGACCAGGGCCTAGTTATTCTCTCTGTATCCTCCTGTTCAAGTCCTCAGGGCACCCCCTCTGGACTGAGGGAGAACCCCTGGAGTGTGTGACCACCTACTGTGAGTCACTTACCTGGATTAGTCACCCTTATGGCATAGTGATTCCTGCTACAACATAGTGATTCCCACTAGGCTGCTCTGCTCCATTGGTCATAGGTGGAAAGAGAAGGATTTGGCCAAACTCTCGTGGCCCCTCCACCAGTGCTACCTAGTGCTTGAGTAGATTAAACCTTGTTGGAACTGAGCTTCTGTTCAATTGTAAGCTACAGACAATGAGATTTTCATCCATACCCCCCAGTCTCACTATACTGCCATCAGAACTGGCTGTTCCCAGAAATCTCTGAGCCTGGACTGTTGATTTAAAGAAACTAGGAGACAGATTCTGAAACTTTAGTAAACTTTCCCTTTTTTCACACATATTTTATTTCAAAGTTCCTTTCACACAAATCTTACAAGGTACACAGACTATCCGAATCATGCACGGCCTTCTGTTCACCAGTTACTTGAGAACAAAACCTCCCATCCAATTCCTTTCTATACAATATTGTTCTCTTTTTTTGTACCTTCTTTATTTACATTTCTCTCTCTTACTTATTGTTCCCTTTCCACACAAACTCATTCTTTCCTGTTTAATCTTTTCTTTATAAAAACACATTTCCATATTTTATACCTTTTTTCCTCAAATACAAGATACACAAGAAAAATAAGCTTTTTCTTTTATAGACCCTCTAACTTAGCCATTTCAATTGTTGAGAAGGGAGTCCCTGGGGTGTCCTCTCCATCACCCCAATCTTGAACAGGCCTTTTTTGGTCAGACATAGGGGCAAGGAAGTCCCTAAGCCTGGAAGAGAACTAATAAGAACAATGCATCCACCCTCTCTTTTTCCCTGAAAAAGCCAGCAAAGCAAAAATGGCCAAACTCTGTAAAATCAGAACCAATGTAACTGAAAGAAGCAGGTTTGAGAGACACTTTAACTCTATAATGGTAGCTTGACCATTTGGGCTCTGAATCCTCCCTTATGTAATTTGTCCTTCAGCAAAAATTTGTACACAAGAATTAGCCACAACCAGCAGGAGTCCTAGGAAACCTGGTATGCCTTTGAACTTATCCATCTGTACAAATAAACCTAGTGGGGTATCCAGGGTCATTCTCTTTGCCTTTCCTCAATTTTAGAGGATTTTTTGTTTCCACTTTTTTTTTTTGAAGAAGGAAATGAACTTCTGGGGTTCAGTATAGTGCCTCAGAGTGTGCTGGGTTCAGGTCTGGGGTTTGGTATAGTGCATCAGAGTGTGCTGTGTTCAAGTCGGAGTTTAGTATGATGCATCAGAGTGTGCTGTTTGTGGGTGAGGCTTCTCATTGAGCTGGTCCCTCTTACTTGTCCTTGATTCTCTCTCTAGGAGTCTAGAATCTCCATGAGGGGTCAAAACACCAAATGTTCAGCTCTTATTAGTGTTTCTTTTAATTAATTTTGTGGGGTGTTCTTTTTGGGGCCACTCTCACCTTGTGAATCACCCCAAACAATTACCATTCAAGTTCCTGGTCACCCAGAGCTAACTTTCCGCTGGGAGGAGTAAAATGCTTTTGTCTTTGGAGCTGAGGAACTCAGTCTCTCATTTTGTTACAAATAAGACAGTTCACTCCTCTTTTGCAAATGCACAGAAAAGCCAATTGAGATTAATTTTGGGAGGAAGAGGCAAAGGAGAAGATTCTTTGAAATGTACCTAAAGCAACTGGGAAGCACTAGAGAAAGGACAAACTTAACCAAATACACAAAGCAGCCCTTATTGCCCCACATACAGTTGTTATAGAATAAAACATGGAAACCACAGGAAAACATTCCATAAAGGACAAGGCAGGTCTCTCTCTGTGAGTGGAGAAGAGACCTTATCATTTATCTATAAAGATAGATGGCAAAAGTGTTGGGACCCAGGAGATCTGGGTCCACAGTAACAGCCTGGGAGTGCTCACCGAAGGGGTTTGCCAGAAGTTTTGTACAGTGCTGTGAGGTCATTCCATTTGTCGGATACCTCAGGATTTCTGGCTACTGTTTCTGCTCACCATTGCCTCTCAACCAGATAAAGATAGTATAGAAACAGAATGGGTGCAGGAACCTCCCAATATTTCCTCCTTCCCCTTGTGAGGGCCAAGGGCCAGTGGCCCGTACCCTGTGCATAGTAGACCAGTGGCTGTGCTATTGTCCCTTAACTAGTTGGCAGGTGCTTGGTGTTAAGTCTCCATTAAATGTTATGCCCGAAATTCTCCCAAAAGACCCCCACAGACAGTCTGAGACACACTCCAATGTAAAAAGCACGAGATGAGTTTTATTCAGGCCCTGGGAAGCCTGGACTCTCCTGGCATGCAAGCCTAGGACGAGCCCCGAACCCGGGGTGGAGGAAGTTTTTATGGGTACAGAAAGCAAGAGGGGTAGGGTCCAGTACGAGTACACTTTTCATTGGTGGTTGGTGATTTCATTAGTAAAGGAGGAAGTAAAGGAGGATTTGCATTGGCAGCTG
>NW_003852403.1:35259064-35262322 GCF_000181295.1 Otolemur garnettii
CCAAGGCTGGCGGGCTCAAGCCCAGCCCAGGCCAAAAACTGCAAAAAAAAAAAAAAAAAAGAAAAAGAAAAGAAATTGCTAAGCAAGTGTCCATTTCACATCTATAACAGCAGATCCTGATCCTGGATGAGCTCCCAAAGATATTACCAGAATGTCTGTGCCAGATCTTGTTTTTTTTTCTTTTTCTTTTCCTTCTTTCTTTCTTTCTTTTTTTCTTTTTCTTTTTTTTGAGACAGAATCTCACTCTGTGCCCTGGGTAGAACATCATCGCTCACAGCAACCTTAAACTCTTGGGCTTGAGCAATCCTCTTGCCTTGGCTTCCCCAGTAGTTGAAAGTACAGGTGTTTGCCATGATAGCCTGCTAGTTTTTATATTTTTAGTAGAGACAGGGTATCACTCTTTCTCAGGCTTGTCTAAAACTCCTGAGCTTAAGCAATCCACTCACCTCAGCCTCCCAGAGTGCTAGGATTACAGTTGTGAGCCACAGCACCTGGCCTTTGCCAGATTCTTGATCTTAGGAAATCAAAGAATGAATTCACAGATCACAAGGAGTAAGTGACAGGAAAGATAAGAGAAGAAGGAAAACAAAGCTTCTGACACAGCAGAGAGTGTTCTGGGTGGCTTGCTGGTTTTGGCTGTCTGTCCAGGGGGGTTTATGCAGCTTCTCTTTCCCAACAGGCAGTGGGGGTTGGGAAAATGGAATGTATGTCTAAAATATGTCACAGCTGTTGGCACCAGAGGCCTGTGGGCAGAAGTAATTCTAAAACTGTTATTGTGTAGGAATGTGATCCTGTTTGGGGTGTTCTGCTCCTCTCTGGGAGTGGCAATTTACATGGAACATTGATAAAACTCATTTATGAGCCTGCTTGGGCCTGGAAAATGGAGTTTTTGTCTACCCCTCAGTGAAGGGGACCTGCATCCTGCACGCCACAGGACTGAAGACACATTACTCCTAATTATCTGAGAGACAGAGGGAGAAAGACAGATTTGATTGGTTTCACTGACAACACTTAGGAACATGGACACTAGTTCATTAATATTCTCCTCTTATAAAAAGCCTTAGGGTCATGTATTAATAAAACTCAGCATTTCCAAATCTCCACAGGCAGTTAGAAGCTAAAACTGACAAGAAAGTTTCAAATTCTATTTAGTAACTTTATTCTTATTCCTGTTTTCATGGATCTGAGTAGAGGTTAGATGGACAAAAACAAAGCAGGCTTAGAAGTGGTTGGGTCAAAGAAACTAGCCCTGCTAGGAAGGATTAACTATTTTATTTTTTCAGCTCTTGCCCACCATTCTAAGGCTTCAAATGCATAGTTTCTAATTGAAAGTCAACTCATTCCAAATGACTAACTCATTCTGGGCTACCTGGACTTTTCTTAGGTTTAGCACCCAAATTCCATGTTACAATAAATATCTCTCCTCCAGACTGTCATGGAAAGTTGAGTATGTGTCCCTCAGACCAAATCAGTGAGAATGAAAAATGAGGACAAGTGGTTTCAGGGAAAGAAAGAGAAGTTTATTGTAAGGGCCAGACCAGCACCATTTTGTTGTCTACTACATAAGCTCTGTTAAAACCGCAGGGCCACTCCCTACTGCCTCCCCCACACCTGCTTGCATAGCCACTGATTGAGACACCTTAGACAGACAGCTGCCATAATAGGCAATAGGTTTCAGTCTCCTTACAGCTGCCATAATAGGCAATAAGTATCAGTTCCCTTGAACTGCTCCCATAATAGGCGATATGTATCTACTTCCTTGAAATTTAGGCATTCTTCTTCCTAATTAGGCTACACCACCTCTAGCCCTGGTTAAGAAATCCCCTACCCTTCACCTGTACCAATCCAAATCCTCCTTTACTAGTGAAATCATCAACAACCAATCAAGAGTGTACCCGTAACGGACCCTACCCTTCTTGCTTTCTGTACCCCATAAAAACTTGCTCTACCCCGAGTTCGGGGCTCGTCCTCAGCTTGCATGCCAGGAGAGTCCAGGCTTCCCGGGGCCTGAATAAAATTCACCTTTTGCCTTTTACATCGGAGCGTGTCTCGGAATCGTCTGTTTGGGCTGTTTGGGAGAATAATTTTTGGACCTAACATTATTAATTTGCCAGCAAATGGGGAGGGTGGTAGACAAATATCTTAAAAGACCACCTGTGTTTAAGCAGAAAAACAGGGCATTTTAAAGGGATGTTTTTAGCAGTAGGGTTTAGACCTACTTGACCAGTGTCACATGTTGAGACTTTGGGCTGTTATTGCTTAACTATCATCAGTGTTTTCTTGGTCTTGGGTCAATCAGTGTTTTCTTGGTCTTGGATCATTCAACATTATCTTTAGTGACTAAAACCTTGTGACTCTTGTGAGGACAATTATTTTTTAAGATGATAGAGAACAAATAACAAAGAACATTTTGCTCCTTTGATCACTGGACTCAGGATTGAATGTAAATTTTAATTCCAAAAAAAGGAGAGAGGGGTTTAAAGAAACAACTTGTGAAATATTCTATTACCCTTTTTTCAGACCTTTACCTCTGCTAAAATAGCACCCGGGAAATTTGCTACCCTTCTGGAAAGAGCCAAGAAAAATTGTTAAGGAAGAGACAGCCTCAATAAACTCTGGGGGACAGGGACAAGGGAAGTCCAGGAAGGGGGTTAGATGGTAGAGGTGGATTCTCAGAGTCACAAAGTAGACTTTTTCAATTTGGGGGGAATCTCAGAAGATGTGGAGATCATTTAGACTACTTTGGATGATCAATAAGCAAAATATTCAAATGCCACAAAAATACCAACTATTAAACAACAACAAAAAAGCTGTCACTATTTACACAAACTCCAACTTTGCCTTTAGAGTCTGCCATGCAATTCACATAAATTGGAAATCTGCTGTCAATGGGCCTATGATTACTGCCCTGTTGCAAACTATTCTCTTTCCCTCTAAGATTTTCCAAACTAAGGAAATGGATACTATATCCTTAGAAAATAATAGAACAGATAGGGCTACTAAATATGCAGCCATAAATACTCCCCCTCTTTAAAAAACTTATTGACTATACTTATCTCATATGTGTAAGTGGGAGATAATTAAGAAAAAAAAATATATATGGCTGGTACTTTCCTGGGATCTACAATATGTCTGGTCAAATTATTTCCTAGTAAATCTCACTAAATCTCTGGAGGAAACTAACACTCTCAGGAAGCCCCCCAATCCAACTATAGGCTTTTCTCACTGTTTGGCTATTTCTTTTTTTTTTTTTTTTTT
>NW_003852403.1:35262562-35266738 GCF_000181295.1 Otolemur garnettii
CTTGAGCCACAAGTGCCGAGCCTGTTTGGCTATTTCTTACATGACTAGTGGATGGACCGAATGCTATCCAACTAGGTGTGCTGAAGCTACAACAGTGGTAAAGATGTCTGTTTCTCTCCACAGCACTGTGTCGGCTTTTAATAAATAGTATGTGAAAATTGTAGGAAGTTCCAGACAGGGAAGATGAAGGAGCTCATGAAACTTCACCTCAAAATATAACTCTTTCGTATAGAGAATATTTTGAATTAAAGGCCCTTCAAGATCAAAAAAATGTTGGAAGAGTCTTTCCATCCATCAGACTGACTGATCAAGAGAACCACTGACTTTTCTTCCCCTCCCTGTTATTTCAGAATATTTCAGAAAAAACAATGAAGAATGCAACCAGAACTTGCCTCCATTTATTCATTCTTTGCAACCATTTATTGTCCTGAAGTAGAATTATGAATACTCCTCATCTTCCTGTCCTCCTAAAAGGTGGGTATAAAAATAATCTGGATCCCACTGGGATATTGAGTAATCACTCTGATTCTCCCCATGCACAAGGTAAATAAACCTCTCTTTCTTTTCTTTTCTTTTTTCTTTTCTTTTTTTTGAGACATTGTTTCACTCTGTTTCACATGATACAGTGCTGTGGCATCAGACTAGATCCTAATAACCTCAAACTCCTGCCTCAACCCTGGAGTAGCTGTGACTGCAGGTGCCCACCACAACACACGCCTAAGTTTTCAATTTCTAGTAGTGATCAAGTCTTACTCTTGTTCAGTCTGGTCTCAAGCTCCTGAGCTCAAAGAATCCTCCAGCCTCAGTCTTCCAGAAGGCTAGGATTACAGGCGTGAGTCTCTGTGCCTGGCCAAAACTCTCTCTCTTATTAATCTACCTTAATTGTGAGTTGATCTTTCAGCAAACTTTCAGGAAGGAAAGGGAAGTTTTCCCTTATCCTCGCACTATATGAATATATCACTCCTATTCATCTTATAAGTTTTCCATTTAGCACCTTTGTGATATGCTTTGATCTGCTTGGTTTACTATGTTTTTACTGAACCTGGATTTATCTTTCTAGAGTGTACTCTAGTTTGCTAGACTGTTGTTTCATGAGGGTAAAGACTGTGTCTGTTTTATTCAATTTTGTGCTCACAGAACCACAGTGTTTGGCCTATAATAAGTGCTAATAATATATTAGTTTGAATTGAATTTAGGATTCCTCCTTAAGAGAGACAGAGAGTGCTTGTCCTGTCGAATAGGGCTGGTTAATGCTAGCATGGTTTGTCCAAACCGCTTCATGTTTCCATGGAAACATAACCAGCAGTTTATGTTGGCACTTCTACCTGTCAGTGGCAGGTACTCAAAGAGAGCTTAAAATTCCATTTCCTGGCCTCCAGCTGGTTTTCTCCTGTAGTGGAAGAACTCCTGCTGCAGGAGAAAGGACCTCATTGAAAGAGCAGCAGGAGCCATCACTAAGAGGCTTTCAATCTAGACAACTAAGGGGAAAAGCCCTGAAACAGCTTCATTCATGAAACAATACATCCCCTCAGGTGGCAAGATTCTGGAAGAAGCCTCCTTGGATAGGGAGGGAGAGAACAAATCCACTTCACTGGAGGTGAAGGTGGGGTGGGGTGGGGGCTATTGTTGAGTTTCAGTGATTGCTAACATCAATTATGGCATCACTACTTAATAACACCTTTGAAAAAGGGATTTCTTGCTTTGGAAAAACCTAGTTAGTTTCTTTAATCTCTTATTGATGGAAAAGATCAACACTAAAATGATGATTGAAAGACTCGGAACACTTTAATGGTTATATAAATGCTTCCAGGCCTGAGAGTTAGATGCTGCACACATTTTAAGAAATTGTAAAATTGTGGCATATTGTAGCTGGAGAGATCTTCAAGATCGTGACCCTTAGCCTGCATCAGTGAGGTAGGTGCTGTGAAATGGCCCAAACTGACTTGCTCACATACAACGATTAGGTTATTTTTGGTAAATGTCAAGCAGGGGTTGGGGTGGGGGGGGCACTTGTTGCCTTCAGATTTCAGGATCATTCTTTTTTAAGCACCAAAGGAGGAAAGAAAATTTTCTTATTTATTTATTTATTTATTTTTATTGAATGGTAACTATGTACATTAATGCACTTCTGGGGTACAGTGTGGGGTTTTCACACACAATCCGAAACACTTCCATCAAACTGGTTAACATAGCCTTCATGTCATTTTCTTAGTTATTATTTTAAAACGTTCACATTCTGCTCTTAGAAAGATTCACTTGTACCCTTGTAAGATAAACCTCAGAAGTGATCCCTCCAATCCCCCTCCCTCCACCCATTTCCCCCTCCCCTCTTCCTCCCAAGAAAATTTTTGTCGTTCTCTGTTGCATCCCATTTAATGAAAGGATTTGTTGTGTAAAATTTGGATTCAGTCAAAAGGCCCCACTTAAAGATTAGGAAGGCCACAGGTTTCCTCAAGGCTGCAGGTTCTCTACCCCTGCAAGGATTAGAAGTTGGTGAGAGTTATAGGCCTCCTGCTCACAACTTTGTACTAGATTATGATGGACGCAAATTTCAGACCAAATCCTGTCACACATACTGACATTTAGTAGCAAGAAGGACCTAGAATGATCAGATCTGATTTTTGAGATCCTCTGACTATGCCTGATATAAAAGGTTCATCAGAGGAAAATGTGACAATGTTCCAAAAGTTAGATTCAGTGAGTGCTATATTTTTAAAATTTATTTTATTTTTGTTTGAAAATCTCACAGTTATTCTTTTTTGACAAAAAATTATAGCATTTATCATGTATAACATGATGTTTTGAAATATGCATATTTTATGGAATGGCTGAATTAAGCTAATTAACAAATGCATTACTTCACATACATTTTTGTGGTGAGAATACTTAAAATCTACTCTCCTAACAATTTTCAAGAATACAACACATTGTTATTAACTATAACTATATGTACAACAAATCTCTTGAGCTTACTCTTTTTTTTTTTTTTTTTTGAGACAGAGTCTCACTTTGTCACCCTCAGTAGAGTGCCCTGGCATCATAGCTCTCAGCAACCTTAAACTCTTGGGCTCAAGGGATTCTCTTGCTTCAGCCTCCCAAGTATCTTGTACCACAGGGGCCTGCCACAATGCCCAGCTGTTTTCAGAGACGGGGTCTTGCTCTTGTTTAGGCTGGTGTCGACCTTGTGAGCTCAGGCAATCCTCCTGGCTCAGCATCCCAGAGTGTTAGGATTATAGGTGTGAGACACTGAGCCTGTATCTAATTAAGATCCTGTACTCTTTTACCAACATCTCTCCAGTCACTTGTCTACCCCTCCATAACCACTATTCTACTCTGTTTCCTTTTATGATTCCATATATAAGTGAGATGATACAGCAGTTGTCTCTCAGTGGGCCTGGCTTATTTCACTTAACATAATGCCCTCCAGGTTCATCCATATTTAAAAAAATTTTTTTTCTTCTTCTTAATGGCTGAATAGTATAAATGGTAGTATACTATATTTAATGTGGTATAAACAGTATATTTACACCACATTTTCTTTATTTTTTCATTGATAAGTACTTAGGTTAATCCTATATCTTAGCTATTGTAAAAAGTTCTGGAATGAACATGTGAGTACAGATATCTCCTTGACATATTCACTTTATGATCTTTGAATATATATTCAGTAGTGGGGTTGCTGGATTATCTAGTAGTTCTATTTTTAATTTTTTGAGGAACCTCCGTACGTTTCTGTAATGGCTACACTAAACTGGATTCCCATCAACAGTGTACAAGAATTCCCTTTTCTCCACGTCCTCACCAATGCTTGTTATCTTTTATCTTTTCAATAATAGCCATTCTAACATGTGTAAAGTGACATCTCATTGTGGTCTGAATTTGCATTTTGTTGATGGTGTTGAGCACCTTTTCACCTACTTGTTGGCTGTTTGTATATTTTTTCTTGTTTTTGAGGAAGTTTACTCAGATCCTTCATTTTTAGCTAAAGTTATGATTATTATTATTACTATTAGCTACTGAGTTGTTTGAGTTCCTCATATATTTTGGATATTAACCTCTTATGGTGTATGGATTGGAGATATTTCCTCCCATTCCATAGATTTTCTCTTCATACTATTGATTATTTCCTTGGTTGTGTAGAAGCTTTTAATTTTTTTTTTTTTTTTTTTTTTTTTT
>NW_003852403.1:35266783-35316519 GCF_000181295.1 Otolemur garnettii
GCATCACAGCTCACAGCAACTTCCAACTCCTGGGCTCAAGTGAGTCTTCTGCCTCTGCCTCCCAAGTAGCTGGAACCAAGGCGCCTGCCACAACACCCGGCTATTTTTTGGTTGCGGCCATCATTGTTGTTTGGCAGGCCCGGGCTAGAGTCAAACCCACCGAAGCTTTTAATTTTGATGCAATCCC
This sequence comes from Otolemur garnettii, assembly GCF_000181295.1. NCBI lineage: Eukaryota > Metazoa > Chordata > Mammalia > Primates > Galagidae > Otolemur > Otolemur garnettii. The sequence continues at coordinate 35,266,971 of NW_003852403.1, forward strand.
ATTTATCTATTTTCACTTTGGTTGCCTGTGCTTTTGGGGTCCTATGTAAAAAATCATTGCCCATATCAATGTTATATAGTTTTGCTCCTACATTTTCTTCCAGAAATTTTATAAGTTCAGATCTTTTGTTTGAGTTTTTAATCCATTTTCACTTAAGTTTTATATCTATGAGATAAGGGTTGAATTTTATTTTTCTGTGTATGGATAGCTAGTTGTCCTAATATCATTTATTGAACACACATTCCCTATTCTGTGATCTTGACACCTTTGTCAAAAGTCAGTTAACTGTAAATGTATGGATTCAGCTAACTTTATGATTGGATTCAGACAGCAAGCATCCCTGCATCAGTAGCTGTTTTGTCTGGAATCAAGCCTGGTCCATTCCAAAGGATTCAGACTGCTGCTCTGGCTAGATTTTTTTTTTTTTAACCCTATTTGTTTGTCTAAGAACATGGAAGAGCCTTTATTATGTTTAGACAAGGCACACATCTTGAAGACCATTTATTTTACTAGTGAAAAACCATTGCTAATGTAGAGTCTCAGAAAAAAAATTTTTTTTTTCAAAATAAAGGACTCAGAAGCAGCTCTCTGTCCTTGTCCTGCCTTCTTGACTCTGGTCTCGCATTGTCTTCCAGGCTAGCTGTAGAAACTAGAATCCCTTTTCCCCTAGGCAGATCATGGAACCCAGAATACCTTTCCTCAAAGCTAGCTATAACCCCCCTGTACCTTTATATATAAATCTGGCTGAAAAAATAAGATCTAACCCTACCTTGTCTGATTGTAGGTCACCAGACCTACATCCCTTCCCTCACACCCAGAAGGAAGAAATGCTGCTCAGAGAGGCCAAGAAGAATCTAGACAGACTGGCTTTTCTGGGTTTCCCCACTCATACCCTTTTTATCCAATCATATTTCTTCACAGCCAACTATACTTTGTTGAACCCTAAGCCTGAAAGTGGACGATTTGCCCCCTTTCTTTGGGTCTTTATTCTGAAATCTTCATGTATACACACACATTAAATAAATGTGTAGGGCACTTCTCTTATTTATCTGCCTTTTGTTAGTGATTTTCAGTAAACATTCAAAGAATGAAGGGAGAATTTTTCCTTGGTCCTTACATTAGCATTCATCTTATTCTTGATCACAGGTTATGGGAGAGTGAGAGGAGGACAGCTGGCAAGCCAAGGCCATCTTGTTGTACAGATAAAATCTTTCAGGTAGTCTTGGAGCTGCACTCCGACAGAATAGCTGGGAACCTGTGTGTAAAAGTTTCTTTGTCAGACCTTTAGTAGTGTCAGACTTTTGGTCTCCTTTTCCTGTGAGTTAATCTTTCCTAGCTCCAGATAAGGAAGACAAGAAGGGCCTCAGAAACAGCCAGACTGCATCCACTGTTTGTTTTGCTAATGTAGATTTTCTCTGTAGATGCTTTTCAAAGCTGCTCTAACTAGCCATCTTGAAATATGCTAAAGAAGTGTATTTTGGGGTACAATATTCTGATTTCCTCCACTGGGATGTACCAAAATTTCCCACCGCAGACAAGCCACGGGTGCCTGAAATCTCACCAGTGGTGGCTCATTCTGCTTCGTCCGTCATTCAGCACAGCCCACTTTTAGAAAGAAGCAGAGAATGAACCTGGGGCAAGCTGGAGAAAGAACCCATAAAAGTGGCCACCTCAGGGGAGGGGGAAGGAGAAATGTTTGAAGGGGGAGAAGGCAAGATGGATTTTAAATGTTTTTGAAGTTTTACCTTACTGGAAAATTACCTTTAACTCTAGAAATCTAGAACATCCCATTTTTTGCACACCTGCGATCATATGCAGTAAACCTCTTTCTTCTTCTACAGGCAACTCCCTTGTAGTTACCTTTGTACCTACAGGATCCCATGCAGTGCTCAGCACCTAGTAGTGGAGAGTCAGTGACTTCTCCAAAGTATTCTCAAGTTTCCTGAGTCTATTGTCCAGGAGATTCGGGAGTCTAGGTGATAGCACTTCTTGGGTAGAAGGAGCCCATGGCTTGGCTTTTCTGAGACTGGTGGCTGTGAGTGTTCCTTTGCAGGGCCTTTGGGCTGCTCAACCTGAGGGGAGATTCCCTCTACTGTGCTCAAGGAGGTACTGTGCAGGTAGAATGCATATGGTCAGTGCCCCCTGCAGTTTTTCAAGGCCAAGTTGCAGCCCATCTCTCCCATTCAAGGGCTGATTGAACCTTCCCTTTGACCAGCAGACATGTTACTTGCACCATCAGTGGCATGTGGAGGGGAAGCCTATACTGTCCTAGTTCTCTTGATCCCTGAAGTGGGTGTCTTCTCTGAATCTCAGGGAGACTATCAAAAGCTGTTCTGGGGGACTCTACAAGATAGGATTGTAAAGAAACAGCACTTTTTGCTCAAGAAATCTCTCTGGAGGATCTTCTTTTCCTTTACCTGGAAAACTCTGGCTTATCTTTCATGACCACTTCTCTGGGCTAAGTCAGAAGGTTAGCAGGCTGGTCTCTTTCCTCTGGGCCTCTTTAGTGCACCGTTCATTCTCTATCATAGGAATATTCATAGTTGCTAAGAAAATCCTCCATGTCCAGTGTCTTCCTGGGTGATTAAATGTGTAATCTTTTTAAATCAACTCTAGAATCCTCTGAAGTGAAGTTATTTTTCAGGTGAGGAGATAAGACTCAGGAAGGTCAGACTGTCTGAGGTCACCCAACTGGTAGGCAATGAAGCTGGGATTCAACTCAGGCTATCCTGACTCTGGATGACACAGGCTGCTTTATACTGTGCAACCTGGATCCTCTGTGGCTTCAGCACCACTCTGTGTTGTAATCTGGTACTTAGAGTCAATACTAGATCAGATCTCTGAAGTTAGAGAGCATGTTTATTATCTTTGAATCTCAGAATTTAGCATGCTGCCTGACCCACACAAGAGACATTTGGGACATTCCCTGTCACTAATTAGGAATTCAACTGTATTAATAAGCAAATGCCCAGGGGAAGAATACTGTCCCAGAGGGCTTGCTAGTCTTCATTTAGTGTGGAATGAATTTCTTGTCACAAAATCCAACTGTCGATGCTCGTGGTTATATTATTTGGCTCATTTGCATTTAGAACACTTGATGGCTTCCTCCTCTTCATACTTTTGCTACCTGACCCCTTGCTCTCCTGGTTTATCATTGCCTTCGCTGTCACTTCTTGGTTGGTTTGCTGGCTCCTGTCTTCCCTGTCCTATTGCTGGAGTACCCTGGGCACTGTCCTTTGTCCTCAGTCCTCCTCTTGTTTGCTCACTCATTTGGGGATCTCCGTGTACCTCATGCCTTTAAACACCATCTGTGTATGGACTTCACGTTTCTAACACTGATCTCTCTCCTGAATGCTGACATATATACCCAACTGTCTGATATACATCTCCCTGCAGATGTCTAATAGACGTTTCAGATACAGAATGTAAAAGCTGAACTTCTGATTCCACCTCCTGCTCTCCACCACTAACCCCCTGGACAAAGAGACTGGTCTTCTGCAGACTTCCCCATTCCTGCAGTCCCCCTCAGCCCCACTCTTTGTCCCACGGTTCTCATCCAGTTTGTTAGGGAACTCTTGTGGCTCTGCCTTCAGAATGTATCCAGAATCTGATCACATTCCATTGATTAGCTGCCATTACCTCTCACCTGGATTATAGAGTTATGAAGGTAACTCTATTCTCCTCTGAGCTCACCATTCATACATCTGTAAAGTTTTTTGAACACACTAGCAAAAGTGATCTTTCTAAATATAAGTTAGAACAAGTTGTTTCTCTGTTCAAAATCAAATCATACTAAAAGTGAAAGCCAAAGGGGCTGACAATGGCCCACTGCCACCCTTCCACCCCACTGTACCTCCTTACTTCCTAGACCTCATCTACTCCTGTTCTTCCTATCCTTTGCCTGCCACACTGTCCTGCTGCTACTTCCCCAGGGTCTCTGCAGGTTCCTTGCATTCCTTTATATCCAAGATTAACCCACAGCCCAATCCCTCACCTTCTTTTTATCTTTACTAGAATGTCTCAGTAAGGCTTACCTGGACTACCCTATTTAATATTACCAACTATCCCCCACCCCCAACCTGTGACTGTTTACTGAGATAAAGTATGTTTATCTGTTATATTAACTGATAGATCTTAGGGACCTGACCTACAATAGGTATTCAGCAAGTATTTGTTGACTGAATGGATGCCAGGAGACTAAAAAAGTCTGTGAAAGTGAAAGCTATGATTTGGGCTGAGTAGGGACAGTAAGGACAAAGAAGAAAAAGTCCTTCTACAGCTTTGGCCACCTTGGGGCTACAATTGGGGGATGGAGCAGTGTTAGGAACTGAACTGTGTCCCCTAAAATTCATATCTTGATGTTTTAATCTCCAGTGTGACTGCATTTGGAGATAGGGCCTTTAAAACCAGGTAAATGAGATTAAATGAGATCATAAAATTGGAGCCCTAATAGTTCGATGTTATATGAAGAAAGATACTGGGGATGCTGTGTACACAGAGAAAAGGCCATGTGAAGGCACAGTGAGAAGGTGGCCATCTGCAAGCTGAGGAGAGAGGCCTCAGGAGAAACCAAACTTTCCAATACCTCGATCTAGGACTTCCAGCTTTCAGAATTGTAAGAAATAAATTTCTGTTGTTGAAGTCACCCAGTCTAAAGTATTTTTTTATAGCACTGCTTACAGACTAATACAGGTATGATTTGGCATGACAGTGCTTCTTTCTATCTTGGGCAGTACCATTGAGGAAGGGAGATGTGATATGAGGCAGGACAGTGGGATTAGAAATTTAGTCACGTGCTAATTTGGATTTTCACCTAGGCCTGTGCTCTTTCCACGCTGCAGGAGTGAAATACATTTCCATTTGCCTTGAAAAGTCTTGCTCCCATTTTGAGTGAGGTAATTACCCTGGGGATGGGAAGAGGGCTGAGTGGTTTGTTCATCTATCCATCCATCCCTTCATTCACTCATTCATCAGATATTTGGTAGGTACCTACTGTGTATCAGGCTCCTGTGCTCAATCCCCACCATAAATAAGCTCATGTTTCAGTAGTGGAGAAACAAATGAACAGATAATTGCATCACAGTGTCAGAAACTTCACAACAGACAAGTGTTGCAGCAGTAGTCGGGGTGGCAGAAAAGGTTCTGCAGGAGAGCAGCTCTTGCATACTCTTTAGTGAATACTCAAGAATCTTCAAATGCCCAGCTTAGTCCAAGAGCAAATTGAGTCAAAAAGAGTTCTTTTGGTTCACGGGTATTAAGTCTTAAGTTCCAATAGAACACTCCAAGGTTTCTATAAGACAATGAACAGTGGGCTTAGTGGCTCATTAGAATCTTAGCTTCTGGGAGGCCAAGGTGGGTGGATTGCCTGAACTTAGGAGTTCGAGACCAGCTTGAGCAAGAGTGAGACCCCTAAAAATAGCCAGGCATTGTGGTGGGTGCCTGTAGTTCCCACTACTCAGAAGGCTGAGGCAAGAGGATCACTTGAGCTCAAAAGTTTGAGGTTACTGTGAGCTATGACACCAGGACACTCTCCTAAGGGTGACAAAGTGAAACTCTGTCTCGAACAACAACAAAATGATGCACAAAGCCTCACTCCAAAGGAAGCAGCCTTCCTAAATGTGCACATCTTCATGCTGAAGACTTCAGAATTCTGAAACCTTATCTATTAAACTAAAGAATGACATTATTTGTAACAAATGCTCCTGATGAAATTTGGAAGTATTCTATTGCACCTCAGATCTGTTGGTCATCTGTTGTGCTTGAATCTCTATAGAGAAAATATTTAACCTTTGAGTTAAATGGTTCTTAAATCATGCCCTGCATGCTACAAATTGCCTCTGTTGCTCCAGTGGCATTTTGTGCTTTGTGAGACCTCCAAAGTACAGCTGAATGGGAACTGTTGTCGCCACAGGATGGGTAAGGATATTTTGTCACAGATATAGAACTGGCTCAGAAACAGGAAACAAAACGAGTAGATAGAAATGTATAATGTTTGGGAAGAAAAGGGTAAGCACAGTGGGGTTCCTCAGGGATTGCTCTGGGTTAGTTATATTTAATCCAGAGCAGGGCTTGCACAGTGAAGTATCCCAAGTCTGTACCTAAGGCTGAACTACTCTGGATGAGGAACAACTTATCTGATGAGTACCAACTGCAGGGAAAATTTAGGGGGCTGTGCTAACGGATAGAAAGGGGTAGATGAGGACTGTTTAAGTGTGGACATGTGCAACATAATACATTTAGACCAGAAAGATTCAAGATGTTTGAAAAGGACAATTCTAAAATATGGAAAAAGACCCCACCATGACAGCAATCTGCAGTCACTGAGATCTACAAATATGTGCATTATCAAGAGAGAAAACAATGGCAATTCTCATCCTAAGTATGACATGAGATTTTCTAAAGCTTGGGCTTTTGACTGCATCATTTAATTTATGTGGTTATGGAGTACCTACTATGTGGGATGTGCTGGGTTCTGTACTAGATACTGGACAGGCCTTCAAGGTACATGGTCTAAGTAGGCATTGAGAGTGATGGGAGGAGACAGTGAAGGTCTTTGAAGTGATCAGCAGCCTGGCAGGCAGCCTAGAGTGAGAAGAGGCCACAGTGCCAGTGCTCTGACAAGGAAACTCCTAGTGGTGGTACCTTGGGAGGGGCTGCCTTTTCTCTTCTGTTTATTCTGAGCAATTGTTGCCACTTACAAGTGCAGGCTCTTAGTGTCTGTGCTAAATGCTTTATGGACTTGATTTCGACAATGCTGAACTTTATTGGAGCCTGAAAATTCTCCTGTTGCCCCCACTTTTTGTGTTCTGGAAAATGGCTAAGGAACACCCCACCCCCCCATATTCGAGGAACTATCTCCATCCCTCCTCACGATTCTCACAGGACTCAAGAATGAATCTTTATTTACCCAACTCTATAAAAGCCCAAGCCCCCTTCCCTTTCTTTGATAAAATGAACACTCTCTTATGGCAACAGCCTAAATAAAATCCTCTCCTTAATTGTCCGGTGCATTTTGTCTTTCAATATTTCAAGTAATTAATTATAATCAAATATTCATTCGATTACCTACATTCTGTGCTTTTATTTATCAGGCATTGTGCTGGGCTCTGGATGTATAGCCCTAAGCAAGGCAGATATAGTCCCTTCCTGACCCCCCCATCTCAAAGTCTAGTAGGAGCATCAAATAATTAAACAAGGGATTATAAGATAGTAGATTGATTATTGAGATAAATAAATAGGTCAAGTAAGTGAGTTACTGAGTGTACAACAAAGGGATATAACTTAGTACTGAAAAATGAAGTGTTGAGGGCAGCGCCTATGGCTCAGTGAGTAGGGCACCAGCCCCATATACCAAGGGAGGTGAGTTTGAACCTGGCCCTGGCCCCGGCCAAACTACAACAAAAAAAATAGCTGAGTGTTTTGGGGGGCGCCTGTGGTCCCAGATACTTGGGAGGCTGAGGCAAGAGAATCACCTACGCCTAAGAGCTGGAGGTTGCTGTGAGCTGTGATGCTATGGCACTCTACCCAGAGTGACAAAGTAAGACTCTGTCTCTTAAAAAAAAAAAAAGAAAGAAAAATGAAATGTTTGTATCGTTATTAAATAATTTTTTAACCTACATCTTAAAATATGGAAATTTCTTTTGTTGAGAAGCAATATGACTAATCACGTTGAGGCCAGACTAGGGAGGTCTGGCCCTGCTGCTGTCCTAACCTCAGAGAATTCCTGTATATCTGGACAATGGCTATATGGATTCTCAGGTTGAAGGTGGAGAAGAGAAGAAAGTGTTACCTTATGTGACATATAATCTTGAGTGTATCTGGAATTTTGATGTTTGGCATAGGGCACTAGGACTTGTTAATAGTTCATTTAGAAGACAAAAAGATGAGCCAAGTTCTCTGAACAAAAAAGCATTAGAAATATTTAATTTGATCTTATGTTGTTTGGTGGATTGCTATGGTGATGGGCTATTGGGAAGAGACAGTCAGATCTACTTAACAAATTGTTGTATGTGAAAACTTCACTCAGAATTGGATTTGGTCTAGGACTTTGCCAGACTCCCATAGAATGGGGAACTCAATGTTTCGATAAGATTGCCTAAGATTTTGGTGCTCAAATGGTTTCTATTTTAAAAAATGTTTTAAATTTATTAGTTGTAATAACTTTTTAAGAGACAGGATCTTGCAATGTTGTCCAGGCTGGAATGCAGTGGCATGATCATAGCTAATTGTAGCCTTGAATGCCTAGGTTCAAGAGATCCTCCTGCCTCAGCCTCCCAAGGAGCTGGGATTATATGTAGCATCACATGCAGCCAATTAAAACAATTTTTTTTTTGGTAGAGATAGGGGGTCTTACTATGTTGGTCCAGCTGGTCTCAACTGCTTGGGGTCAAGTGTTCCTCCCACCTTGGCCTCCCAAAGTGCTAGAATTAAAGGTGTGAGCCATCACACCTAGATCCAAATGTTTTCTAAATCTTAAAAAGTTACCTTAGGACCTTGAAGTAGGCCATGGTAAGAGGAAATACAGGTCCTGGTTGCTCTAAAAATTTTTAAATAATAACTATATTTAAATAAAAATTTAAAAAGTAATAAATATTATGATGACTATAAATAAAAAGTGATTAATGTAAAAGCAGTCAGTAGTAAAAATGCAGAGAAAATAACAAGAATGAAGTAGTATTTATTAATATCTTCTCCCTGATAAGGTAGTAATTATCACTTTTATTTTATGCATGAATCCACTAAGACCTGAGGTTGAATACCCAGGTCTGTTTGGCTGCAAAACCCACACTCAGAACCATTCTGCTGTACTGTTTCTAGTTCTTAAGTTTGTCATGTGAATTCTCTGGTCATTGCCTTTAAACTTATTATTCTAAAAGGGAAGTTGTCCCAAACCTGGTATGGAAAAGAATCTTTGTACGTGATATAATGTGCAACTTCCTTTTGGGAAGGAATTTATATTCCTGATGAAAATTCCTTAGTAATTTTGTGGTGAACATTCCTGGTACAAAGTCTTGTTCTGGGAAACCAGTCATCTATATGTCTTGCTCCGACACTCAGCAATGTCAGTGACATTTAGAAGGCATTCTTTTCATTTTGTATTATTCTATCAAATGTTCCAAAAAGAATATATTTTTGATCGGTGTACTAGAGGCTTTTGCCATTATAGCAAGATTGTAATAAACATTGTGCTTGTAACTAAATTACCTGAAGGGTTTTCATAAACACTCTATTTATTTATTAATGCACTTCTGGGGTACAGTGTGGAGTTTTCACACACAATCCGAAACACTTCCATCAAACTGGTTAACATAGCCTTCATGTCATTTTCTTAGTTATTGTTTTAAAACGTTCACATTCTACTCTTAGAAAGATTCACTTGTACCCTTGTAAGATAAACCTCAGAAGTGATCCCTCTAGTCCTCCTCCCTCCACCCATGAACACTCTAGACTGTGGAATCCAGCTTTCTTATAAACCCAGTAGATGTGAATCTTCTCACCTGTGTGCTGTTGCCAGCCTCCTCCCTGGTTCCCCATAATTTCTTCTATCTCTCAGTGACTTCTGTTCCTAATTGATCTGGACTGGAGACATTGAGATGGCCTAGTCTCCACTCAGTTGGAACACCTTTTCCCTTTACTCACGTCATCTCACATGTGATCTTAGCCAAAAGGTGGAGAAGTGATAATTGACAGCCTCTCAAATGCCATGTGGAGTTTTTCAGGAAAAAAAGTCATGGGAGGGATGTCTCATGAGGATAAGCTTAACTGCCTACAGTTTAGCCTGGCAAGAGGAGAGATGCATTGGGAGATAAATGCCTACCTGCTCTAAAATGTCATCAATGGTCTGATCTGGATAGTAATAGAAACTCTCTCTCTAAATCCTAGAACACAAAAGAGAGCAGTTACCTTTACAGCTTAAGTAAAGAATGCTTAAGCCAAATAAGAGGAAATAATAATTAGAGAGAGAGAGAGAGAGAGAATACCACTTCCTATGGTAGATACTGTGTTTCCCCGAAAATAAGACCTAACCAAAAAATAAGCCCTAGCAGGATTTCTATGCATTTGTTAAATATAAGCCCTACCCTGATAATAAGACCTAGTGATGGTCATGCATTTGGGCAGAGCGGTAAGGAAGACTGGATTACCTTTTATCTGCCACAGCTCCTTTCTCCCAGCCATTTGCACTTGCATGGGTATGCATGTGGTAACCACGGTCTCAGGCATCCTATTGTGCATGTGCAAACAGGTAGGGGAAAGGAGTTCATGCATCACTAGCGCCAGCCCCACCAACAAGGTCGACTCCCCCTGTCGGGTTCCAGAAGAAAATGACTTAACTGTATTTGAATAAATGTAGATTGTTGTACTATACTTAATAAAAATAAGACATCCCCTGAAAGTAAGCTCTAGTGTGCCTTCTTGAGAAAAAATAAATATAAGAAGTGTCTTATTTTCAGGGAAACACGGTAGTAAGTCAAGAGAAATATTATGAGTTTAAAAATGTTTCTGTGTATTCATGAATAAAAGAGCCGTGATTAAGGGACCCTGAAATGCTTGAGGAAATGTTACTGCTGTTAAGATAGTAGTCAGGGGCAAATCTCATCTCAAATGAATTGTTGAAGATGCTATTAGGTTGAGTGGATCACTGATTCAATTCAGAAAAGTTATTATTTCTTTTTGTTTTGTTTTGGCTTGAGGGTTTTGCTTTTAACATTTTGATAACAATTACACAGAAAGAGGCGTATTACTATGCAGCATCCTGCTAAGTTTCCTTATGATAAAAAGAAGTAGGGTATGGTAAAAGGAGTTTGGCCATGAAGAGAGCTCAAGTAGCATTAAACTCCACTGCCTAACATCATCATCATCAAGAAAGTTGAATAATGCCGTTGGCTGTGAGTTTGGACCTGAGAGTCTGAGTCCCACCCAGCTCTGCCAAGTACTAGGCAAGTTACTCTCTCTCTCTGCCTCAGTTTCTTTTTATATACAAATGGGAGCTATAACAATACCTTCTTCATAGAGTTTCTGTGGTTACCTGATCCTGTTCTGTTTTTCTTTGCATCACTTCCTCTTTGTTTTGGAAACAAACTCTATTAATTTTCCTTTGGGAAACAAACTCTCCTTGTCTCTGGTTCAAATAGTTCAAGTAAAGCTGACTTCCTGTCTCAGATCAAAGGGTCAGTAGTTGACCCAGGCCTGGTAACTAGAGAACCCTTGTTTTAGTGATTTATTCAGTGGTGGGCATGTGACCTAAACAAAGTTAATTGGAATCAATTTGAGGATTTTTGCTGAGGTTGTTGGGGAAACCTCTCTAGAGTTGTGTCTTAATTTGCTCAAGCTGCCATAATAAAACTCCAGAGACTGGGTGGCTTAAAGAACAGAAATTTATTTCTCACCTTCTAGAGCCTGGGAAGTCTAAGATCCAGGTGCTGGTCTGGTTGATTTCTGGTGAAGGCTCTCTTCCTCTCGCTAGTAAATGGTTGCCTTCTCACTGTGTCCTTATATGGTAGAGAAAAGAGCTCTCCTTCTATGTCTCCTCCTCTTATAAAGACACCTATCTCACTGGATTAGGCCCCCACCTTTATGACCTTATTTAACCTTAATTACCTCCTAATAGGCCTATCACCATACACCATCACATTGGGGGCTGGGGCTTCAATATATAAATTTGGTGTGGGCCAGGGGTGGGGGCGGAGAGGTAGGAGACACAATTCAAACTTACTAGGTTGATAGGATGTAAGCGTGCAGCTAGTGGCATTCATCTCATAATAACACAAAGAATAAAGCAACTTAGTGGAAAGTAGAGCTGAGAGAAAAACCAGGTCCTGATGATACTGTCAAAGCTGTAGATCCAGCCATATCTCTGGCCAACTGTCCCCCAAGACTTCCAGGTACATGAGCCTATTCTTTTTTCTTTTACCTACAAATTTCTAAGCTGAATTTTTTGCCACTTGCTACCAACAAGTTTTTGATCACTTGTGGGTTATTGAGAAGATAAAATGGGATTACATGTATAAAATGCCTAATACAGAACCTGGAGGAGAGTAAGTGCTCAGTAAATAATAGCTATTTATTATCACTGGCAGTTGCATCTCTGACAGAGTCAAATGGTTTTGGATTTTCTGAGACATCTAATGGAAACACAGAATAACTTATCATCTGAAAACCATTGTAAGGGTAATTTGGAGACTGTTAAGTTTATGGAAACTCAGTTTTGAAGAGCGGCGAGTGTTGGACAGATTGGTGTCAGCAAAAAGGAAACAACCCCAGCCGCACATAATTCATGAATTTTAGACAATGTGATTTGTCTTTCTAATGAGTTGAAGGAAAGGCCAGTAGAGATGTTTTCAAGTGGAGAGCCGCAGTTACAGAAGTTGATGGCTTTTGGTCTTTAAATCAAGTCCACAAAGTACAATGAGTAAAAGGGAAGGGAACAAAAATAGGAACATATATAATACTGTACCAAACCGTTTGGCTATTTGAACAAACACAGAGCAAAAAATAGTGGTCTGACATTTTGGTTTTTATACGTGGTAAGATATTATACTGATGAAAAAGCCATGACATCAGTTCTATCAAATTTATAATTACTTTCATTAACATTAGTGGATTTACTGTTTTAATGGGAGCAAACAAAAATGCTTACTGTTTTGCTTAAGGAAACATCTTTTTTGTTTCCCCAGGTCTTGTTTAAAGAAACTGCTTATAGTCTATTTAATATTTAAACTAATTCCTTCTCTGTCTTACCCCTCCTCTTTCTTGTTCTTGGGACAAGTTGGGTGAAAATTTAAAAAAGGATTAAAATATTTCCATCTAGAGTTTAGGTAATTTGAAAATGCTTGGCGGTATTAACACGATTGCAGTCTTCATCAAGTGAGGAAAATCTAGCAAAATATATGTGTATGTTAAGGTGCAGTAAAAAATATTCAAACTGATGAAAATATACTATGGTGTGTAGGAGTGGAGAACTTGGAATTTAATCTTTTTTTTTTTGAGACAGAGCCTCAAGCTATCACCCTGGGTAGAGTGCCCTGGCATCACAGCTCACAGCAACCCCCAACTCCTGGGCCCACGCGAGTCTCCTGCCTCAGCCTCCCAAGTAGCTGGGACCACAGGTGCCCGCCACAACGCCTGGCTATTTTTTTGGTTGCAGCCATCATTGTTGTCTTTTTGGCAGGCCCTGGATTTGAACCTGCCATCTTAGGTGTATGTGGCTGGCGCCTTAGCCACTTGAGCCACAGGTGCCGAGCCCTGGAATTTAATCTTTGGAAGTAACTTAGCCCCTATATTTACATCAAAATATAGAAGGCTAAAGGTTTTAGAAAATAAATACAAAGCCTCAAACTCCTGCTATTTTGAAAGATGGGAAAATATGAAAAATAAAATTTCTGCAAAGTACACAGACGTGTTGTTTTGTATCTTCAGTTTTTATTATTGACATCAATTAGAAATTGCTATTTTGTGCTGAGTATCATCTTTGCTGTGATAAGAATTTTCCACAGTGTGATGTGGGTTTATTTTTTGGTGTTGCCACCAGTGAGGGCAGATCTTTTTTTAGAAGGTACATTTTGCAGCACTTTGAGTTTAAAATGCCTTTAGAGAATTGGGGGACTTGCCACGAGGTGCCCAGGTCCAGAGTGGAAAGAGAATGAAATATTTTTGTTACCTTTGTAACCGTTTGAAAGTTAAACTTTCAAAAGTATAACTATTTGATTTTACTTTCCATTTAATCCAATAGTAGAAAAGAAGTGAAATTTTGCCTTAAAATTTAGAATCTTATGCTAAATTTGTTCAAAATTCGATGTGAAATGTTTACCAAATGGATACTACCCCATACTTATCTACCTGTATAGTACCTAATATTAAAAATAAAATCAAAGGAAGAAAAAGGCTGCGACTCATAGCGACAAGGGTAGTACATTGCTTCATTTATCAGATGAGGATTTCTGGAGCACCTTGGGATGTCCTAAGCATATGAGATAAAGGGTATAGAGTGGTGTGGAAAACAGGCATCATCCTTACCCCACTAGAGTTAGGAACTCTGCTAGGGAGTTCGTGGGGGATACAGGCCAAGAGTGCAAAGGCCCACAGGAGGCAGGAACGGGAACCATGCTTGTGAAACAGCATGAATGGGTGAGACCTGTGACAAACCAAAAAAAGATGCACTGATTGAAGTTCTTCAAGTTTAATTATAAAAAAGAGAAATACCCTGGGGGCTTTGGAATGTATTTGTAGGCATGTAGTTCTATACACCATTTGAAACCTCTATATTTTAAAGGAATAATTACACAAATATTTATGTAGGTAGAGATGAGAAAGACTGTGGGGACTAGTCCAAGCTGTCATGAGAATGTGTAGTAACAGCCCCTGACTATATTTCCTGAAGGACTTCCATTTTATCAGAGGCCTGAAAGATTTGTAGAGTTAGTCAGGCAGCAAGAATTGGGGAGAGAAGAATTTAAGTGAATGTAACAGTAGAGCGCACAGGATATTGAAGCTTCAAAGTGATTGGAGGCCAGAGCAGGAGGAGGTAAATTGCAAGAGATGAACTGGAGTTCCAGGGACCAGATAATGCAAGATTGAGCAGGCTGTGTTGCGAATTTTGAATTTATTCTAAAACTAATGGGATCTCATTACAGGACTTTAAACAAGAGAGTGGTTTGATCTTGTATGTATATTCACAAGAACATCCCAGTTGGAGTGTAGAGAATTGAATGGAAAGAGAGGTCAAAAAGGGGGGAGGTGACAACAGGCAGCTGCTGCAGCAGCTCAGGTGAGATCCGGAGACTGCGGACCAGGAGGTGGGTGGTAGAAATGGAGAGACATTTTATCATTTGGGATTAGAAGTAGCTGTCACAGAAGACTCCAAATTATAGTGTTATGGGCAGGTAGATATTTATTCTTCTCTCACATAATTCAGCCTAGAATTAGATTGGGGAAACCCACAATTCTTAGGGGACCAGATTGTTCCCACCTCGTTTCTCAATATGTGACTTCCACCTCCTGGTGGCTGCTCTAGTCCCAGCCATGTCGTTTTCATTCCAGCCAGCATGAATAAGGAAGGGAATAGGTCCCCTCTCTCCACCGGCATTTCTAGATATTATACGTGACATTTCTAATTACCCTTCCTTCAACAGAATTAGCCGCACGGCCCCAGCTGATTGAAAGTAAAGATAGGAAATAAAATGATTATTCTAGGTTACTGTAGGTCTAGCTGAAAATCAGGAACTCCACGACTAAGGATGAAAAGAACAATAAACATTGGGAAGAGCTGGCATCTTCGGCAATAGTAGACAAAATAGAAACATGTTTTGGAGGTAGAATTAGCAGGAATTGACGACTGATTTAATGTGGGAGTGGGTGAACGACAGAAGGGACAAACACGATTCCCAATTTTCTGACATAGTCAATTGGATAAGTGGTAGTACCATTTTGGAAATGAAAAAATGAAAGGGCAGGTTTGAGGCAAAGAACAAGAATTCATTAGCTACTGGGAGTTTGTCCGACCAGCCTTCAAAATTACAGGGGAAACAATTTATCAGATTTTTGTTGTACCCTTCCAGAGATTGGTCTATGCCCATACAGGTGTGTGGATATGAATGTGTGTATGATGTGTACGTAAATAGTCACACACACACCTTTTAATTTGATGGAAATGGCAGTGTTCAATCACATTATTATCTACCTGAAATCTTTCACTTAGTTATATTGTAGATGTTTCCATATAATTGCATAAAGAGATGTCTTAGTATTTTTAACCATCCAAGAGTATTCCTTTGTATGGCTTTGCCATAATTTATTTGATCACTTCCAATTTGTATCCATTTGTTTCTAGTCTTTTCTGATTATGAAAAATGCTGCAATGAATGTCTTTGCACACATGTCATTACACACACTGTGGGGTAAATTCTTTTTCTGAGACAGAGTCTCACCCTGTCACCCTGGGTAGAGTACAGTGGTTTCATCATAGCCCATGCAACCTCAAACTCCTAGGCTCAAGAGTTCCTCCTGCCTCAGTCTCCCAGGTAGCTGGGACAACATGTGCCTGACACCATAGTGGGCTAACTTTTAAATTTTTTTGTTCTTTGTTTTTTGTGCCATAGTGTCACAGCTCACAGCAACCTCAAACTCTTGGGCTTAAGCGATTCTCTTGCTTCAGCCTCCCAAGTAGCTGGGATGACAGGCGCCCGCCACAATGCCTGGCTATTTTTTGTTGCAGTTGTCATTATTGTTCAGCTGGCCTGGGCTGGGTTTGAACCCGCCAGCCTCGGTGTATGTGGCTGACACCATAACTACTCTGCTACGGGAGCTGAGCCTAATTTTTAAATTTTTATTAGAGACAGGGTCTCGTTCTCGCTCACGCTACTCTTGAACATCTGACCTCTAGCAATCTTCTTGCCTCAATCTCCCCGAGTGCTAGGCATGAGCCACAGGTATGAGCCATTGAGCTGACCTGGGGTAAACTAATTAAAGTAAAATTGTTGAGTTCCAAGTCAGAGCATTTAACATTTTGATTTGCTTATTTTCCTTCATAGAGGTTTAAGCAGTTTATACTCTCACCAGTAATATATCAGTGCACTCGTTTTCCTATATATTTGCCAATTCGATGTGTCAAATTTCTAATCTTTGCCAAGCCTGTAAGAATAAAAAAGAAATAGTACTTGATTTTGGTTTTAATTTGCTTTTCTCGTACTGTGAGTGAAATGAAACACTACACATATTTAAAAACCAGTTTAGGCTTGGCATCTGTGGCTCAAGCAGCTAAGGTGCCAGCCACATACACCTAAGGTTGCGGGTTCGAATCCAGCCCCAGCTGGCCAAACAACAATGATGGCTGCAACCAAAAAATAGCTGGGGATTGTGGCGGGTGCCTGTAATCCCAGCTACTTGGGAGGCTGAGGCAGGAGAATTGCTTGAGCCCAGGAGTTGGAGGTTGCTATGAGCTGTGATGCCATGGTATTCTACCCAGGGCAACAGCTTGCGGCTCTATCTCAAAAATAAATAAATAAAAATCACTTTACTTATTTTTCTAAATATGCCTTCATTTTTGCTATTGGATTATTAATCTTTTTTATTGATTTGAAGGAATTGGCCACACATTAAAGAGATTATCTTTCTTTTATGTTTTGCAAATATTTTCTTCCATTTGTTTTTTTCTTTTCTCATAGTAAATTTCTTTTGGAAAATTTGATTATTATTAATTGCTTCTTGTAATTATGTATGTTCAATATAGTTGTTGTGTTGGCATAAATACTTTCAACTTTATTTTCCTCTGTAAAATACATTTTACAAAGATGAGTTCATACTGTATATGTTAATTAGGTATCTGCTCTCATTTCCACTTAATAATGGAAATCTTTCTGCATCATTCAGTTTTCAAATTATTTTTCTATTTTTATTTAGTTAAAGAGAGGATCTCTTGTGGTGGTCCAGGCTGGAGGGTGGTGGCACCATCGTAGCTCACTGCAACCTCAAACTCCTGGGTTCCACTGACCTATTTCCTCAGCCTCTCAAGTGGCTGGGACTAAAGGCATGGGCCACCACACCTGGCCTCATTCAATGTTTTTTAAAAATGATTTTTAATGGATACATGTTTTATTTTATTTATCATTTTGAGGTGCAATCATTTACTTAACCAATCCCCTTACTGTTGTGTGATTAGGTTATTTCCATTTTTTAAAAACCAATATAAATGAAAAATCTATGGTAATTCATAGATAATCATTCATTCATGATCCTATCAAATTAGGATTATGGCCTTGAAGGAAAAGCTTATAGGTTGTTGTGGAAAAGTCTGTCTTGGTGCTTCAACTTCTGCGGATCGGCCAAACTCTGCGGCCCCGGTCCCAAGTCCCGGGTCCAGGGATCTGGGCCTGAAGCTGCGGGGCACGAGGACTTCCCCGCCCAGCTGGGGGACACTCGCACGTCCGTCCATCCGGACACTGGGACATTCAGCTGCTCAGCCGCCTGCCCGCGCGCCCCAGCGCGACCGTTAGGATGGTGATACGTTACAAAACGGCTGTCTAGAAAAGAGTCACGACGTGTACTTCCATCAGAAATCATTTAAATTTTGCAGGAGAAGGACTGGCTTTTCTTTTAGGTCCTTACCTTGCCAATTATAGCGTGTAATGCCTATTCATCTTCTCCTCACATTCTTCTCTTATGTGTGAGTATGAAATGTGTTAATAATAGTTCTGCTTATATCTCAGGACATTAAAAGGGTCACTCAGCTAGAAAAGGGATCCCTGTTCTTCCAGAGGCAGATAAAGTGACCTATTCTTACCCACTTCTGGGAGAGGGTGAGGGTGTTTTGAATTGCTTGGGGGTTAGTACACTTTGTTAGGGAAGCAAGATTGTGCTGCTGGAAGTGAAATCGTTAAAGGAGATGAAAATAAAACAATTTAGCAAGGGACGTCTGTCCTGGTTTAGTATTGTCACTTGGCCTAGGCTGGGACTGCATTTCCTTTATGGCACACATTAGAGTTGGCCAAAAGAGATTTCTGCGCAAGACTGGGGAGGCGGAAGCGACAGAGCAGCCATTACTCTCTGTGATTGCTAGTTAGGTGCGGTGGAAGACGGCTGTGATGTGCTGGTGGCCTCCAGCTTGTCCGTGCCCCTCCTCTGTTTGCCTCCGGCTCATTTCCCTCTGTGCCGGCCCTTATGACCAGCTGCAGCCCCGAGCGCCCCACCCACACAGAGGCCACAGACCTCTGGGCCTGCACTTCATCACCAACTTGCATTGTCGCCCCTTTTTTTGCAGCTGAATACGCTGGTGCTGGGATTTCCCTCCCATGACTGCTTCAAGAGGGCTGAGACCGTCCTCTGAGCCTCAACCTCCCTAGTCTGGACCCTACTCCCCCCTCTCCTCCCATCTCTGGGCAGGCTCTAATTCTTACTACTATATAATTAGGCGATAATTTCACAGGCATCATTGTGTCTGTTTTGTTTACAGTAGGGTGACCAGATTTTAACATTGGTAAAGCGGGACAACATGGTGGGGGCGGGGGCAGGGCCTGACAACAGTGCAAATTTTGATAAGCAGATCTAGATAAGCAGTTCTCCATAATCAGTTCTCAACAATTATTTGTTATTATTATAGTTTAACATTATAAAATTAACAAAAATAATATAAAACTCATATTCTGGCAAATAGCCACATGGCAGCTGAAAACCCCATATTCCCTTCCTGTTCTCCTGCCCGTTTGTGCATTCTTTCCAAAAATCGGGACTTTTTAAAAATGCTATGGGATGTGAGACAAATTGTTAAAAAGCGGGACATCTGGTCACCCTAGTTTACAGTGCTGGGCACCTAGAAGACATTCATGAAATGCTTGATGAATTATCAAAGGGCCTAATGCACACTCTTGGCCCATAATCAGCCCCTAATAATTGATAACTTTTATTTATTCAGTACTTAGACTCTCAAGGGTGTGGGCTGAGAAAAAGGGGGCATGAGCAACTGGTGTTGGTTGTTTGATGTAAATGTTTATCAGGGAAACATTTTTAAAATGTATCTTGGGCAGCTTTTGAATGGTTTCCTGGGCCCCTAAACCTATGCCAGTCCCTAGGAACCCAGAAACGGCCTGGAGTTCGGCAGGCAGGGCGCTTAACGAGTCTGAAAAATTTTGACTTGTACTTCCTGCTCACTGACTGATACCTTCTTATCTTTTCTCTGCCTTTCTTGGATTTTTATTTTCTTCAATTGACCATGGCCAGCAAAATTCTTTCTTCTTTTATGATTTTTAAAGGCTCTATTTTATACTACCTAAGTTTTTGATTCATCCCTGAGAGAAACATTTTCTTTGCTTTTCTTTTGCCTAACAGAATCATTTCCATTTTCTGTTTTCTCTTTCAACATCACACAGCTCAACCATCGGTAGATTAGTATACAGCACTGTGGTGTGAATATGTTGTTGGAAAGTCGTTATGGATTTAAAAGAATTGTGACTTTTTGGAGGCAATTGTATGGAAATAGTTTCTAAATATCACCAAGGCTTTTTGAATACCTTGCTTAGTATGTGTTGTATCATTTTAGCAGATCATACACATAATAGTTATTAATACAATATTATGGTTTTTAGTCTGTTTAACCTTTTTTATGGGTGACTTGTTATGAAAATTTCGTATTTATAACTTATTTTTGTCATATTCTTCTATACTGATTATAACTTATCAACTATTTCTGACACTTCTGTTTAACTAGTTTTAGCATTTTCACTTTCTTCATTCTGTTCTTTCTGATTTGAAATATGTCCCTTTCAACCCTTGTCTTTTTAGAATTTTATTTAGGCCTCACATTCCAGTCAGTCTCTTTAATGTCCCATCAGCACATCTTTCAGGTTTCTCAGTCATCTGACAGGCAATTCAGTCTTTTCACACTTCTTCAATTTGCAAGAAGTTAATAGCTAACCATTTAGCAAAACGGCAAATTCTTCATTTATATACATTAACTCTCAGCAATCCTTGAAGTTCCTGTAATTTTAAATTTCATTAAGGTAACATATACTTGTTCATAACGTCAAAAGTTAAATGTCATGTGATGGAAATCAGCACTGTGATTCACTCTTCTCCACCAGTGATTCTCATTTACCAAGGGCAACAACTTTCATCATTTAACCATGTTTTGTTACTTACCTTCACGTTTTTGTAACATGCTCTTTATGCTTGATTTTTTATTGCAGTTCTTATCCTATCACCTGTCTTTTATACAAGGTGAGGAATTGACTGTGTTACAACTGGGCACGTAGCTGCTTATCCTATCTTCTTACTCTAGCAATGTTCTATTTGTCAGTGTTTAGCATTTATTTTGACAATGCATTATGCATAGCTGAACTTGTAGCCTATTAGGACATATCTCCTTTCTCATAGGCCTTTTGTTTTCCCTTGACTGTGTGTTGTCTTGAACTTTCTTGGGTTAGTTTTCTAAGTACTTAAATCAAACTCTGGCAAGTCTTAATTGCCTTTCCATATGTTCAAATGAAACTATCCAGTTTCATTTTTTGTGTGTGGAGGTCAGGGCCCCATTATGGCTTCTGTGGGTCCTAGGTACTTTGCCTCCACTATCCTCCATTAATGACAGTGATGATATAATAATAAGTCTGGCTTGGATTATATTCAGCTATAAAGTAAGCTACGTTATTATAAAGGTGAATATAATCCAGGCTAGATTTACTATTATATTACTGTCATTAATTTTCCCTCTTGATTTTAAAGGAAATTACAATGACAAGAGTGTAAGTCTTTTGTAAGTCTCTGAGACTGTCTTGGGCCTCAGGCACTGTGCCTTCTAAGCCTAACGGATGAGCCAGCTGTCACTCCTTGAGCCCTCTTTTCCCTTGTTCCAGCTTGGGCTACTTAATCTCTAGGCCCTAAGACATTCCTTTACCTTCATCCTGACAATTCCATTTATTTCTTTCTTACATTGGATACTTGATTTGGGGATCCAATGTCATCTTTCTTGTATCCTTCCCTTATTTTGATATATGAGGCCTTTTATCGAGATAAATGTTTCCATCTACCCCCATAATTGGTTTTATAGAGGAAGAGTAATCATTTTTTTCCTTCAACAATGAGTTCTTAGTTGGAATGAATCCATTTAACAAAAGACAGGTTTATAAGAGGAAAACCAAAGTTTATTAGCATGTATATTTCATATATACATAGGAGACACCCAGGGAATGAATGGTTCTCATAGAGATGGCTTTGAATTAGCCTATACAGCATCTTTAAAACAGAACAGTAAGTTTTTAGAGAAGCGAAGGCGTTTGAGTCTTCAGTAACTCATGGGAAAGCAAATAACCAGAAGATAAAGAATAGCTAATAAAGCCTGTTAATGTAGAGTCCTCTGGTATCATCTCCAGATGATAAGGGTTTAGAGTTGTCTTCAGTGACTCTCTGGCAGAAGGAGGACAAAATATCGTTTGTCTTTGTATGTCCTTCTTTTAGGCAAATAGAGAGCAGAGAGCTTTTCTGTATCTGCCTCTTAATTGTCTCCAGCTTATAAATTGTTTTTTGGAGTGATATATTCTGGTGATAGTTTGGCTGGATATAGAAGAATAGGTTGGAAATTATTCATTTCCTGAATTATTTTTGTTTAATTGTGTGTACTCTGTTTAATATATTCTCATTATAAAGGATTCAAAATATATAAATAGAAAGAAAAAAGTAAAGGCAAACCGAAAGCTGCACCTTCAATTAACCACCAATATTCTTGGAGCCTAGTGGATCAGGGGGCCAGAGAGTCGCACTGCTTAGGATGTATACTTCCACTTATCCCCTTGTTTTTGGTACAGCCTTACTGCCTACAGGGATGACTTATGTCTTATAGCCTAGAGCTTTGCCAAATCAATGTCTTCAGAGAGTATACCTCTGGTTTTGGCCAGTGAGGATAAACACAGGCTTCCAATTATTCAGTATTAATATTTCACCCCACCTGTTCCACTACTGTTCACCTGCTACTTCCAGTTCAGAGCTTTTGAGGGGTCTGCAGCAGGAATGAACCTGCCTACACTTCTGACAAGACTGGTGTGGGTTTTGACTTCCTCATATTTTTTACAAGTTACAGCACAAACATCTGCCTTTTTGTTTTTTCTTGTTAAATTTGTTTTAATAGACTTAGAGGTTATAACTTGAGTTCTGTTATATGTATATATTGTATAGTGTTGCTGTCTGGGCTTTTAGTGTGCCAGTCACCAGAGTAGTATACATCATACCCCACAGGTAAGTGTTCCCCTCTCATCCCCTTTCACTCTCTCTCCTTGTGAGTTTCCAATGTCCGTTATCCTTCTCTGTGTGACCTTATGTAGCCACAAACACCTATGTCTTGCTTCCAAAATTGCATTGCTGTTGTCTCCTTGCCATCCCTATTTGTTCTTGTGGCTTGATTTTTAATATTATTCTCTTTATGATCACTTTAGGGGAGTTATGGGAAAGAGTGGAGTTTTGATAATTCATCAAGCATTTCATGAATGTCTTCTAGGTGCCCAGCACTGTAAACTAGGGTGACCAGATGTCCCGCTTTTTAAAACTCTAAACGTCCATGCTCAGTCTTTAATGATTCGTGGGAAGTATTTCATGAAATTTTTATATACATTTTTATACATTATTTCTGTTTAGTGTCCTAATACCCTTAGGGTAGAGTAACTAAATGTTTTGTGTGTATGTGTGTGTGTGTGCTGAGGATAGGACAGTATCAGTACTAGATTCTAATACTTAGTTGAGCCTTAATGTTATGCCATTACTATATTTACTTAATCACAAACTTGATCTTCCTTATTCTTTTCCCCAAATAGTATATATATATATCTTATGCTCTAAAATCTATTCTTTCTTCTACACAATGACATTAATCTATGTCAAAACAAATACCTTTCTAGAAACAAATAGGATCTATCTTGATTGAAAGTTAGGAATTTTTCCAAATACAGCAGAACCTTTCTTCCTTTTGTTAAACATGATGTGTTCTACCTACATGTATGAGGAAAAATTAAAATATGGAGAATTTAAATTATGAAATTTATCATAGCTCTGGGCATAACGTTATCAAAATAAATCTACAATAATTTCAGAGTTTTAAAAAGCCCTATTTGCTTCTGATACTACTTAAAGTACTCTCATATAAGTCTGTCGAGTAACTCTAAACAGAATCATCAAATGTTGAGTACCAATATTTAAATATATATATATATATGTTTTATTCCAGTGTACAAGTGACAGAAAATAATCTAAACGGAGCCCAAAAGGTAATTTATTTGTTTGAATACCTGGAAATTCCAAGGGTTTTTTCAGCTTTTGTTAACCACTAAATGAAGGTAGGTGTCAGATGATATAATGATATTTTCAGATATTTCCCTCAAATCTATGTCTGCATAGATAGCTATATCTATATTGCATAAATGGTTTTTATTTATTTATTTTTTCAGGGTAACAGATTTTATTTAAGAACAGCAAAGAGAAAGCTTAGAGCACTTCCAAAGAGAGCTAGAAGTGGGTCCCTCTCGTGAAGGAGAAAAGGTGAGAGAGAGGAGATGCAAAGATCTCCAGCAGTGTAAATACTCTGTTTGAAATTAGCTGCAAGTTTTTCATTGGCTTCTCTTCTGCTCCAGGCAGTATTGCTTTTTTCTATTGGTCATTGATTGTCTCTTTCTATTGGTCATTGATTACCCAGGTTACTTCATATCCACATTCTTAGGGGTCTTCCAGACTTCCTGGTTCAGCAGGCCAGGTTTTCCTCTCATGCCCTGTTCAAACCTTCTTTTTAGGGTCCCTTCTCATTCCCCCCTGAGGAAATATGGTCATGAAATCTTGAAGGGAAAATGGATGATGACTGCTCTTAGCTACTCCCTGCTGTCAAAATGGGGCATAAGCCCACCCATCAGGAACCCTCCTCAGCTTCCCTACTGTAAAGGGGTTTCTGGGATTAGAAGTTTCTGGCCACTTGGTCAAAAGGTTCCATCAGTATTTGCTGGAATCCCCACATTACCATCATCTTTAGGTTGAACTGGTAGAGCCTGGAAGACACAAACTTAATAAGGAGGTTGAACAGGCAGGGTCCAAACATTAAGAAAGGAATGATTATAATTGTAGTCCCAGTGAAAGAATACGGAAAAAAAGTTTTCTTTAAATCAGGTATTCTCCAGGCAGGTACATTTAAAAGAGCTTGTTTTAAGGTTTGGAAGTTTTTTTCTTATTCCCTACCCTATGTTAGCTCTTCCATCTCTTTCCGCTTTAAAACTTCAGAGGCTTAGGCCACTCTCCATATCAGGGAATCTACATTCCACAGTACTCTGTCATTCCCAGGAGCTCCCTGAGTGAGTTGTTTTTTTGTAGAGGGGCTAGTGAGGTAACACATTTTCTTGATTCTCTCATTTGAGAGCTTCCTCTCACTAGGGAAAAGAACAAAGTAACTTTAGGTTTGCACAGTTTAGCCTCTTCCTTTGACACCATAAATCCCTTCTCATTAAGGAAACTTTAATACCTGTTTAGTGTCCTCAACAGAAGATTTATATGAGGGGCTACAGATTAGTAAGTTATCTACATACTGAATAAGAGCACTCAGAGAAGCTAAGTTCAGCTCCCTGAGAAGTTTACTCAGAGAATTCTCCAAAGTTTGGGGACTGTCTCTGACTCCCTGGGGGAGTACAGTGGACAGTAATGGGGTGGAATGCCCAGTGTCCCTAATTACAAAGCAAAGGAGAAGCTAAATACCTGTGAATGTGTTGCCCATTGATGCCAACAGCAAAGCAAGAAAAGGAGAATAGGTAACCGCCAAAGGATTTCAAAACCAAAAAAGCTGCTCCCATGTCACATAAACAATTTTTAAATAAAAAATTATGTTGGCAATAATATTCACACATATGCCCAAATATATATATATGTGTGTGTATATAGTATATATAAATATATGTATGTGTATATAATATATACATATATAAATATGTATATATATGTATATATATATATATTTTTTTTTGAGACAGTCTCATTATATCACCCTTGGTAGAGTACCATGGCATCACAGCTTACAGCAACCTCCAACTCTTGGGCTTAAGCGATTTTCTTGCCTTAGCCTCCCAAGTAGCTGGGGCTACAGGCAACTGCCATACTACCATAATGCCTGGCTATTTTTTGGTTGCAGTTGTCATTGTTGTTTAACAGGCCTGCCCTGGGTTCAAACCCACCAGCCTTGGTGTATGTGGCTGGTGCTGTAACCACTGTGCTACAGGAGCCAAGCCAAATAAATATTAATCTTTTAAGATAGTTTTCTTGGAAATCTGTCTAGTAATGTTATAGTTATAAGATATTCCCTCATCTGGATCTGATTTACCTTTTCTTATGGTCACTTGTGAACTTTTTGCTCTGTTTAGCATCTGAAATCTCTTGTAGGTTTGGTATTTTCCACAGCCTTATTTGCCATAGTGGGAAGGGGAGATTGCTTCGCCCAATGGGAGATGAAAATGTCAAACTCTTATTTGCCTAGACTCCCTTGCAGCTAAGACATGATCAAATGAGATGCATTCTACTAATCAGACTCAGAGTTGGAAGCAAGAACTATTGACTCAAAAGGTAGGGATAGAAGCCTCCATTTAGATTGAGTTCCTAGGACAGTCATGGCAGCAGAGCTAGGGCAGTATCAGTATACAGTGCTACAAGGGCTGCTGATACAAACTGTTGAGTCTTTCGTTTGCTAGTGCAGTTAGAGTTGTGTAAGACAGAAGAGTTGTGCCACATGGGTATTGATCCTGGATTTCATAGAGTCTTGCTTTCTACACATTTTGCCAATTTTGCAGTTTACTCAATATCATTGCCATAAATTCCTTTCCTGTGGAAATCAACCAGAGTTGCTTTCTGTTGCTTGTAACTATGACCCATCAACTGATGGCTTTCTTTTCCTCTGTGTCATCTCTCCTTTAATTCTGCATTTATTAACTTAAATCTCATATTTCTCCCTTTGGCTTCTGTTACTTGAATCTTTTGGTTCAGCTGGAAGAGGGGGTCTTGGAGAAGAGGTCGAGAGGATATCTTATAAGATCATACTGGAGCTGGGAGGCAGAGAGAGCCATGCTGGAGGGCCAAGGTTGTGCAAATTCTCTGTGAAAGCCTCCAAGGCCTCCCCTTCCTCTCAGATTAAGTCTTTACAGTGGCCTCATGGGAGAGAAATAAATCAAGGCGGGCAGGGGCTGCCCATGTACCCATAAACCAGCCACTTTCATACAGGCTATGAGGTCTGCAGACTGGGAGCCAGTTTGCCTCACTTGTCTCTAAGCCCATGAAAGGGTGGCACTGTCAGGAAGGGAAGGCCAGGAAGACAGACGAGACAGCAGGGTGGCACAGGACTTGTCACCACTGGGCACTAGCTGCTGTTAGATTAATGCCAACTGAGGGGAAGCACTGGGGAAGAGAAAGGATGGGTGGTAAGAGTTAAAGGTGTCTAAGACAGATGAGTTGTGCCACATGGGCATTGATCCTGGATTAAGTAGATTCTTGCTTTCTATACATTTTGGCTATTTTGCAGTTTGTAAACTGCAGTTTGGAAAGGGGCGATGGGTGCTCTGAGTAAGTAGCCTGTTTGTTCTCTTTGGACACTGTCTATTCTACAGCACCATCTCCCGTCCCCATGAAGGCAGAAGCAGAGGTCAAGGCAATGCTGGAGGTGCTGGCTCTGCGTCCCCATGGACCCTGAGGAGAGGTGGCCTGGAGTAAACCTCGTGTCCTCCCGTCTGTCCTGAGTCCCTTTGGCCATGCCAGGCTTGCCTGTGGCTGCTGGTGCCCAGCCTGTGTCTGTGCAGCCTCCGTCTCAAGGACAGTGTGGGTAGTGTGGACAGTGAGTGCAGCTTGGCCTCGGAAAGGCCCTCACACTTTGGTCACCGCCTCTGTTGGCCGCATGTGAGATTGGAGTGCCCTCTCTATGTCTTCTCTTCAGGTTTAGTCAGGCTCCTTCTAGCAAACCTGAAGCGAAGGTTTCTACCTGTAAATGTGAACCTGAACTTTCTGAAGACGCTTAGGCCACCCGCTGTCCTGGCCTTTGCCATAGGAGAGGCTGAGGTCACACCGCTACACAAAATTTCTGGGTCTGGCACCTGCCCAGCTGCCCAGCATGGACAGAGTTTCCTTTGGGCATTGGGAGAAACTTAATTCCATCTTGGGCCCTGCCCACTCTGCTGGGGATGTGGGTGGAGGGGAGGCCTCCAAAAGCTTCAATTCAGGGACTCGCTGGGGGCTGTGCTAGACGGTGGCACCTCCCAGGTAGAGTTTCAGCCCAGACTTGGATTCCTGGAGCAGGTTTGTACCGGGGAGACTGGAGACGAGGTGGGGATCAAGAACCTAAGAGGCTCCAGACCTTGGGTGGCTCAGCTGTCACCACCTCTAGGTGGAGGTCTGGCCAAAGGTGGCTCTCTCCTGAAGTGGGGGAGCCCCTGCTCTGATTTGTGTGTGTGGAGAGGTCACTGTTCAGGAAGGGCCTGGGGTAGCCTTCTCCCTTCCCTCCCCAGGCTGGGTAGGGGCTGGCAGCCTCACTGACTGTGCCACTGGCCTTCTGCCAGTCTTGCGATCCTCCTTGGGGTCAGTGTTGCATGGAATAGCAGCGGAGGGTGGGAGCGGTGGGCTGGGGCAACTCTGCTGTGCAGGGTTGGCAGAGGCCCTGTACTATGGCTTGGGATGGGGAAGGTGCCGGAGTTGGTAAGATCAGCTGAAGTAGGGGGTTTGGGGCTGGGGGGGTAGCCTTTACCTTGGGTCCCTCAGAAATCAGGAGCAGATGGACGACCACTGCCTCCTTGTACTCTAATTCAGGACCATGAGTGAGTCCTGAATCTCTTCCTGCCTGTAACCCACAGATGCTGGGAATTAAGTCTGCCAGAGGTCCTTATAGTTAGAGCATCTCCATGTAGTGCTTATGTCCCTCATGGTCATGACCCACATCCATTCATGGATTCTTCCCCACGTCTCTAATGTACACCTCTCCCTAGGATTGAGAATGGGAAATTTTTTGAGTAGGTTTCTATATTCCATGGACATGTAGAAGAGGATATAGTATATTCTACTCAGTACCCCTCTGGCAGCTCCTTGAAGTTCTGTCCATCAAAGGCAGGGATCCACTGGCCAGAGGGGACTGCCACAGAAGGTAACCAGCTTGCAATAGCTGAATTTGTTGCTGAAACCAGAGTTTGCAATCTTGATGTTTATGTTAACATACAAGAGCAGTTTTTCTGCCATTATGTCTCTGTGGACAATATACTTCTGGTGACAGCTTGCACAGTAGACACTATTGGTGGAATCTGTGCCTCTTTTTCTTTCCTACCGCCATAAGCTGGTGGGAAATACCGCTCTCAAATACCTCTCCTCCAACAGCATGCTTCCTGACAAGGCAGAGCTTCCTCAGTGCTGATCGTAGCAAATATCTCACTATGGCAGGACGGTCTAAGCCTTTGTGATTCCTACCTTGCAGGATGGTGTCTGGAGGCCAGAGGAGTTTAGTTGATCCCCGTTAACTGTTGCTGCTTTCCCAGTCAGGATGTGCTGGACCAACTTCACCTTGGCCACGTTACCCTTGACAGTGGTCTCGAGGATAACGAGTTGCTGTTTGGGGTCTCTCTTGGCAGAGTTGCTGAGAGGCCCTGCAGCCTGTTGGACTCACTGCTGGGCTTGGAGTTCAGGTGTCTCAAGGTTGGCTTTAATTGAGGAAAAGCTGGTGAGAAGCTTGGTTCTAATCACCTGAAAAAAAAAATCACCTCCAAAGTTCACATTATCTTTATTGTGGAATTAAAACACATGCTAGACAAAAATATACGCTAACAAAACCAAATACCCACACATCAAATTTATAATAAAAAGTAGAAACCGAGTAAAAAGGGTTAAAAAAATACCTAATAACAAGGAAAATAGATGGGAAAACCCATAATGTCAAGGCAGAAACACACTAACTTTGGTTAAAGTCCTCCAGGCCAATGAACAGCTTCCTGAGCTAGAAGGACCAGTTGGGCCCAGCCCAGGACTTATGTAGGCTCTTGGAATTCCAAAACAATGGCTCTGGATGAGGTCAGAGGAAGAGGTCTGTCCCAGCGGTGGATAATACCATTGTCATTTTCCCACTTTTTTTGGTCTCAAGAACACTTATTCTGAAAGTAATTGTTAAGGACCCCAAAGGGCTTTTTGTTTGTGGGTTACAGTGACAAGTACCTTATCAGAAATTAAAACTTATAGGATATTTCAGTGACCTTTTCACTTATAGTTTGTAAAGGTGTAACAATTTTTGGCTTTTAAGGAGCTCATAATGTCAACACTTAAATTATTCAGCTTGTTTTTCTTTAAACTCTGAATAACTGCACTCAAAATGATGCTGCAACTTAACTGGTACCATACAAAAAGGTTCTGCTGTGTAAGACACAGCAAGGTACATTATTTGCATAGTCCCTGAGGGACAATTCATATGTTTTTTCTTATTGACAGTTTTTCTCAGTTTCTTTGGAGTAGATGCTCTCCTTCCACAAGCCAGACCATTTGCTATGTCAGGCTCTTTAAATGTAGGCAGGAGTCACAGCCAGGAGTTGAGAAAGCACGTATTCTACTGTTTTAAGCCAATAATCACTGTGCTCGGTGTCTCTCTTATTCAGTACAGGATAAGGGCTTCAGATACTGGTCATGTCAGTGGCACCTCGGGAGGAATTGAAGATCCTCTGACATGATTTTTAAGAATGCTTTGTTGAAGTGTAATATAGATACAGAAGCGTGCACAAACTGGCAGCACATGGCTTGGTGACAACAGATGGTAAATTGGACTCATCCGTTTAGCATCCAGATCAAGAAACAGGATACTACAGCTCCCCAGTTTCTAGCCACTTTTTCTGCAGTGATAACCCCCATTCTGTATCCTGACAACATAGATTAACTTTGCTTGGTTTTGAACTTTACATAAGTGGAATCATATTGTATTGAATGCTTTGTATCTGACAGCTGTATATTTTTGTAAGATTTATCTATATTGTTTATTCTAAATGCCCATTGTGTGAGTATAACATGATTTGTTTATC
Organism: Otolemur garnettii; assembly: GCF_000181295.1. Taxonomy (NCBI): domain Eukaryota; kingdom Metazoa; phylum Chordata; class Mammalia; order Primates; family Galagidae; genus Otolemur; species Otolemur garnettii. The sequence continues at coordinate 35,297,486 of NW_003852403.1, forward strand.
CATTTTGCTGCTTTTGGCATTTGGGTAGTTCTCAGAGTTTGGATGTTAAGAATAGTGTTGCTATAAACATTCTTGTTCAGGTCCTCGGGCAAGCATTTACATGGTTTTCTGTTAGCAATTTATACCTCGAAATAAAATTGCTGGCTTAAAAGGTATGCAGTTTAGTTTTAGAAGATACTGCAGTTTGTGCCAATTTACACACACACCCCCTAATATGAACACCTAGTGTTGCCTGCCTTTTAATTTTAACCCTTCTGTAGGTGTGTAGTGATGGAGCATTGTGGTTTTAATTTGCATTTCCCAGATGCCTGATGAAGTAAAGCACCTTTTCATATGCTTATTGGATGTTTTCTTTTCTGTGCTGTGCCTGTTCAAGTCTTTCCCCCCATTTTTTCAATTGGATTGCCTGCACTTATCTAACTGACTTGTGAGTATTCTTTAAGTATTTTAGATAGCAATTCTGAATTTGATACGGCCCTCTAATGTATTTCCTCTCTTCCCACTCATTCTCCTGTTAATTTTCTGACATTAGCTCCTCCTGTTTTCCCCGTTGATCATACCTTTCCAACTTTTGGACTTCTTCTTTTTCCTTGAACACGTCTGACACTCCCATCTTGGAGCTCTGCGCTAGTTTCTAATTCTTCCTGGGACGTTGTTTCCTAGAGAATGACATACACAATATTAGAAATATCAGTACATAGTATAGTACTGATACAAACCTTTACCCATATATCTATCATCCAACAATAATTATCAACATCTTTATTTCCTTCTTTCTCTCTCTCTCGCTCCCTCCTTCCCTCCTTCCTTCCCTCTTTTCTTCTCTTCTCTTTTCTTAGACAGAGTCTCATTCTGTGGCCCTGGGTAGAGTGCTGTGGCATTACAGCTCACAGAAACCTCAAATTCATGGGCTCAAGAGATCCTCTTGCCTCAACTTTTCTATTTTTAGTAGAGATGAGGTCTTGCTCTTGCTCACGCTGGTCTTGAGCTCCTGAACTCAGGCTATCCACCTGCTTCAGCCTCCCAGTGCGCTAGGATTACAGGCGTGAGCCACTGCGCCCAACCTTGCAATCTTATTTTACCCATAAATAGGCTGCATCTTTAATAGACAAATACATTTTTTTTTGAAACACAGACACCATGCTATCTTTAAAGCTAACAAATTAACACTATTATATGAGTCCCTATTCCAATTTCCCAAAGATAACCATGTTACAGTGACATGTTTAATAAATGTTCAAACAAGGTAGACATACTGCTTTCTTTTTTCCATAACGATAACACCATTCAAAATACTACACATTTCACTTACTTGCTTTTTTTTTTTTTCTGTCACCTTCTCTTCCCCATTAGAAGATCTACTCCATATGAGCAAAGATGTTCTTTGTTAATCTCCAAATATAGTCACATTGAGGGTTAGGGTGTTGACAAGAAGAATTTTACAGGGATACCAGTCCATAACAGAAATGTTGTTTAATTTTAGTTTCCTCATCTGTGCTTTGCTGGATTGAGATTTAAACAGTAGACATTTAATGTTTAGTACTTAATTTTTAGTTGTGTATCATCGTTTTTAGACCTCTGCTATATACTAGACTGTTAGGGGAAAGAATTGTGAAAAGAGGAGGGAGGGGAGATATTTCAAGGAATTTAGAATCCCTAAGAACAGATTGAATTAGATTATACAAATGCTACACGGGGGTTGGGGGGGGTGGAATTCTTTTCGTCCATCTTAGGTTCATAGGCTGGGGCCCTGTAAATTAGACCATCAAAAAGATTAACAAGGGGAAAATAACCATCGTTTAATAACATGTATCACACATACACATGGGAGTATGCAGTGCTGAGCAACTCAAAGGAGGGACGAGAACTTGGGGCTTAGCATTTTAGCAAAGAACAATTTTGTAGAGAAATGAGAAAACAAAGGAAAGGGATTTTGAGCTTCCAGAGGTAGCAAATTGTGGGGGTATCTAAGGGCAGATGAAGACTAGGTAGCTAATAAAGTTTGTTATGACTCTTCGTCTCTGGTGATTAAGAACCTCCCTTCCCTTCCTGGTAGAGAGGGTGGGGCTAAAGAGGTTTTCACGTGTTTGCTTCTTTTTGATTGCCTTCAACTCAAAATAATGCCTATGCCAAAGGGGTGTATTTTGTGGTGGCATACCCCAAATCCTTTAACTTATAAGTTGCTTTTTAGTGTTCATGAAGGACATGTAGGCATTTTTGGGAAAAGAACACATTGGCTTCCTGGATTGATACGAATTCTTTTCACAATGAACACAAATGCTAAGTAAGCTACTTTTAGACGAGACCAGAAAGTAATTGTTGTCTAGGAACTCTGAAATCTATGAAGTGCGACACATATGTACAGCACTATTTGAAATGCATTTGCACTGCATTGCTCTCCAAAAGGCCTCGGAGCTGTTTCCATAGGAGGAAAAAAAACCCATTTGGTTGTTTCAGTTGTCATTTATTGGCAACAGTCACAGAACAGTGGGGTAGCACTCTGAGATTGTCATTGTGTCTGTGACTGTGAGATTGTGTCTGTGACTGTGAGAACATACTATAGCCAATTACAAGAGCTTTAAGGTTGCAGCTGACCCGACACTGCAAATCTGACACACTTGACCTAGACTGGGTGTGCTGACAACTTCTTATTCTGTGCTTTCCAAACACTACAAAAGTCAGATAATTTTCACCTTGTGAAAAGCAAGAAATCATCTGGTGGTACAAAAATCTTGGTGCTATTCACAGCAAACACTAGATGGGCACTTACCATGAGCCAAGTGTCAATGCTTTCTAGCCAAAGACCCCTGGGAACACACCTGCTTTTGAATAAACTGGGTTTATTACTCATGGCAATGAGGGCAGAGGCATACCATAGGGAACAACGGCTTCTCTGTAAGAACCTAGTACAGGATTTGGTTTGGTTTTGGGTGATTTTGTTGAAGGTTTGAGGAAGCAGGGTGTGCTTTGAATTGGATGCTGTCAGGAAGCTGGGGGTAGTTATACAATTGGTTATCTCAACCAATCTTACCTATGGAGAGGCCAGAGTGGATTGAGGAGGATAAAACTGCAACTGGTAAATAAACAGCAACTGCTCATGTATGTGGGGAGGTGGGGCTGTCTGACAGTTCGTGTCTTGGCCAGTGTTCAAGTATCCTCTGCATTCAGGCAGGATGACAAGGTGGTCATTTTTGTTTTGATCCATCGTGGTCACACAGCAGCCTTGTCTGCTGCTAGTGCTCTGGAAACTGTTTATGGTCAATGGGAGAACCCGTAAGAACCTAGTTGCAGGCCAGTTTCTATGCCAGGACCTAGCTGTGAGTACCAGGTTGGTTCCTTCTCACAGGGATGAATGAGGGGCTGTGAAGATGCATGGAAGTTCCTCAGAGAATTTACAGTCTGGCTGAGGAGAGAGATGTGTTGTATATAGGAGGGTGTTTATAGGACAAGGGCTGGTGGGGATTAGGTAAGGTGTTAGGGGGCTTGGCAGAGAGAGAAAAACTCAGGGCTTCTCTGGCCTGCATCCTGGGGACAATGGGGTATGGAATCATTGGATGATGCTCTATTAGAGTGCGTGTCTTAGAGAGCTTTGCAACTGATCCCCTCTTTCTGTCGGTGAGGACCCAGTGCTAAGGTAGGTTCATTGGCTGGGGCCTTGAAGGTCACACAAGCGCAAGTTGGGCTTTGAGTAAATGTGGACCTTAGGAGAGCCAGGAAGAGAGAGGCCACAAAGGGTAGAGGGGTGGTAGGTGGCTTTGGGAGAAGCAAACACAGTCTGTGAAGCAGAGTATGCCTTGTGCATTCGGGAGCAGGCATAGGCTGGGAGCAGCCCTGCGTCTGGGGTGGATGGAGCTAGTTGTGGGACCAGAGAGGAACTAGTGGGGCTAGATTATGGAAGACCTAGAATATATGAAATGGGGAGCCCTTGAAGGTATTGGAGGAAGTACTGGGCATCATGAGAAATAGTAACAGAGAATAACAGCTAATCCTGATGTTGCTAAGAAGGCAGTGGCTGTCATACTCTTTTTGACTATAACCTACGGTAAAAAATACATTTTATACTGAAACCCGGAGTGCAAGCATGCCAGCACACACACAGAGACTCAAGTGTAACAAGCCAAGACTTAGTCTTATTATGTATGCTATACTCTATTTTCCACTCCATATCACTACACCATGCCTCCATTCTTAAAGATTGAGCTCATCAAGAGAAGGGGACAGATGGAAGGCACCATGTGACAAGGTCAGGGAGCATTGGAAACAGAGAATGATCTGGGTTGTCAGATTTAATATGTAGAAATGGAGGACAAACCGTTCAATTTGAATTTCACATAAATAACAAATAATCTTTTAGTGTAAGTATGTCCCATAGATTTGGGAGCAGCAAGACATTCCATGGGCCAAAACACAGGGGTGTGTGGAGGAGGGGCAGAGGTGGGTTTGGAGGTTTTCTGGAATCATGCTGTGAAATCTTATGAGAGAGTAAGAGTTTCCCCTGTGGACTCTTGCTCATATCACAAGCTGATTTGAGAGTAATTATAGAAAAAATATGTAACCCCTGAGTACTTAGCTTATTAACAGCAAAGATAGAATCCTAATGTGTGGATGGGATGATTATTAATTATTAATGATTATTAATTGATTTGAGTAATTATCTTTTTTGCTGCTGATTTCAGTTGTTTCCAAGGTGCCTTCTGGTGTTTAGTTGGGAAGGGGGAATGAGCTACATTTTGTCACATATACTGATTTCTTATTATATTCTAGCCTGAAGTGAGAATTTAGGTTGTTAACAGTAATACAATTAAGAATGTGTGTGATCAAGTAGGTGAGTCTTTGCTCTGTTTCAGCAGTTTTAGAGATGTAACAGGTGTGGGTTGTCTATCTTTCACCCTCCCCCGCCATGTGGAATCCCTCCCCTGCAATTCTCACTCTACCCCAGGGATGGTTCCTGGCAGGCTGGCAGAGACACCTGCCCCAAGCTGGCCCAGGTGGAGTTCAGTCTCACTTGTGGCTGTACTTGTAACTCAGGAGCTTGTGGTAGCCAGTTTCTCTGCCATATGGAGAGTCAGAAGGAGCCAGCCAACACTACGGAAATCAGGGAAGAAACATTTCAGTGAAGGAAGGAGAGAGTATGAACACTGGGTCAAAACAGTAAGAGAGTGAGAAAGTGAAGAATGAAGAATTAGAAAAAGTTAGAGCGGGTTAGAGAGAAAAGGAGAGAGAGAGAGAAGGGAGAGGGCTGGGGGAGGGAGGGAGGGAAAGAGGGAAGGAGAGAGCCCAAGAGCCAGCCCTAACAGGAGTCTGATCCAAGGATCCATCACTTTGTAAGGTAACTTTGTTGCATTCCTATCTCTGGGTTTTGTCAGGTGACCTTTTCCCTTCTTCTTCTTCTTCTTCTTCTTCTTTTTTATTAAGTCATAGCTGTGTACATTAATACTATCATGGGGTACAGTGGGCTGTTACTATATGCAATTTGGAATACTTTCATCCAACTGGTTATGATAGTCTTCATGTCATTTTCTTAGTTGTTGTGTTAAGACATTTCTATTCTATATTTAGTAAGATTCACATGTACCCTTATAGGATAAATCATAGGCGTGATCCCACCAATCACCCTCCCTCCACCCATCCTCCCCCCTCCCCTCCCCTCCCTTTCCCCTTTCCCCAAATTCTTGGGCTAAAATTGGGCTATAGAAAAGGTATCCAATGTACTCAACCCTATTATGAAACTAATCTATAGCTATCATAGGAAAACTATAGACCTTTTCCCTTCTGATGAATCGCCTTTATGCTTAGGATTACTACAGTAGGTACTTTTACTTGAAATAAGAATACTAATTAATAAATCACTAAAGTTGCATTGAAAACCACTGCGATTACTAAGGTTTGGTGGTGGTTAGGAGAAGGGTAATTACTCACTAGGTGGAAGCTGACCATAGAACTCCTTTGGGCAAAATAGGAGAGAATGGCTTTTGCTAAACTGAGCACACGCATTGCTGTGTATGACACGAACCACGCGGGCACATGGGTTCTCCTTTCTACCTAGAGCTTGTTCTGGATTTGTTCTAGGAAAAGCCGATGGGCTTAATTTGGAGCCGGTTTATTTTGGTTAGTTGGGAAGTTGTTTTGTGGTACTTTTAACACTACATAAATCAGTGTTTCCCAAGGTGCATGCTCTGTTAAATGAAACTCATAGTTAGACCGCGACCAAAAGGAGGGAGGTGGTTCTGGAGTCAGCCAGTAGTTGCCTCTGGCACACTGACCTTGCTTTCCAGGTGCCAAGGAGATGGTCTGACGGCCAGTGGTTCTCCCGAACTCTTGACATTTATCTAAGACTAAAGGGAAAGCCTGGCTCAGTGTGTATTCAGATCAGCGCCACGGATGAGGGACTCAGGGGATGAATTCAGGGAGCCTGTGTGGGAAAGCAAATTACATCTTCGGTTTCACTAACTCCTCATTTAAATTTAGCATTTCCTTCAGTTATTAATGTAGCAATGGACCCCACTAGTTTGAGCAAAGCCTCTGACTTTGTTAGTAACAGAAATCATAGATATATGCACATGACTTCATAGTTGTTGCAAGTTTCTCTAAATATCATTTTATGCTTCTTGCTACTTTGAAATTATGGTAATTATTAGATCTACCACTAGATCTTATTATTTAATACATTCATAAAAAAACACATAGTCACTAAACTGTTTTTGATAATGACCAAACACGAAGCACAGTACCTGGTCCATGAGAGGGCTTAATGATTATTAACTAATGTTAATCAGTTAATCACCACCATCGTCCCAGAACTAAGCTGTCACATGTGTATCTCATTTCGATCTTTAGAAGGCAAAGTAGGCATGTATTTAATAAATACTGGTCAAACTAGATAGAATTATCTATCTTGTCACTTCTTTTGGGTATAATTACGTAATTTAAAATTTCAGAGCTTTATAAGAACCAATAATTTGTATAGAAATCTACTTATGCGTTCATTTGTTTACCTGCCAGCTATTCCATTTGGTCTATTCTGGTGATACTGGTGATTATTTGTGTGGTTGGAGTGGAGGAGGGGCAGTAAATGGGAAAAAAGTCTTTATAATCTGTTTGTTCAACCTTCATCTCTCTCAGTTCTTTGCTCAGTCCAAGAAGTTCAAGGGAAATGCTGCAATCTGTTTCTAGCACTCTACTCTGAGCCTCAGGCTGCTCGGGAAGCTTAAGAACGACACAGACACTATTTACAATGATCTTTTACAGCGTCACTTTCAGAGACTGAAACCTCTTCCAGGTTATCTGAGGATTTAAATGCCTTTCCTATAATCTTCTCTATGTTGTTTCAAAGAGAAAGTGGAAGATCTGGTCAGGTGAGAATACATTCTGCAGGGTTGAATAGCGGCCCCTAAATCATATGTTCAAGTCTTAGTCTCTATCCCTTGCGCCTATGACTATGACCTTATTCAAAAAGAACTTTCGTGGATGTAATTTAAGTTAAGGATCTTGAGATGAGATCATCCTGGATTTAGGATGGCCCTAAATCCTGTGACAGCATTCTTATGACAGAAAAGGAGAAGACACAGGGCCATCTGGAGAAGAAGACCATGCGAGGATGGAGGGAGAGACTGGAGCAGTGCAGCCACAAGCCCAGGGACGCCAGAGGCCACCAGAAGTGCCTCTGGAGGCAGTGTGGCCCTGTGGACACCTCGAATTTGAACCTCTGGCCTCCAGAATTTTGAAGGAGTAAATTTCTACTGTTTTAAGCTACTAAATCCGTGGTCATAAGTTCTTTCCTAAGAAACTAGTACATTTTCTCCACTGGGTTTCCCTCCTCTCATGAAGGCTCAGGAGGCTGGAGCTGGTGGTGAGATACCGAGTTAAGAGAGATTAGAGGCAGAAATATTTCCAAAAGGACAACAGTTGGTGAGTGTGTATGTGTGTGCACTTGTGTGTTTTTGTGCTTGTGTGTGTGCTTGCATGTGTACGTGTGTCTGTGTGTAGGGAAGAGCAGCAAGGTCTCACAGCTGTGCTAAGCTGAGTCTCTTGACTCTAGCAGGCCATAGGGATATTCAAGGACCGTGCTGGCATCTGCCAACTGATATACTTCCATAAATCCTATAGAATTTCTAATGTCAGAAAGGAGAATCTTGTATTTAGAAAAGAAATGAATGGAGAGTTTACACAGGCCTTTTCTGTCTCTGGGTACATCTGCAGTGTTTAGCCTATGTGAAAGAAAGCAACGTGTTTCATTGGGTCCCTGACTAGACAGGGACAATGCCTAGAGGGAAAGCCTTTTGATACAAACACTGAGGACAGTGGCAGGTAGACACCAGAGTGTGGCTAGCTTTCATTGGAAAAAGGAAGATGGCAGAAGGGCCCTTCTTTGGGCATGACCCCACTGCAATCTCCCCTGCTGGCAGGAGAAAGGGAACTTTGACACAAAGAATACAAGAGAACAGGGCTTCCCATAAAGGGCCTGTTTACAGGTTGTGCTGCTGTATAAGGTGGTGCCCTTCTGGGGCCATTTACTCATTCTCTCCTCCTTACATTTAAAGTAAGGGAAAAGAGAATGAGAGAATACAAATTTGGTTCCAGGAAGATGGCTCAGTGTAAAAAGGGAGGGTAGAAAGTGTTTTGCTCTCCCTCCCTCCCATCCCTAGGAACTTATGCCAGAGTCCTGAGCAGAAGAGATGGAAATAAAAATTATGTTTAAGCTCTTCTGTCACTGCAATTCCCTCTACACACAGAGGGTTGATGGAAAGCCCAAATTTCAGTTGACCGGGGACTGAAGTGGCTGGGCCGAGGCCTAGGACAGCAGACGCCATGGAGCAGGGCAGGAGTGAGCTCATAGGAGAGGCTGGTGCAGGGAGGAGGAATCTTTGGGGTGGGGGATAGGGCAGGGCTCAGTTCTGGGCTAGATTCTGCTACTGTGGGTGGGAAGTGGAACAGAGAAACAGGATTTATTTCTCTTATGGTGACCTCGATTTTGTTTCTAAGCTGGAAAGAACTGGAAATTGCTGGTTACCCGAGGAATATAAAACCTGTCACATTTACTGACAGCCTGCCATTGTTGGAACTTACTGAAAAACAGTAAGCTTACTTTAAAAAGCCAATGAGAAGAACCTATGAGACTTGTTGCAATTTAGTGAAATTGATTAATAAAAACAATCTTCTTTGCATAGGCATGGATAATAAACTGAAATCACAGAATAAATCTCCAGGGTTAGAACCCATGAAGGACATCAGAGCCTTTCTTCTCATTCCCATCATAAACTTGCAGTCATACAGCCAAAAGCTGCACCAGTAGTGACAAGATGGCTTCGATCCTGTGGTTCTGCCCTTTCTTGTCTGTAGCTTGAGTATGAGAGTGTGTGATGCTGTGGGGCTAGAGTCAGACTCCAGTTAGCCTCCTTCCCTGTTTTTTGAGTCAAGGCAGTGCCCCAGAGAACCTCCAGGAAACTCGACTCTCTCCCTCAGTCTCTCTCATCTGGTCATCAGGACGTTTCCAGCACCTGGGGGCATTTCGGCACCTCCACTTCGTCCTCCACTGATGCTGCTCCCTTCCTGGAGAAGCTGCGAGTCCTGGAACTCAGGGTCTCTTTTCCAATTGCCTTTAATTGTGGGGAAACATCCTGCCTCTTCCATCCATTCCTGTGGGTACTGAGCTCCTTGGTTCTGGACAGGGTGGGGAATCTGCAAACTCCAGCAAACACCCTCAGGAGCACGGAGGGGTAGAAAGACAGAGAAGGGAGCAAGCCCTGGAGGGACAGTGTCCTGGGATGGAGAAGAGCCTGGCTCTGGAGTCAAAGACAGTTCAATTCCCATCTCAGTGCCCAGGGGGCCTTTGGTGAAGGTTTCTTAACTTCTTCAGCCTCAAATTTCTCATCTATGAAATGGCAGTCATGACCATGCTTATCTCAGAGGCAGGGTCACTCCTAGAGTTATGCAGGCCTCGGCAAATATTTCTGTGGGCCCCCGTGTATACAAACAGTTTGGGTCTTCCCAGATGAGAGTGCCAGCACCTTTCCTATAGCCCAGTCGCAGGACATCCTGCAAAAGAAATACAGCTCTGGGCAGTGGGGAGTATTTACTCACTAGGCCACTCTCTGGAATGAGGGCTTGGCTGGTGGCCCTGAATAACTACAGTGTCAATCTTAGGGACTTGTGTGGAGGCTCTCAACCCAGCACGTTCCAGGCGCTGGAAGGGACTTAGGAAAGCCAGAGAGAGGCTTTTCAGAAAAGGCGTGGCTCTGGGGTAGGATCCCTCAACTGCCTGTGTCTGCTCCTAGGTTGTGAGGATGAAAAGAGCTAAGTTATTAAAAGCACCCAGACAATTAGTATGTCCACGGGCACATGCTAAGCCAGTGGTTCTCAACCTTCCTAATGCTGTGGTCCTTTAATGTCATGACCCACAGGTTGAGAACTGCTGTAAACTCTCAGAAATGGTGCTGTTATTACTAGTGGCAACAAGGACCAGATTTCTGAGGATGGACAGTAATTTCTGTAGGAATTTACCCGAGGCTGGAAATTTAGAAAGTAAGAGGCCATTAGGCTGGGGTATTACTGGGCCCATGAGCTGGGGGATGGCCTTGATCATCACCAAACAATTGACCTTAGGACAATGGGAGGCAACCTTTACTAAAGGAGTCTGGCTTGAGTCCGGCAGACCAAGGAGAGCAGGTGGCTCTTCCAGTGTGCTGGTTTGCAAGGGAAGGGTGAAGCCTGGAGACAGCCAAGGCTGTGAGGCTAGAAAGTTCATGGATGCTCAGGAAATGGTCGGTGAATTCTCTCCTACCCTGAGATGGAGCAGAGAGGTAAATGTGATAGAAGATTCTATACAAATTGTAAAACTGAAGAAGGCAGTCTTATGAGACTCTGGTGAAAAGTATCCCTGGAGGCCGGCAGGGAGCACCCAGAGGGAAGTCTCCTGGATGGTGGGGAGGGTGCCCCCAAAGCAGTGTTCACCAGGAGAAATACTCCTCTCCGCCCGGCACTGGATTGTCTACTCCCTGCCCCAGTAACTGGGGCTCCCCTGGGCGGCTGAGCGACTGGTGGGGTGGCCTGAGGCTGCGCCGCTCACTCTAGGGGCGTCTGTGCTAGGGAATCCCGGAAAGGATTAATGCCACAAGTTAAAGTTTAGGAAATACACACAGGGTGGAGGGTGTCAAGGGGTCCTGAAACAGTAGCCGGAATAGGCCACCTGCTGTGTTGGAACAACTAAGCGGCTGTGATTATGGGCGGAGGAACGCCCCGCGGTTACTGCTGAAGGCAACGAACAGCACTTAGGGATGCGGCTCCGCATCGCATCCATCGCACGCATTGAATCGCGTCGCGTCTCTGCACCCTCCCGGCCATCAAGTCCGTTTCCCCTTCCTGCTAGCAGAGACAAGTGGAAAAGGACTGGCGGGAGGAAAGGTGGCTGGTTTTAGAAGGGAGGGGTGGAGGTGACCTTCGCCCAGGCAGCTCGAACCAACCCAGAGGCGCGGGAGGCGCGCTCTCTAGGCCTCCCCACTAGGGGGCGCGCGGGGCACTCGCAGCCCGGATCCCGGGCCTCCATCGCCCCCCACGGGGCGCACAGGTGAGGGCTTTCCCCCGGGCACCGCTGTTCTCTCGTTTTTTTTCTTATTTGAGAAGGAATACTCCGAAAATTGGGTAAATACGGAGAGAAAATACGCTGCCACAGTCCCTGAACTCTGTCTTCCTCTGTTACTATTAGTGTGTAATGATTAGTGTGTAATTAGTGTGGGTTTTTGTTTTTGTTTTTGTTTTTTAATTAAAGTACAGCTGGCATCACATTCCTCTGTGGGGTGAAATTCTCTCTCATTTTTTTCTCTCTTTCTCTTTTCTTTTTTATTCTTCTTTGAGAAAAATAAACTGATACATTTTTCTGGATTCATGCTGGAACAACATAGGGTCCCTTGCTATAGGCGAGGAGAGGTGGGGACTGGGGGTCCTTTGAAAAATGGATTTGGAGGTAGGGGGAGCTGGCTGACACCGGGGAGACTTCGGTGGCGTGGTGTGAGTGGATGTTCCTGGGATACTGTGAAGAGGTGTTAATGTTGGGTCTAGGTCAACACGAGCAGCATAAATAAGCCCCGCAAAGAAGCAGGAGCTCAGGAGGCCAAGAGCACGAACCTGCCGCAGAGATCCTGAGCAGGGTTTTTGATCTCCACAGGCTGTGGCGGATTTACAAGGATGAATCGACTGTACTTAGACATTTGGAGAAGGGAAGACATCCCTCTGTGTTGTAGGTGTTCGTGCTAGAAATTTATCATTAGGCTCATGTGGTATTATATACAGGTGGCCATAAAGTTCATATGCAGTTTTAAACTGCACGCTCTTTTATTTATTTTTATTTTATTTATTTTTCTGCACACGATTTTAAATTGTACAGCAACTTTATGGCCACCCTGTATATATGCAATTTTTTTCTGTTATAATTTTTTACTTTCTATTAGACATTTTGTATAGACACGTGTATGTAGATATGTAAATATGCATGTGAAATTTAATTGTAATACTTCATTGTTTAGATGAAATGCTAATTCCTAAATTTGGATGTTGATGATATTGCTGTGAAGTGACGATTACAGAACATCTCCCTGCCTGCCTTTAACTGCAGGGGGCTGAACATTCACTTCCAGAATATCTTCCACAGCTCTCACCTTTCTCTGCTCCAAAAGACCCAGCCCAGGCACTGTGGCTGTTCTCATATTGTGTTGGGCTTTTTGGGTTGTGTGTTTCCATTTTCTCCTTTACACTGGGAGCTCCTTAAACTCAGCACACTTCATGTTTCCTCTTTGAAGCACAGGGTCAAGCATCCTGTGTCAGTTCAGTATGCATTTTGAAATAAACACAAGAGTTCAAATCAATGGTCAGACATCTCCCTCTTCCCCCCCATCAAGCTTCTCCTGTTCTGGAGAAACATTACTTTAACTTGACAGTCAAATCTGTACCCCCACACTGCTCTGGGTAGTCCAGAGGGAGGTGAGTGTTCATGATTCCTGCATTCATGCAAATAGACTTCAGATTCTTTTCCTGTACCATAATTCCTGGCTTTTTCCAGGGCTATTTCATATTGCCCATTGTTCTGTTTTCTGAAGCTGAAAGTGAGTATGGGGAAGGCTGTAGGGGATGGAGAAGGAAAAAGCCAGCTGAAGCTTCCTGTTGGTGTGCCTTTTTGGCCTGCTATTATTTTGTCTTTACAGAGGTAGATAATTTAAGAATTGAATTTCAACTTTGGAGAGCAACTTCATACCATTAGAAGAAAAATGTGAGAACAGATTCCCTTGTCTTGCCATTTTAAATCTGAGTGGTTGAAAGGATATTCAGCCACACAATCTTGTCTAGTCCCTGAGTTTGTTGGCTTTATTGTTTCTAACATTTCTGATACTTATAAAATTGAGCCATTAATGGAAAAATAATCTTTTTACAGCAGCTAAGAATAAAACTATCTTCCAGAACCAACAGAATCAATACAATCTTTGAGAAGTAATTATTTCCTTTGCTTTTTTTTTTGTATCTTCTGTTAAGAAAAGGTAAGTCCTGGGACATGTGGTCAGGGCAGGTCTCTTTCAATGGCAAGGAGAATAAATGGAGTGGGTATTAGGCAACAGAATTCTTTATTGTCTTCCTGACCTACTTGCCAAAGATAATGCAACATGGATGGTAAGCTCAGAGGAAAAGAAAACTACAGATGCTTTCCAAACATTTCGTTTAACTCAGGTCGACCTTTAACAAGTCGTTTTCTCTCTCTCTCTTTCACCTTCTTTAACAGAATTTCAACGGGTGAAGATAATCAAGACCAAATCAACTTCCTGACTGTTATACTCTCAAGGAAGTAAAAGTGGAAACTAATCTTAAGAACACAGAAGTAGATAATGTCTTTGACACAAACACTTGTTTTTCAGAGTCTGTAGAATCTTAGAAAATTTAGAATCTTGAAATTCTAAGACCCTAGAAGGGCCTATGGATGCCAGATAGCCCAATCCTCAGGGAATCTACGCCAGAACTCCCGTTAATGACCCTGGCAGACATCATTACTTGATCGCAGCATTTTTTCCACTGTTGAGAGACATGATCTGAGAATCCTTCTCAGGAAACCATTCTCTGCTTCTTTATTATCTATGGGAGTTGATACTCAAGATGAAACTTCTAACTTGTGTCTTAGACATACTACCTACTCTGTGAAGGACTTTCTCTTATAACACCCCTGATAGGTGACTCAGGGCTTCTCACGTCTGCTTCCAACTTATCTTTCTAGCTCAAAAAATTATATACATCATGAAGTTCAGCTAAATAGAAGGTCTGCTAGTCCTCATTTAAAGTTATCCTTATTATTGCATTACTATGTAAGTCTTTGGAAGGCCCCAGCAGTGCTCCTGCCTTTAATAATGTTTCAGGCATTTTTCAATGAGCCCCCAAGGTGGGCATCTGCAGTGGTCTTCTAGCCATTCATGCCCCCAGAGCTTCATGTGCTCACTTTCTCATTTAAATCCTTATAACTCTGCACCTAGCAGGTGTTTTACCACTAAAGCTTTCCGAAACTTAATTTTAAGCTGTTTTAAAATGTTCTGTTGGCCAACATTTTGGGGTCTCAGAACATCTGGATGAAATGTACAAAAGAGTCAAGTAATCTTTCCAGTGTTGGCTTTCCCAGTGCCAAAGTAGTCTGCATTTTTTCCCTTTTGCTAGGTTTAATTAGAATTTGATATTTTTCTCTCCCCTGTGAAATCATTAATCTTGTTCTCATTGCTTAAGTCAAACCTGTATCTTAGCAACTATTTTAGAAGCATTTTTCAGTAGGATCTGTTTTTGTGGGAAGGTAGAGATAACTATATCTTTCTCAGAGCATAACAAATGTATAGCTACAGGCTCACTAGTGTGGTGATCGTAAATTTTATGGTAGAAACTCACCTATGTCTTCATAATATCATTATTCATGATAAAGTAGAGGTCAGAATAAGGCAAGTTCCTTCTATGAATGCTGAGGTATGATATACTGAAAACAACTTCATTATGTGGCAGTCTCAGACTTGGAACTCACTGTGCAAATATTGCCTTATATTACAAGCAGGTTTACACATACATACAATGGTGGCATGAAAACATTCTGAAAAATAACAACTCTTTCAACTTAAAAAAGAACTTGATCTACATTGTATGTGTCAAGCAAACAGACTTCTTTAGATAGTTTCATGTCTGATTATTCTTATTAGTTCCAAACCCAAGTTTGTCTGCCAAAGTTCTTTACATTTAATGCAAATCTCTGCTTCTTCACACGGTCAGCTTTCTCCCTTTCTCTCTTTGGCGGAATTGAATTCTGGCTAACTACCACTGTTCATATAACATTCTTTTATTGCTTGAAAATTTTTAGCTACCTTCTGGTCTTCTAACAGAAACAACCCCTATTCTGTTAACCTCTCTTCGGAAAGTCTGTTTAATTCCTTTTTGTCGTTGTTGTTGCTCTCCTATGGACTTGCTCTAATGCTCTGAATTGAACAGAGTAGCTTAATTAAGGTTGGTCCTCATTGTCCCAACGCAGAGCATTTGGTGATACCCTTGTGGGGAACTGATAGGTGTATAGGAAATTACTTTGTAAATGCTAAAGTAGCACTCCCATGGAAGAAATGATTATTGCTTGGTTGCACCCCTTGTGCAGGGGTTTTCATTCCCTGAAAGTAGGGTTTGAATATTTCTTGGCTTTTTCAGTCACACTCAACAAGGACCTTCTTAGAAGATTCTAAGTGCTAGACAAGGTACTAGAAGTTGGGTAATATCCATCTCAAAGGCTCTTAGTTCTGAAGCCCTCTGTGGCAGATTCACTTGCTAGTTTAGTTTTTAATCTTTGATAAGTACTGTGAACAAGGGTTGGGTGGACACTTTAAAAGACAGCTCCCTCTACCTTAACCAAAACCAAATTTCTTCTCCTTGTAACCATTCAATACCAGAGTACCAGGACGGTGCTAAGCTCCTTCAGATCATTCTTTACAAGGGCAAGTTTGCTGTTACTTGGGGGATTATCTTCTCAGATGAGGGGTGGTATCTGTGTCTTGTGGAAATCTTAATGTTTCAAGGCTGATGCCAGACTCCATTTTTTCAGGTGATTCAAAGAGTTTTCATGTAAGTTAGACACCTCTGTTAATTCTATAAATTTATTTATTGATGTCCAGTCTTACTAGGGCTTCAGCACCTGAGAAGGGGAGACAGCCACGTACATAGGCTAAACTATAAAGCATTATGGCCAGTATGGAGTGTGAGCAGCAAGCAGAGGGTTTTACCAGGGCAAGAGGGAAAGGGAAAGTCTTGAGCTAAATCCCCCAGAGTCAGAAGACATCAACTACCAACTTCTTATTCTAGCCATGACAAAGTAACAGGGAAGGTTCATCCTCTCGAACTAAAAATAACATAGATAATCTGTTTTTAACCACAGGGTTAGATTTTTGAGAATAGGAACATGCAGACACTAAATAATGTAGCATCTACAATATATATCTTATGATAAAAAGCAAGAGACATGTGCAAAGCAATGATGTAATCAAGAGAAAAACTTGCTAATGCAAACAGACCCAGAGATGACAGATATGTTAGAAATAGCAGGCAAGGTCTTTAAAATCATTATTATAAATATGTTCAGAGGCTTATAGCAACAGAAGAACATTATAAATAAACATTGGAATCTAAGTAGAGAAATGAAAGTTATAAAAAAAGAACAAAATGGAAATTCTAGATCTGAAAAATTATGCAAAAAGAAAATGTACTGAAATAATTTAGACGAAAATCAGACATTGCAAAAGAAAAGATTGGTGAGCTTAAAGAATGGTTAATATAGACCATGCAAACTGAAGCTCAGAGGAAACAAAAGTCTTAAAAAATAAAGAAATCTTGGTGACCTCTGTCATGCTGCCTAATGTAAATTTAATTGAGGTCCTAGAAAGAGAAGGAAAGAAAAATCTTTGAAGAAATAATGGTCTGACATTTCTTAAATTTGATGAAAAATAGTATTCCATAGATCAAGAAGCTCAGTGAATCCCAGGAAGGATAAATAAAATGAAAACCATACCAATGCACGTCATAATCAAATTTCTGAAAGCCAAATAAATACCAGAGACAAAAGGATACTCACATACATTAGAATAAAAGACAATATCCATTACCACTTCTGCAGAAACAACGTAAGCCAGATTGCAATGGAGAGTTATTTGTAATGTATAGAAAAGAACGCCACGCCCAACCAACCCAAACCAAACCATAACAAGGTCAACAAATACAAATCAATAAATAAACAAAATGCTGTACATACAGAATTCCATATCAAATGAAAATTTTCTCCAATTTGGCTCTTTGTTTTACCAAATATGAAGGTGAAACAAAGATGTTTTCAGGTAAGAAAATGAGAGTCTTTATCCCAAGAAATCTGAACTATAACAAATTTAAATGAATTTTTTTCAGATAGAAGAAAAGTGGTATCAGACGGAAATATGGGTCATCTCAAATAGTTTCAGAAATATTAAGTATATGGGTAAATGCAAAAAGTTTCTCCCCTTCATTTACTAATAGCTTTGTGTTTTTAATGCAGGAATAACAAGATTACAGCACATGTGGAAATAAAAGCTGTTCCACTAATAGCGCAGTGACTAAGATGAAGACAACAGAAATATGTTATTCTAAAGTTCTTGCATTATACATGAAGTGATAGTGTATTAATTCAAGATTGTACTCAGGCAACCACTAAAACAAAATAACACAAAAAATACTAAGAAATACAATACATATCATATAGGGAAAATAAAATAGAATATTAAAAAGATACCCAGTTATTCAAAACAAAGATGGAAAAGGATGATATAGGAAGGTGCCCCTCTCCAAACCCAACCCAACCAAAATCCCAGATAGAACAAACAGAAAACAAATAGCTAGATGGTAGATTTATGAACAACCATATCAAATTATATTAAATTTAAATGAA
This sequence comes from Otolemur garnettii, assembly GCF_000181295.1. Classification (NCBI taxonomy): domain Eukaryota; kingdom Metazoa; phylum Chordata; class Mammalia; order Primates; family Galagidae; genus Otolemur; species Otolemur garnettii. The sequence goes on from NW_003852403.1 coordinate 35,315,439, forward strand.
CTGGATGCTTACATTGTAAGGTGGAGATTATAGAGTGGATTAAAAAGCAAGACTCAATTGCATGCTATTTGAAATAAGACATATGGGAAATTAAAGACACAGCTAGGGTAAAAGGAACAGGATGGAGAAGATATTCCATACAAAGAAGGAGCCTAAAACCTGGTTATTTATGTTAATATAAGATTTAGGCAAAGAATAAGAGTATAGATAAAGACGGTCATTGGATAATTATAAAATTAACGGTTTATTAAGACAATACAATCTTAAATGTGTAATAGTGATTAAAAATACAGAAACAAAAAACTGATAACACCAATGTAATTAAGAATCTGGAACATCTTTCACCATTGCTCATGGAATTGTAAATTTGTAAAACTTGTTGAAAAAGGTGTAGCAGTTTCTTATAAAGTCAAGCATCCATCTCTTTGGCAATTCTTTTTTTTTCTTGAGACAGAGTCTCATTTTGTCACCCTTAGTAGAGTGTCATGGCATCATAGCTCACAGCAACCTCTAACTCATGGGCTTAAGCGATTCTCTTGCCTCAGCCTTCCAAGTAACTGGTGCCTGCCACAATGCCTGGCTATTTTTATTTATTATTATTTATTAAATTATAGCTGTGTACATTAATGCAATTGCGGGGTATGATGTGCTGGTTTTATATACCGTTTGAAATATTTGCATCAAACTGGTTAACATAGCCTTCACCTCATTTTCTTAGTTACTGTGTTTAGATATTTATACTCTTTAGTAAATTTAACATGTACCTTGTAAAATGCACTGTAGTTGTGTTCCCACCAATTACCCTCCTTCTACCCAACCTCCCCGCTCCCCTTCCCTCCCTATCCTCTTTCCTCTTCTTGGGCTAAAGTTGGGTTATAGTTTATGAAAGTTATAAATTGGTTTCATACTAGGGCAGAGTACATTGGATACTTTTTCTTCCATTCTTGAGATACTTTGCTAAGAAGAATATGTTCCAGCTCCATCCATGTAAACATGAAAGAGGTAAAGTCTCCATCTTTTTTAAGGCTGCATAATATTGCATGGTGTACATATACCACAATTATTGATCCATTCTTGTGTC